>NC_064598.1:59022971-59371721 GCF_943734845.2 Anopheles funestus
ATTCCCACATGCCTCACACTGGTGGGTTTGATGAGGCTGGCATGACGGTGGAGTAATAGGCAGCGCGAGCACATAAATGGAAAATAAAGAGAAAACTTCATTCATTTCGCTGCGTCTCGAAAAAGGCACTAAAGTCAACTGGGTAAAGGTTGTGCCTGCTTGAAATGCATCTCATGCTTGCATAAAAATTTGCTTTGTTGCATTGTCAATGAGGAAACGGTCGCAAATGATCGCTTTCGACATGCATACAATTTTACGGCGAAGGAAATCAAAATACTGCCTGCGGATAGGCAAGGTGTTTGGTTCGATTATTTTGGAGCACGTAATTTGTTCCGAAGCCCGATTTCACCATTGCACAGAGCATAATTACTCTTGTCCCTTTTTGGCGGGATCGCGTTTCGGTAAACTCGTTGAATTGAGATGCCTTTAAAATTACAGTATGTTTTACTCACAACATTATATTTGTATCAGTTGTCTCATATTGTGATGCATTTATTTCATTTCATTTTTGTAGAGATTTAATACAATCTCACCAAAATCTAATTGGCGATTACATGTTAGCACCCGTTCGGAAGCGAAAAAGTTTAACGAATAACCCGCAATAATTTAATGCTTTATGCTATTCGGTTGTCTTACCTATTGGTCTCAGTTTACACTACGCTGAGCAGACGAAGCGACACGGTGAACGAGATAATAGCGGCGACGGTCTCTACACGACAGGACCGGATAACAAATCCCATACCTCATGAGATTGTAGTACCACAAAAGAATAGTCTGGTGAGCAATTCGTTTCATTAGAAGGACACTGATAAATTTGCAATGTAGCAAATGGTGCAAATGGTCCTGATGAGTTTTCTACCGTTCCTATCGTTTACCAAGCAGGTAGGCAACTAGTAATACCTATGTAGGTATTACTAGTTATTTCATGATTATTCTGTAACCAGTGATATTTTACATTTTTAAATTTTTCAGCAAAATAATGTAGGTATTACTTTTAATTTTTGCTTGTTAATGCTGCAGTCGCATAAATAATGTAATAAACTATTATAATATCTCTGTTGGATATCAAAGCAATCTACATACATGATTCAATCTATTATTATACTTTTTCCCAAAATCAAGTTGCCATATACGAGATGGGAAGTTAATATAAAAGCAGGATAATTCTGAAGTATCAATTCATTCTAGTTGTTAAAACGAAGAATGTATGTTTAATAAAGGATTTGTGTGTAACATCCTGACAAAACAATTCGGTTTCGAGGGTTTATGGAACGAGAAGTAACATGGAAAAATACCAGAATGTCGGAAGATCAAGATATTAAGTAAGAGATCCTAACGATGACGATGTACTTTTGCAGAAGATAGCGCAACCAGCTCCAGCGCCCAGCAATCCGGAAAACATTATTGAAGTATTAACAAAAAACATCAGCGAATTTTCATATCATCAGTAGAATGGAGTTAGGTTCCAAAAGTATTTCGGCAATTATGAAGAATTCTTCAATTCGGATGCTCGTAGCTTGAAATTGATGATGAAATTGCAGCGATGATCTAAACTTTTTCAGGATCGGGGCGGATGCCTTGTTTATCCACGACGTATCGCAAGTAGATGATTTGTGTTTGAAAGAAATGGCACTTCTCACCCTTTACATGAAAACCATATTCTTTCAGCCTTTTTAAACAATGCGTTAAGCGTCAATTAAAAACTTCATGTCTTTTCCGAAAACGATGACATCGTCAATGAATGTTCGAACACCTGGAATGACCACAATTATTTCATCTTCTAACCGTTGCAAGGCTCCAGGCGCTGACATCACTCCTGAGTGATGGTCAATAAATGCTTGAAGTCATTATTAACTTCAAGCACCATAGTACGTCGAAAAATCTAGCAAGCAGCCCAATACAAATCATACAATATTTGACGAAACTTTAAGCGGGAAGATGTTGGATATCAATTAAATAAAATACATAATTTTGATAAAGGGATTGTCTGTAACATCCTGAAATGACAATTTCAAAACATAAGAACATTTTATTCAGCATTTTCCCAGCATTTTTGAAAATTTCGTATAATGTTTGTTTTGGTTAAACACTTTCACTTTTACTTAAAAATAGATTGTGAGTACAACTCTCAAATCAGTCTTTATCTCTTTCTTTCTCTCTCTCTCTCACACACTCTTCTTGGCTTAACGACCTCGAACGCCATACCGGCCATTTCTGGCGTATTAGACTTATTTTTACCACGAAGCCGGATAGTCTGTCCTTTGCAATAGGGAACGGTCCGGATGAGATTTGATTCGTGGTCCTGTCGTGTGGAACCGACGCTGTGTATCACGTACACCACCAGGCAGCCCCTTCACTTTCACTGTACAATATAGAAATATTTAATATTCACTGTATGTAGTATCAGATATGTCAATGTATTTCAAGTTTACTACATAAATAGTTCTTTCTACATTACATTGTTTCAAAATCAATAAACACTACCATACAATCGGCCTAATCAGGAATAAGGGAAATCACGATTCTTTTCCTATCTGTAGGATAGGAATAGGAGAATAGGAAAAGTGGGTATAACGATACTACTGTTATCATTAAAAATTAAAATGTAAACAATGAAAGTTTTATTTTTCGAAGCGTAAATTACAAAAATTTAATCGTCAAAGTCTTGAGGCGAAAAACTTTGTCATTAAACAAACCCAAACGATTTCAAAAGTTACAAATCATAATGAGTTGGATTGAAATATTCCATTATAAGGTATACAAGGTTAAACTTTTATCGTTTTTATTTGATTGTAAACATGAGACAGGTGTCACCTTTAGAGTGATTATACTGTCCACACGTCCTCCAATAAATGTTCGTATCACGAACATGGTGTTGTATATTTTTCTGACATCTGAAAGATGGTCCACAACAAAGGGCAATCGTTAGAAAAAGACTAATCTGTCACGGGTTATAGAGCAGATTTCACCCTATCCAGCAAGTGATTGATTGCCGGACACTACAGGGGTGTTAGCGCCTTTTCTGCGTCCGATCTCAAGATTGTAACGATTGCGTCATGTTACACAGGGTCCGGCAACGAAATGTCCTCGAGCTCAACCTGGCTGTGCCGAGCGTGGTACTACCATTCGAGAGTAATTTCGAGGGTGCTATTGCTTGATTATCTTTTGCATTGCGAACAGAGCAAACACACCACTAGGCAACGAACGGGGGCCGTCTTGCATCAACGGAGGAAAGGAGACGTAGTGGATGTTCACCTTTCGGGTGCCAACGTTGGAGATTTCGGACGGTATTTGTCTTCACGCTTAGACACTTCACGGTTAGCTGGGATTTTCCGTCAGTTGCCACCCAGGGTCGGGAGCGGTAACATAAATCTTCCTGCTCAAACGGTTCCACCCGGAGGACGGCTATGACACCAAGGATGAGGACGACTGAGGCCAGCAAAGTCCTGAGCGTGAAGGTGTGTGTTCGTGTGAGAGTGTGTATATTTCATCGTGTCAGTACCTATTCGCATTATTTGAGCGACGCAGACATTGCCGTAATTCTCTTTGGCCTTTTACCTCAAACCGTTGGCTTCGTCGCACCGCTGCACCGTTATGTATCGCAAGGGAAGCCTTTTTTCCCTCGCGCAGTCCCTTTTGATTCCCTCCGACCAACATAAACACATTAGTCTTGGAGTAAAAGTGATATATGTTCGTAATAAATTCTCATTCGTTAGCGTGTGTAAGTTATACTGCTTTTCTGTGCCTTTTTCTCAGTTCTCTGCCATCACTCTTTGCCCGGGCTTGGCCCGAGAACTGACACACACGTTTTCCCCATTTTCGTAGTGGTGGCTTCACCACGAGTCGCCCGACTATAACTTCACCTCGGATCTGGATCGTTGTTCCGTAAATCTTTCCGTCGTCGGTCCGTATGCGCTCCTTGTTCACACCACTTCAATTCATTGCACAATCAAAGGCGCAGCGCCAGAAGACACTTCTCTACATGTTGCCCTGTGCACTGGGCCCCAGTGTCGGCAGAGAGCTTTGCGGCTAGTGCGCAAGACAACGGCCGCTGTCGGAAGGATGTTGGCCGTAGTTGCTAACAACTCGCGACCAAGCTTGCCACGTATCCCTGAACTGTACCGAAGCACCGTACAACACCATTTGTACCATTTTCCAACCGAAAGCAAAGTGTTTCACATTTTACTGCTTCCTTCTCGTCTGCACTCAATTTCAGGACCTTGGTACAGTCGGTTGCCGTAAGTTGTGATGCGGTATCTTGAGCTTCACCGTTTGTGCGACTTACTTCCCATCCAGAATGCGTCCCTTCACTTACGTTCGCTATTGCCAACGGTTGTTTGTCGGTCCTGTAAGGAAAAGTGTACCGGGTGGAGGGAATAAAAAATGTATAAATATAAATTATATTTTATATATCTATTTTCTTGTTACTCAACGCTTCCAAAAATAAAATTTATGTGCTCGTGCACGTTTCCTCGTTCATTCACGGGGCCCTTTTCTGGTGACAGGAAACCCACACTGCTATATGTACTCCAGTCAATCTTCACGTTGCGAAAAGGTAACACGAGGGGAAACGCTCTAGGAAAACTGGCAGGAACAAACTCGATACCTTATTACGGAGAGCCCACTTCAGAGGTTAAGAATGGAGAATGAAAACATATAAAAATGTATGTTTATTGTCATCATTTATCTTGTATAATTCGATTGGGGGTAGGAGAGCGTTTTTTATCTTACATTATGCTTGTTTTTTTTTTCAAGTATAAATTGGAGTTTGAAGAAGTTTGTTTACTTTTCGAATTGGAAGAACTTGTTGTTTTTTGGGTTTTTCTTTTCCAGAAACCCAACTTGCCTAAGGCTCACATTAGGGCTAGGGTAAAAAATTTCTTGGTGAGCAAACTTATCAACAACCAAACTTATGTGCAACGGTTAAATTCTAAAAATGTGTTGATTATGACAATAAATTGTTCACACTAGGGGTGTCAAACTAAAATTTAATTTTAGTGTAATATCGCCTATGAATACAATTTGTATTTAAATATCAAATAATTAGCATAATGTGTTTCGGCAAACCATAGTCAAAAGTAATATCATATACTAATGCTCACGTTAGCAATATGAAATAAAATTTGTAAAATAATATATTATTTTTCATTTTCTGGTTTTATTTCTGGATTTTATTGTTACGTCTATTTTCAAGATTCCAAATTATGCAAAGACATAGTTTAGTAATAAAAATTGATCTAAGAATACATTTTTCAATTTCAACGATTTTTTTACATTAACTTATCCTCTAAATATTGAATAACTCGAAACAAAAACAGCTTCCTCCTTGGCTATTCTAACTAGCTGGAAATATAAACGTAAATCAAAGCGGCTTAAGTCAAAGCGAGCTCAATTTTATGTTATATAATAAGGTGATCTATATAATCAAAGCACAAGCATTGCCACACAATTAGTGTAAGCTAGAACACATGAACAATGTAATGAAAGAATTTTAATATATTTGCCTCGATTTTTGGGATTCACCGGTCAGCACACAACAGCATCAGTACCAATTCCCACCTGGACACGCGTATAGCTACAGTTACGAAAATCAGAGAATATATTCCAAGATCTCATAGGTTGTAGTGTTACTAAGAAGAACGATGCTAATGCATGTTTTTCAATAAATCAAATTTTTGCGGTTTTGTATGGTATAGTGATTGGCTAGTAAAAAAGTCTTTGATGCGTCTACTAACACGATTGATACAATTGAGTGCAGAAAACAGCTTTCAAGTAGTAGTATTTTTTAAATTGATTTTATATATGTGCATGAGCTTGACTTAACTAGACACACCATATTGGGTAATTATTTTTTTCCGATTTTGTTTCACGTATTTTACATCCCTGAGATTTTTAAATTCTTTTATCTTAAGCATGTTTCGACAATAACCAACAGTTTCAAAACAAGTCTGAAATATTTTATACTTGATAGAAAAATCATTACAAGTTCCACCAATTTTTGAGCTATTGCAATTGCAAAAGTACAATTTATTATCATTACTCAGAATACGACTTCTGTTGCATTTATGAAATCAATAACTGTTTTTAGACACATTTAATGATTAAGGTATAAAACTGTGTTTCTGTTTTTTGTGTTGTTTACATGCTCAGTTCGCTAACATATTGCACGCTATTGCGTTTAAATCGAAACAAATTCTTTAGTTTTTTTTTGCCACCTTCCCAAGCAAGCACCTTAATCATTTTACTACCTCGCGAGCACCAGCACGGGTTTGCTTGGACAGCTGGTAGATTTATAAGTTGCCTACAACTATATACCTCGGTACACTAAATCGGCGTTTTGCCAAAGGTTCAGGTCCCTTCAAAGAAACCTTTGCGACCAGAAACCGCCTCACACTGGGTCGGTCGGTGATAGGTCGCGTGAGTTGTACCGAAAGGCTGCCATATATACATGGTTATATGCCCCGCTGCGGTACGTGGGTTAAGTTCGCCCGACTGTAGCGTACTAAACGACAGTCATAATTCTTACCATCTCTCGCTTACACCCTTCACCACACAAACGTCTCCGAGCGGTGTCTCTTTTCTGCAACGCTTCTAGAAAGATATATGCTTCGCGAGCACCAATGCTTGTACGGCTGGTGCTGATAGTACGTGCGCAAGCACACCGCGTCAAACATTTGGCAGAAGGTCCTGGAGAGGTACGATGTAGCAGAAAACAAAAACGAGCAACATACCGACTCAATAACTATGATGTCGAAAGAATTTATTTCTCCTTGTCAGGTTTTAATTACGATCACGGGCAACTGAGAAGAAGGTACGAGATTGTCAAAATGCCACACACTTGTGCGCCTTGTGGCTGTAGGACGTAAGGAATATATCATCCATCAGGTGGTAGCGAAGGGTGGCGGTGATGTCCTTTGTGTTTCCTGCTGCTACCAACCGTGTCCCGTCCCAGCACTGTTAGGATAACACTGGTCAAATGAACTTGTAACCCAACACTGGTTCCGAGTCCCCAGATCTGTGGTCGCGGGCAACCGTAACGGTTGCGATTCACTCTGCTAAAAAGACGGATGACAAATGAGACGGCCAATGGGTTCGCGAGGGTGCAGGCAGGAGTTGTGCGAGAAGGGACCGATCGACCCACTCGCGCCTTGACGTATCTTTGCAGATACAATCCCACGTAGCGTGTGCTGGGGCTGTCTGTTCGGTACCGTTTAGTGTGCTGCTCATAAAATACAGCATCAAGGAGTGATTCTGACATTACATCTACATAAATGCTGTCGAACGACGTCGGCACGCACAGCGTGTGTGAGTGTGGTGTGCTTCTGGCGAGGGTTGCGCATGAGAACGTAGAAATATTGTGGCCGGCGATCCCCCCAACAGTGACGGGAGAACATTGATGATTCGTGAAGTTGAACTATTTCGAGTCGTTGCGTTCGTTCTGGGTGGTAATAAGTAATGTGTTGTAATCGCACAGGGAAATATATTTATAACAAATGTGGCATTATACATTTACGTTTCGTGTGGCGTGATTGGACCAACGTGAAACGAACGTTAACAAGATGCAAGAAGTGGCAAAAGGATGTCCGAGGGGTTGTTTTGCTTTTTCCTCTTACGTTCAGATGATTTCTCTCCCGTGAGACTGTCAATTAATTATCTCAGGGCAACAGGCGCGAGGGTAGCTATTTTGTTTTGTTGCAATGTACCAGATCCTGAACAGCGAAATAAATAATTAGGGAACTTCATTAAATAATAATGCGAAAGAAAGATGTTTTGAGGAGAAGTGAGAAAATTATTCACCATTCACCCTTCGAAAGGTGACAATCAGGTGGAATGAGGGGAGGTGGCATGGGACAGAAAGGAGCCAAAACATAAAAAGAACATCCACACAAAGGAGCGAAACCATACAACTTAAAACAAATTACTGCGCCCATGGTCGCGCAAACTGGCAGATAAATAATAGGTTGTTGAGAAGCCCCCAACAGCACAAACGGTTTCGGCGTTTCGTCGTCGCAGTGAACGCGCACGGTCAGTTTGGTGATGGTTTTCGTTTAACGTTGTACCCTCTAATGACTGGCTTTTGTGGATCGTCCTAAGGTCCGGAGTAACTGCCCTGTGGCGTACAGGGTGTTGCTAATTTGTGTGTGTCGACTTCGTCAGTCGCCATGGTGTGCAGGGCCGGTAAGAACATGGCATACGCGGAGCTGTAAGGAAATGAATGGCAGCGCTGTTTGCGGAAGGACGAATACGTTACAAAGAACGAGACAAATCGATGGCGCTTTCATGCAAACGCATATTATGCCTGGAACGATAAATATTTCGCTGACGGCGTTGTTTGAAAATAGTATGAATTAGTGAATTAGTTGGAGATCATTATTCATTTCAGCTTAGTGAGTTGCAAATTACAGGTTTTGTACCATGTTTTGTTTTCCGTTTGATTCGAATCATTTTTAATGTGTTTTCAAGAAGACATCGTGTTCGTGTTTTAATTGTGTGCGCATGCTATTTCATGTTAGCATTACATATTTTCTAGGAGCATATCACTTAAATTATGATCATATTTTTTGAGCAAATATTTAAATCACTGAAAATTGAAAACTTGGAATGGATGTACGAAATCATAAATGTGTTAGTTAAAAGAATTTCTGTTATGTTTTCAAATAATTTCTTTAAACCGGTGCCATTACATCACATGCTTTAAATTACAAATTTATATAAAACACAGCACACCGGAAAAAATATTTGCCAAAGATATAGTATTTATGTTTCATGTGTTTCAAGCTGTTTAAAATGCATTAAATTGATTTAATAAAACAAGACAGATGAGCACGCTGATTAACATTTATGCAGAGCTAAATACTCTGTTTATAAGAAAAAGAAACTTAATTTGAACAAGCAAAAAGTATAATTAAAAATATATGAAAAAAAAAACATACAAAACATAGAATCAATATGAGCGAGAACATGTAAAGTGAAAGAAGGAGGCATAAGAAAACCAGTTTTTACACAATAGTAACACATTCATGAATTTCAGAATAGCAAAAAGAAACATGTGAATATAACTAGCAAAATACAAAAATCTCAACTCAAAGGAGCAATTTACAAAAACATGAATAGGAAGAAAAAAACATCCTGTGACATCTTTAGAACTTTGGATAAATTGGGGCGAGCCGGTGATGTATGTGATAAACGGCGCCGGTTCCGCATGACAGGACCAGTCGAAATAAGTCTTGATATGGCCTGGACGTTCTTAAGACACAAAAAAACATAGAACCTTGTGAAAAAACATAGATAAATCTTGTAATAGATGGATTACAACTAATAAAATAAAATAAAATAAAAAGTTACTAATTTTTTTTATGAGGTGCACTTTGATAATTCAATAATAATAATGGTACTTAATTATTAGAAAGAAATAGAAGTTGAAAACGGCTTAAGAACTATAAAAAAGCAAGGACGAAAATGCTGAATGATAAAGTTGAAGTTAATCAGGTACGATTATCAATAACAATATGTTCAGCCTTTAGTCTTATTAAAAGATCTTATTAAAAGACAAAAGGTCAAAAAACCATGTCTGCAATTACTGACTTACTAGACTAAATTTAAATACTGAAACAAATAGTCAGTTCTTCGGTCAGTCAGGAACGGTTCGGATAGGATTTAGTACCGATCCTGATTTGCGAACTGGCGACGACTACAACCATATGTACCTTAATCCTTGTTTGGAGGTAGTGCATCAATGATCAATGCAGTTGATAAATAATTATGAAATTTTATAGAAAAGGGTATGCAAAAACTTTCAATTTTATTGTATTAAAGTAAATTAGATATATAACTAAAGTAATGGAATTGTTAAATAATATTTCCATTTGTATAGTGTGCATCGTGGAATTATATTCATCTTGTATCATCCGTTCATCATTTTATCGAAACGGTAGAGCTTCCTTCATGCCGATTTTGTTCTAATAAATAAAAATTGAATCATAACTGAATATCCTTGGTAACTGCGAAGTATCGGCAAGATTACTCTAACTCATTCAACGTGCTATAACAAACAATCTGTAAGCGACAGTTCGAAAATGATCAGCAAAAAGAAAAACGTTCTTTACACGAACAGTACACGGCGGGACATATTCAAACGGCTCGAAACGAATCTCAAATGAAAACCATTGCCGTTTGAAAAATTGAGTGAAGAGGCATTGCAGAACACACGGCCAAAGGAGTCAGTAAGAATGTTGAACGCACTGCTCTCGCCAACGGTAGAATGGTAAACATGGAAAATCGAGTAATGGATGGGAATGTCGGCAGAAGCTATCCGGAGGTTTCGACTAATGCGCACCTCATCATACCACGCGTCGGCGAAGCCGGATGGCCGGTTTGCTGACTGAACCGAAACGCCGCTTCAAACCAACTAACTGACAGAGATGTCAAGAATGCACAGCATGGAATCTCACTCACATCAGATCGGAGAAGCGAGTGGGCTCGGGCGTCCGGGCGTGTTTGGTGCGTTGCCGATGACGTTGAATCCGATGCCGCCGTCACTGTCGATTGGAAAACACAGTTTTTTCCTCGCTTCTTTCCGTTCCACCATTTCTGCCGTGTCTGCTTTCGTCCAAACAAGCTCAGACCGACCAACCGACCGATGATCGAACGACAGACGACCGGCTAACGCCGGGCGAGATTCGGTTTCCGAGGAGAGTTTTGATTGACAGCGCCTATATGCGGAGTGACGGGTATAAATGACTTTAGCAATTCATCACTTAACAAAGCCTGAACACGCAACGCACAAATCAGTAAGATATCGAAATACAAAGCTATCCAAAATAATTTGACATCATTCAAACAGTTTGACGAAGGCGCTTTTGAAGGCATTCGCTCCACGCCACTACACTAACGACGTGGGCTGGAAGTCGAAATTCAAATGCTTCTCTGTTTGAAGGCCTCCTCCTTTGGTTGCACGTTTGAGGCAGTCCGCCGTCGTGCTGGGAGGTTCGTTCCTGTAGGCCGCTTTTGGACGTACTCTGGCACAGCTTGGTCTAACGAACGAGACAACTTGGCAGACAGGGCCCATGCAAAGCTATGAAGCGTGAACGGGAGCACGAAAGGAGTCGACGAGATTCGTGACTGTCAAGGTTTTGCGGTACAATTAAATGGTTGTGTCAGTTTCAGTTAATAATGCGGTCTCCAATCCCGGCTTCATGCCCCATCATGAATGCCGATGTTCGTGCGAATTTTAGGCTACTTATGGCTTTTGACAGCTTACAGAATGATCGTAAGGCTTACGGAATGTAGGGTAAATATAGGAAAATTAATTACGATCACTTCATATACAAATCGTCACCATTCACTGCCGTACATTACAACTGTTACGTTTTACGCATTTATTTGCAGCTGCAATCTTATATCATCCCGTTGTCAGTTGCAAGTCTGAATGACACATTGCAATGCGAAATATCATTACAACTTTGCAACATTGATTTCAGCCGCTAGCTGTACAAGAACTCATAAATTAACCTCATGCATCCCGCACATCTTGGCGGTCCATTCGTCCACACCACCTCGATTCTGCTGTCACTATTCATTTATCTTCCATACTCTCATTTACAATCCATCAAACCTTGGCTGTTCCTGTCGGCTGACAGACGGTACATCTCATTCGTCGGTCGCTGAGTTCCAATGGCCCTGTTTGTAGTGGAACATCCTCTCATTGATGGTACTCCGTCGGATACCGCCACTACACACCGACTGTGGTAGGTAGAATGCTGCTACGAGAATGACATTTTTCAATCCTTACACGATACGGAGTGATGAACGATGGCAGCATTATCGCTGCAGGATAGCGATACCGATACGACACAGACTGATATGCCTCATGTGAATGGGACGAAACGATCGATCGATCACAATGAATTTGCGCAAAACAAGGAAACATCCGTTTTATTCAATTCAAACTTAGTAAATGATGAAGTACTTTGGTTGTTACAATGAAATGTAGGATGGAAGGATTGATTTTATAATGGATTTTCGTTTATCTACAGTGAACGACCTTGTCATGTGTTGGTAATGTTGTCTTGTATGAAATATGTCTTGCAAATGATTCCTCTTTTTTGCAGTCAAGATCTGTATTTTTTCTTCATTTACCTTTGCATGGAAAGCACGGCGATCGAATAGTCTACAAAGACTACACAAGACAGCAAGCCCTACAATACTGTCAGGCCGATGCCGTTTGTGTGAGTGATTTTCCATTTGCCTCCGTGTGCCGCACAATAATGACAACCGACGAAAGCATGTAACCGCGCGATGGAAAACGTTGGAAAAATGCCCCGAGCGAGAAAATGCCACCGCATTGGCGTGTGTCCCGGGTACGGGCGTCGACGACGGTGTTGGTGATGGTTTTTAAAATTGCCAGCAGACGAAGCAGAACGGTCTTGAGGGTTCGGTTTGAACGCGGTTGAAATGAAGTGCGAGCGACAATGGTGCATTTTCCATCCGCCATTCTCTATTGTCGCTCCAAATTACAACTTGTCAAGTGCACTGCATTCTGAACTGACAAGTAGAAATGAAATCCTTCTCCCGATGACTTTCTCCTACCAGTACGACTGTTCTGATTTCTCGTTGTTTGCACCGTGACGTTGGGAAGCGTGTGAACGGGAAATGGATGAGACAAGGAAAAGGGGAAAGAAGAAAGATAGTACTTGCATTTAACTTGATTTTTTTCCACACATAGTCTATTAATAAACTTGTTTCTAAGAACTATATAACAATATGCAAAGGTATGATAAATAGTTCATTGTGATATTCATAACATTAAAAAAGACAAATTACAAAATTTCAAAATAAATAAATGCAATTTCATTTAAATAAACTCAGCTAAATTGATCAATTAGCAGAGATTTTTGAATTTGTTAGCATTATTTTAAATATTTTAGCAAGTTTTAAAATGTTAATACCCACACACATGTGTTTTGATATAGCTCTACATTCCTGGAAAGTAGTACAAGCACACCCCTTGTCACATAAGTTACTGAATGCCATTAAAAAATCTCTACTGAAAGCATACGTAAAAGACATCTTTCGATCCTAACCTTTAGTGTTTAACTCATTTTGTTTAAAAGACATAATGAATTGTAGTACGCGCCCTTTAGAAATAATTATTCAGTTTCTAACATGCGCCAAACAATGTTTTGAGTTTTCTTTTTACATGGGAGATATATTCCACTGTGTTCTATTAAAAGTGTTGACATGAATATGATTGTTGATTTAAGGACAATAGTTTGCTTAATTCAAACAAAACAAAATAGCTATGCATTAAAAAACTGCGCTGATTTTGAATGACGAAGATAAAACTCTCTCTCTCTCTCTCTTCTTGGCTATAACGACCTTACAGGTCACGCCGGCCATTTCTGGCTTACTAGACTTATTTTTACCACGTAGCAGGATAGTCAGTCAGTCCTTGCTACGGGGGGACGGTCCGGATGGGATTTGAACCCGGTCCTGCCGTGTGGACTGGCGCCGTTTATCACATGCACCACCGGGCCGCCCTAGTGATAGATGATAAAAGATGATAGAAGCTAAAACTAGTGAAGATAATTACCTAAATGAAATAAATCTTGTTTGAATTCACTGAAATCCTTCAAGAAAAATGCGTCGACACCGTTATACCGGCTAGGAAGAACCTCACCAAAGGTCACGCGAAACACAAATATTGGTTTTCAGAAGAACTCTTTCAGTAGTAATTTGCTAAATCAGTAATAGGAGTAAATGTGAATCAGAGTCCTTATACTTATTGGGATTATCCCGAGTACTGAATTCAACGCATGAAATTATCGTTAAGGTCATGGTTTTAATCCTTCTTGGAGAATGTTAAATCGTACTTTACTGACACAACTAATGATCGAGTGTTTGTATGTAAGCTTCTATAGATTACTAATCAACCAATGGTATTTGGAGAATCTATTAACTAAAAGGATCATACCGACGATCCTTGGTCGCTAAAAGCATTTGAGCCAAGCATTTTTTCCATACAATAAGCTGTGTTGTACGATCACGCTTCCAGCAATCATATTACAGTTAGTTATCCCAAAAAACAGTGCTGGTATGTAATCACACTAAAACCCATGTCTTTTATCGAGCATTTTTTGTTGTTGTCCTTTTTAAATAGCTCTGAACCGCATCCGAAAACATCAGTATCAAGAAATATTTACTCTTTATTACAACGTGTATCCGGGCTCTACCTGCACTTTGGGTACCGTTTTTTACATCATCACGTTTAGCGAATGAAATGTAACGAGTTTTAGTACCAACCATGGACCAAAAAACTGACTGACATTATGATATTATTTTGAGTTACTGATCTTGTTGGGACTGCGGGCAAAATGGTTAGTTTCGATAAAGTGATTTTCGCACACATGAACCTTTCAGGAAATGGCGGGCCGAAACACCATTTTCCATTGATACTGCAACTGTTAAGCGTAAGAACCGAAGGGAAGAAAGTAACATACCTGATGTTATTTTGTTTGCAATACAAACGACATGGCATTGAACATTTCATAAAATGTTGCCTTGATTGTCGTAAAGCGTTAAGAGCTCACCACCCCGGTTTTTCGCATTTCTTCCATAGAAAGCTGGACGATGGAGCGCGGTCAGAAAGGGATGGTTTTCGGCAAGGAGTATGGAATGTTTCATAATTTAACCTCACCCTTTTTGGTAGCGGGAGCAAGGGGAAAACAAACCGGAACACTAACAATCTACGATCCGGCCGACTGCACTAAAGAAGTGCCAGCAGCAGCAGCAGCAACAGCAGGTAGTGGCCTCCTTTTCGATTATACGTTATGCCAATGGATTGCGAATCGTTTCACCCTCTAATACTTCAAACGGGTCTCGTGTAGGTGTGCGCATAATGGCCATCTTTAGCATCTCCATCGTTCGGTACCGTTCTATCACCACCCTTTGCCAGTGGGGTTTTCATCCCATGGTATGGAAAATAAACAGAGATAGCCCGACGTACCGTGTTGAATGGTGCTAGGAAGGGATCAACAGAATGGACTTTTTATTAAACCATAAAATTCTTTTCTTTATCAAAACTTACGGTTATGAAAATGACGCTCATAATGACTTTTATGGATGTTAACGCTATTATGAGAATGTAAATATCGAAAATATCTCACGGATTGTGTTACGATACAGCACGATGCAGGAGGGCTGAATATAGGAGGAAAACTTGCGTTGAGAAGCAGCATGCTCACGTGCTGGTCCGTTTGTATGGTCAAGTTTCTCCAATAATACTGGGCATTTTATATTATGTCGTAAAACCAGCACATTTACTGTAAGTGAGGACGTATGTACTTATATTGGTTTGTGCCTATTTGTTGTGGCATGGACAATATCACAGTCGACAATGCGTGAAATATATGCAAGCAGTTTTGTTATGCGTTGAAATGCCAATAGAGACAAATCTTAAAGTGCATATAAATATATGAGTAATAGCAATAAGCTTCAAATGTTTAGTTAACACAGTGCTTAACGAGGGTTCTAAACTCAACTATAAATACGATGATTTACAGAGTAAAAGAATCATAGCTCACTCATGGAACTCAAGAGTCACTCCTGCAAAAGAACCCTTTTTTTGTGTCTAAAGTATCAACGTCTCGTCCAGTGAGGCACTGCTTTTGATGTTTGTTTTTAAGGATGTTCACGTATGCCCGTGAAAAGGGCATTACTAGTCAGTGAGTTTAACAGCGAGTCAAATATAAAAGCTAACCGAGCAAGGGAATTGTTGAAACTTGTTCTTATGCATGTTTGATAGTACATTTAACACGTGATGAGTTGGTGCTTTGATGTTAATCACCCTCATCAAATTCCTTTATCCTCCTTTCCATCCTTTATCAGGAAGTTTGGACAGGAGCACAGTCAATCCTAGTATTGCCCTTGCGTGTTGCATGTGTTAAACGTAATACTCTGTATAATTGTGTTTATTTGACGTTATCGTATTGTTATTAAGTTTTAAATCGACAAGAACATAAATCGTTTATATTAATCGCTAATATTCTTTGATCAATATTAATAATTAGAGAGCTAATGGCTCAAGATTAGAATTAAAAAACGAAAGAAAACACTGTTCTTATATCAAGTAAACAGGAAGTGAGTGAAAAGAATAGGAAATGCTAAATGAATAACAAAGTGTAACAAGCGAAGGATGAAGCAAAGACTGTCAAATAGAATAAACCATCAGAAACTTGAAAAAATGGAACGCTGTAGCGCTACTGATTGGCAATGCATGGTTTGATACTGTTTCTTACATTATATTTGAAGCAATGATATGGAGATATTGTCCTTATTACATCCAAATTATTTTATTAAATAATAAATGTAGGGATAAGGCCAGGCCGTTCGACATGAACAAAAAAAGTTTGGTCTTTCAACAAAGAAACTAGGTATTTTTTAAATACAAATACACTTCGTGTACCATATTTAATAAAAAGTGCTATTTTCAAATTCGGGTTGACTATGCAAATTATAATGTATCAAATAATTATTACTTCTATCATTAAATCCTTTGGTGTTATTTTTAACATTTATACAAAAAAAAACCATTTTGAATCCAATATAATTCTGTACAAGGATCAAGATTAGACATCAAGGGAAAGGATCACACAGAAATGAACAATAACAAAATCAAATTGTTGCAATTTCCATACACAACCTCGCCAATCTGATCAATAAACAACCCAACTTCTAGGGTTCATTGAAAGCACTTAAAACTGTCAGGGAATACTCCGTTATAATGTTTGCTTAATCTACACTTGAGTATATCAGTCAAGCATGTATTAATCTGAACTTGAATGAAGTTTATTGCAAACTTATTATTTGCAAAGCTAAATTTGCAATTTGGCACCAAGCATTCGAAATGAGCATTTTAACACCGAGGATTTGAAATGTGTAGCACACCAACGGAAAACGAAATCCAGCGTATAACAGCCAACGGAAAACAAAAAGCTAGGCATTTGAAAAAAGCTTTCAAACTCGACGAAGTTCTTTTTCGCCTCAAAACCGAGCGACTTGTCGACTTTGCGCGATGTTTTCCCCTTCGTTTCGTTGTTGTGACGTCATCAACATGGGCAGTGCTTTCCATAACGACTTGCATACTACATATCATACAACATTTCTTTGCTTCATTATGGCGGGAATTTACGGGAATTTGCAGAACGACCGAAGGTTGATGAGAAATTAAAAGGATTTAGTGATTGTGTTCCAAGAAATGTAATGAATAAGTGTTGTTTTTAAAGAAAAATTAAAAGCCGTTCTTCATCAAATAAAAAGAAACTGTTCCTTAATTTTATTTTATTACATTTGTGTTTCACCCCATTCAAACTCTTCTATAATATGAGAAAATGAAAAAAAGTTATAGGTCCCGTAAACTGTTTTTTTTTCTTCTTCTAATGTATGTACGTATGTTTGAATAGTTGATGGTTGATGAGTTTCTAATAATTGCTATTTTGCTATAATTTCAACAACCGGGCAATCGGAAAAGGTTTTTTTTTGTCAGTTAAGATGTGGTTTGTATCAACGGTCTTAAACGCAATAATACGTTTATAGGCGATACATGTTTTACTTCTTGTATAAGTACTTTTGGCATAGCATAGTTCAATAGGTCGTTAAGCCAAGAAGGAGGAGGAGGAGTTCAATATTTAGATAATTTTCAAAAGGTTATGAATTAAACTACATATAATTAGGTACATACTTATTTACTGCGCGGAATACCAGCTACGCATAATTGAACATTTATTTTACAGAAGCTCTTTGAAGCTGTTTGCAAATTACATGAACCGCATCGTTGGAAGCACTTAGGTAAGTGAACCAACGTAAATTAATCGCTTTTGAATACACCATGAATACATGTATGAGGGTCATCAATAAATCATTAATTATTAGAATGAAAATGCTATTTCTACAGACGTATGTTATATACCTATTACATAATTAACATAACTAAACAAACATTAGAATGAGAAAATTATTCGACAGCGGACGAGAACGATAAAACATTTTCACTATCTTTCACTCGGTCGCTTATCGCGACGAAAATGAATGATAGCGTTTTGCGAAGCTTCTTGAAAGCATCGAAATGCTAAGCTTTTCTATGTGGCGAAATAAGTTGTAAATTATTATAGCTGCCAAAATGTGCTTTTGCAGACATTTCAAATATGTTTTGGCTAACATAAAAATTACAATTTTTGCATATCACAAACGTGCACTAAATGAAAGCAACACTTTTTATGGTATTATCTGTGCATAATCGTAAGTTGAATGCTTGTGGTAACATATTAAAAATGAAAAAAACTATATTTGACAAATAAAAATGCGTTTAGTTAACCCACTGGAAATACATGTTTGCAGCACTATATAATTGAAATTGTATGTTTTTAGATCAAAATTCCAAGACCTTAGCCATGTAGGCACCAGAAGCTTGAATTTATGTTAAAATGAGAGTATCCTAAGTTGATATACTACGATCAATACGGTCAGGCCGTTCTACACGAATATAAAAATAAGTTGAGATATCAATACAAATGGTTTGGAAATGATTTGAATTGATCAACAACATTAGAGCGTCTGAATTAAGTTAGTAAAGGTAGAAATTGATAGGAATTTCTTCCAATACATCACGGGACTTGAATCGAAATAAATTCGGACCGATCCTTCGTAGCAAACACTATTTCTAATAATTTAACCACGAAATAGTCGAATAACTTAAGGTCAAAAGGTTAATAAACAATAGTAGCAGTCACAAAGCCATACTATATATAACAAATTGTATAAACCCCGGTGTAGATAGAGATAAACAAGACAATATTGTTGTTCTGTTGTCAGTGTTTGTAGCCATACCGCACTGATATGGGTATGGATCCGAAGCCTCTAGAAGGATAATATAGGCACTCCATACCCTACTCCGACTCAATACGTCCCCGTCGTACAGAATGGTAACATATCTCTCCAAATATCTGAGCTTGGGTATACGGGGAAACCCAACCCCTTGGGAAGATGGGGTATATGGCTAAATTGAGCGGAGGGGGACAGCCAGCGTCTGTTCTCCATGTTAGGGGCGGCTGGATGTCCCTTCTGTCCTGGCACCCTACGGGACTTTAAACAGCTAGGATGCGTAGGCCCTCCGACGAGACAGGGGGTTGGGGGAGAGGCCTTGCAAGCCACCCCCAATACCAACGCAACGAAAGACAACCAAGAAATTTCGAATCGGACTAACAGATACAGACCCACGCACCGAAACAAGGACAACGATTGGAAACTCGGGACATGGAACTGCAGATCCCTCACAGCACCCGGAAGTACCCGCATTCTTTCGGACGAGGTGAGGGCCCGCGGCTTCGGTATAGTAGCACTTCAGGAGGTGCGCTGGAAAGGAGTTATGGAGCGCCCCTACCGCAGTGATTGCATGATCTACCAGAGCGGTGGTGAAAAGCATGAACTCGGTACAGCGTTCCTGGTCATAGGTGCGATGCGAAAGAGGGTAATCGGTTGGTGGCCGATCAACGAACGGATGTGCAGGTTGAGGGTTCGTGGAAGGTTCTTCAACCTGAGCATTATTAACGTGCATAGTCCGCACCTTGGAAGCACCGATGACGATAAGGAGCTATTTTATACGCAGCTGGAGAGGGAGTACGACCGCTGCCCACAACACGACGTCAAGATCGTCATCGGAGACTTTAACGCTCAGGTCGGACGGGAGGAGGCATACAAACCCATGATAGGTAGTTTCAGCGCCCACCAGCTGACAAACGACAATGGGCTCCGCCTAATAAACTTCGCCTCCTCCAAGCACATGACCATTCGCAGCACCTTCTTCCAGCACGCACCACGCTTTAGCTACACCTGGAGATCACCACAGCAGACATATTCCCAGATTGACCACGTTCTCATCGATGGAAGGCACTTCTCGGATATTATCGACGTACGTACGTACAGGGGAGCAAACGTCGACTCAGACCATTTCCTGGTTATGGTTAAGTTACGCCAGAAACTGTGCGTAGCCAATAAGCTGCGCTATCAGCCCACCCCAAGGCTCGACATAGATCGGTTGCGGCAAGCTGATGTGGCGAGGGACTTCGCGACCACGCTAGGGGAAGCGTTGCCGGAGGACACCACCTTCGAGGCGATGTCCCTCAATGATCATTGGCGTATGATGGAACAAGCCATCAGCAGCACGGCCGATCGAACTATTGGCCGCGTAACACGTAACCGGAGGAAGGAATGGTTTGATGATGAGTGCAGGCAAGCACTATCCGAGAAGAACGCAGCGCGTACTCGCATGCTCCAGCGCGAGACCAGGCAGAACGTGGAAGACTACAGACGACTGAGAAGGCAGCAGACCCGACTCTTCCAGGACAAGAAGCGCAGCTTCGAAGAGTCGGATGAGCAACTTATGCAGCAGCTATCCCAGTCGGGGGAAACTCGTAAGTTCTACAGGATGCTGAATGCGGCACGAGGCGGTTTTACTCCCATAACCGCTATGTGCCGCAACGAGGAGGGAGATATCCTGTCGGACGAGCGAGAGGTGATCGACAGGTGGAAGTGCTACTTCGACAGGCACCTGAACGGAGCAGATGCAGGGGAGACCTCTGCAGGAAGCAGAGGAGAGCAGTATTGCGACAGCCAGCAGGATGACGAAGTGCCCCCGCCATCCTTGGACGAAGTCATCAGTGCCATCAAACAGCTGAAACGTAACAAGTCAGCTGGCAGCGATGGGCTGGTGGCAGAATTGTTCAAGATGGGCCCGGAGAGGCTTGCCGCGCATATGCATCGGCTGATCGTAAGGATTTGGGACCAGGAAGAACTACCGGACGAGTGGAAGCTGGGTGTCATACACCCAGTGTACAAAAAGGGCGACAGACTGGACTGTGCTAACTTCCGAGCCATCACAGTCCTGAATGCTGCCTACAAGATCCTGTCCCGAATACTCTTCTGCAGACTTGCGCCCCTTGCCACAGATTTCGTCGGAAGCTACCAAGCTGGATTTGTTGGAGGCAAATCGACCACCGACCAGATCTTTACTCTACGGCAGATCCTCCAGAAGTGCCGAGAGCATCAGATCCCCACGCACCACCTGTTCATTGACTTTAAGGCGGCCTACGATACCATAGATCGGACCGAACTATGGAACACCATGCAGCAGTACGGATTCCCTGGGAAGCTGGTACGGCTGTTGAAGGCCACGATGGATGGGGTGCAGTGCAAGGTGAGAGTATCGAACATGCTGTCGGAATCGTTCGAATCTCACCGGGGTCTAAGGCAAGGGGACGGACTCTCCTGTTTGCTGTTTAACATCGCTCTGGAAGGTGTCATGCGAAGCGCGGGCTTCGACATCCGGGGCACGATTTTCACCCGTTCTCTCCAATTCCTCGGCTTCGCGGATGACATCGACATCATCGGACGGACATCTGCGGCGGTGTGCGACGCGTACACCCGACTGAAACGCGAGGCCGACAGAATTGGATTGAGGATCAATGCGACGAAGACAAAGTACCTGCTTGCCGGAGGCTCTGACCGTGATAGAGCCCGACTCGGGAGCAGAGTATCAGTTGACGGCGACGATCTCGAGGTGGTAGAGGAGTTCTGCTACCTTGGTACGATCGTAACTTCGGACAACAACATGAGCAGCGAAATCCGAAGGCGCATTGTTCAGGGAAATCGTGCCTACTACGGGCTCCACAAACTCCTGCGATCCAGAAGGCTCCAGCAACACACGAAATGCACGATATATCGCACACTGATACGTCCGGTAGTCCTCTACGGGTACGAGTCCTGGACTCTGCTAACGGAGGATGCCAATGCACTCGCTATTTTCGAACGGCGGGTGCTAAGGACTATCTTTGGCGGTGTGTGCGAGCAGGGCGTGTGGAGAAGGAGAATGAACCACGAGCTAGCTGAGCTGTTTGGCGGTGCAGATATCCTGACGGTGGTCAAAGCCGGAAGGATACGATGGCTGGGGCACGTGATGAGGATGCCGGACTCATGCCTCACCAGGAAGGTGCTCGTCAACGATCCGTTCGGCACGAGGCGGAGAGGAGCACAGCGAGCTCGTTGGCTGGATCAGGTGGAGTCAAACCTGTCGGAGATCGGATGCAGCCGTGGATGGAGGACTGCAGCACTGGACCGAGTTTCCTGGAAACGGATTGGCGACCAGGCCATGTCTACGCGACGTGCTCGACCATGAGCAGGCCAGAAAAGAAGAAAAGAAGAAGACAATATTATCATATCATAATTGTAGTATTGTCAGTACTTGCAAGAACAGGTTGGCAACTACATATACTCTAGCTTACAGCTCAATTCCGGAAAAAGAATCTAACAATCCAGTCATATTATCACTAACGTTGCTTGTTAGTTGCACTTAGTTTCTTGTTTCGGTCTATTATCGGCGTCCGCCTAATGCTAAACATCGTTATATCTTTATAAGGCCCCCAGAAGTGTAAATCCACCACTGCAGGCATCCCGTGGCTACAAAGAGCCAAAAATCAGGAAAAGTGTTACGTGTATACTGCACGAGGTTCCAACTACCAATCCGCTTAGGACCTCCGAGGAGCTTTATTCGTCTCTGCGTCTATGTACTAGAATAAATTACGATCTGTGTGACATTCTTTACGCTTCAAAGGGACTGCAGCTATTGAAAAACATAGGAAATTGTTCTCTATATACGGCCCTCTGGTTTAAACATAAAAAATGGTGTCTAGATTTATGAATAGGAACACGGAGTTTGAAATCTCTCACTTTACATGGAAATACCTCAATTCTTTCAGAGGTGAGAGCCCGCAGATTCGGAGCCGCAGAAGAACTGCACTGGCAAGAAGCTATGAAGCGCACCCAATACGGCAATTGCATGATTTTCCAAAACAGGAGATCATCAAAGCAGATAGATTCCCAGATTGACAAGGATCTCATTAATTGAATGATGAACGACAGAGGATCAAACATCCATTGTTCGATCATTTCAGAGTTAGTTATATTAAAGTTACCCCACGATCACTACGTATCGATTCAAGTAAGCTGAAATGGTAAGCACTGTGGTAAGTTAAGTACTGCCTGACGACAACAAAACTGATTCCATGTCCCTGAACTATCAGCGAACTTTCAGAAGCACAGCCTTTAGAACGATTGGCAACGTATCCTACAACGAGGGAAAAGAACGGTTTGAGAATAAGTGCAGGAGAGCACTATCTGAGGAGAACAGCGCATAGCCTCGAATGAGCCAGCTTGGGATTGGGCAGAACGTAAGGACTACTCACTATCAAGAAGGCTACAAGTAGGAATAGCCAATTTGAATAGTTAGAAGGACAACCCAAGCAGCATTAATTTCTGTCGCGACTCAAAGTGATGCTTCCACGATAGCAATGTTTAGTAACGCAGAAGTCTAGCGGAAAATACTAGCGGACAAGCAAAATGGAATCGACAGGTGGAAGCTATACTTCGATAGATACCATCATGTAGTGAATCTTCTAAGGAATGCTGGAGATGCCAGACCAAGTGCCTACCCATCGAAGCTCTCCATTGCGGTAGACGTCATGACAATGATAAGCTCCTTGAAGCTATCACCATAAAATAGGTGAAATGTTACAAGTCAGTCGGCAACTGATTAGAAGAACTAATGGCAGAACTCTTCAAGATGAATTAGAAAATTTTGAGTACAGAAAGCACCACCGAAAGAGTACAACAGAGGAGTTGCTGTAAACCAACCGTACTGTGAAGGCGACATACTGGACTTTACAAACTTCCATCACATTCTAAAATGCCGCCTACACGATTCTCTCCCGAATTATGTACTGCCGATCTAGATGCCCCGACAACTCCCTTTTCGCGGATTGTCTGAGAATGATAAGGTTCGTCTGGCATTCCTATATGAAAGGGCGTTTCTATGACGAATTGTAAATTCTATTAATTCTATAGACTACAACGGTCCAGAAGGCTCCAGCAAGATGTAAAATGCTGTTCTATACGTCTGGTAGTCCTCTATGGCCGTGAGTCTTGTAAAGTACTGGGGAAGGACGCCAATGATCTCACCGATTTCGAGTAGCAAGTGTCGATGTTTAGCTTTTCGGTATTTGTGATTAGGCGATCTACATCGACATACCGAAGAAGAATGTACCTCGAACTATTTGGGGAAAGTATATATTCTGATGGCATCAAAGGCCGGAAGGATACGATGGTTGTGACAAACGATGATGTTTTCGGACTTATGTCTTATCAAGAAGGTGTATATTGACGTTTGGCAGCTTATTTGCTGCAAGCTTGCCATACAAACAGTTTAGAAAATCAAACAACAAACAGTTTAGAAGTAATGATAGTTTCGATCAACTGCTCAACAAATATCAAAACAAGCCATTTTTCTAGCAGGTTTAAAACATATTAGGCCATGTTTTTCGAATGTTAATTCGCATGAATGTTGGATGAATTGAGATTTCAAACAACAATCAAATTATATAAGTTAAATTACTTTAAGCTTTTTATAAAAATTAATACCTGTTTAATTTAGTATGAATTAATTAGTTAAGCAGTTCCATGAAAACCCTTTAGATTTAATTGCATGAACTTATTTGAACTCCCTCGATACTTGACAACACTAGAAGCTAATAGTATAGACATAACGGAATTTTGTACATGAACTGTGGTAATTGGTAAGGAATTTTGACGATTGAATACACATTGTAAAAGCGTAAGCCAAACCGCGTACACCTTCTTTGCATACAAGCAAAAAAACCGAGATATCACAAGTTTCCTCCAATCACAACCGGTGTAATTTCTACATTTTGGTCCTTCGAACCGGATTGTGAAAGGAAGCATTACGTGCAGTGAAACTTGCAGCAGGACACTACGTGACCACAAATCTCGGGAAAAACGGCACTCCGTGACCGTTTATGTGACGCGTTTCTTTCAAGTGTAATTTTGGCTACGCAATCCGTGGTGTTAACCACTGTGTATCGTGTAATTGCTCCGCTATCACGAGCAATCGGAACATTTGTTAGTTGTGTGCCCATGTTAATCGTGTTGCCACCAAAAAACTTACCGTAAAGTGCTAGTGAAATTTGTTCGGACAGAGTGAAGAAAAACCGACGCCAAACTCGCCATTTCAAATTTGGCATCCATAATTGCAATAGCATCCATTGCTAAAATTGCGCCATTAGAAAGACATTCTTGCGTACAAGCTTGTACACGATCTGACTGAGATTATCTTGCGCGCCAAATTTTTGAAAGGAAAATGGAGAAGAAACTCAAGTCAGTTCAAATAAAAAAACGCCAAGCTGTGGAACTGATTAAGAACATTGAGAAGTTCACTAGTGAATATACCGAGGATCAAGTGAGTGAAATACCAGTATGTATAGAACAGTTGGAGAAGTATTATGAAGATTTTCTCCAGGCAAACGCGAAACTGTCGGAGTTAGATGAGGACGCGGCGGACACGTATGTAATGGAACGTTGTGATATGGACACGCGTTACCGACGCGTTAAGGGTTTCCTTCTACGAAGGCAACCATCTGGTGTGATAAGTGATTCGTTGTTGATCGCCAATTCAACGTTAAACAGTTCGGGACGATCGAGTGCGGTGAATTTGCGGTTGCCAAAAATCGAATTACCCACGTTCGACGGGGATTCGACAAAATGGCTAACGTTCCGGGACAGATTTGTGGCGATGATCGATTCTTCAGCGGACATTCCTAACATCATGAAGCTGCAATATCTGCTGTCATCGTTAAAGGGCGATGCTGGTCTGCTATTCGAGCATACCACCCTGACAGCAGATAATTATGATGTTACGTGGTCTGCCTTGCTGAAGCGATACGACAACCCGCGTACGCTTGCTCGCGAATATTATCGCAATATTCATCACCTGCCAACTGTGAGCCGAGAGAGTGTGGACGAGTTGGCACATCTGGTGGATGAGTTTACTCGACATGTCAACGGGCTGAGGAAACTCGACGAACCTGTGGATCACTGGGATACGCCGCTCTGCAACCTACTGCTGATGAAATTGGATCCTGTCACCATCCTAGCTTGGGAAAACCACTCGACAAGCCACCTGAAAGATAAGTACAAGGAACTAGTAGATTTCTTACACGATCGCATCCGAATACTTAAGTCTACGCGTGAGTTTTCGCATAATGTTGAGGGGAAGATGAAAATGGTGGCCGGTCACAAAAGATCATCCGAACAGAGACCAAGGGTGGTAGGCAACACAGCAACAGCACAAAGGGCTTCACCGAGTGTTCCAGCACCGCAGGCATCGTGCATTTTGGGTTGTGCGGATTCACACCACTTGCGCAATTGTCCAACATTTGCAAGCAAGGACGTACATCAACGACGTGAAATGGCCACACGAGAACGATTGTGCTGGAATTGCCTTAATCGCAATCACCAAGTAAAGGATTGTCGTTCGTCATACAAGTGCACTACGTGCAAGGCACGACATCATTCACTGCTTCACGTGAATCCAGTAGTGACCATGGCTGCCCAATCGGAGGAGGAAATGGTGTTGCTGGAAACGGTACAGCTCCAGCTGGTTGATGATTATGGCAACAGGTTTGATGCTCGGGCTCTTCTTGATTCGGGATCAATGTGCAATTTTGTTTCTGAAACTATGGCACATCGGTTGCTGACACCACGGTCACAAGTGGACATTGCCATTTCCGGTATAGGACAATCAAGACAGCATGTGAAAGGTGCCATTACAGCGACTGTGCAATCAAAGGGCAACGATTTTTCTGCGGCAATGGAATTTCTGGTGCTAAGGACTCCGTCAGCACAAACTCCAAGCACGCCGATAAATATAGAATCTTGGAACATCCCGAACGTAATGCTCGCAGACCCTACTTTCCACGTTCCCGGAAAGGTAGATATAGTCATTGGTGGAGATACGTTTTGGGAACTGCATACTGGCAGGAAGCAGTCGTTGGGCACTGGCAAACCATGGCTAATAGAAACCCCGTTTGGATGGGCGGTTTCCGGGAATACTTCCAAGGGCACCGGGCCTAGCTTGAAACTATGCCATATGGCTGCCAACGAATGTGCCATAGAAGCTCAAGCACCAACAGAGATAATGGAGCGCGAGGCAGACACCGAGGAGCGGTTGGCGGTGTCAAAGGTTGTCGCCACCTCTACGACGGGCGACTTCAGCAATGCACTCTTCGCACGATACTCCGCTTACAGCAAACTGCGAAGAGTCATGGGGTATTGCTTGCGGTTTTTCGGAAACCTACGCGCGAGCAAAGCATCTCCGGTCGAGCGCGTCAAACGAAAAGTAGACATGAAGACGCTACTGTGTTCCGCTCCATCGCTTACAGCGGCGGAGTTGCAAGAAGCGGAACTAAGGTTGTGCCAGCTGGCACAACAGGAGTCGTTTGGGGACGAATTGGATCACCTAAAACGAGGAAAGCAGGTGAATTCAAAGTCAAAGATGAAGTGGTTGTCACCATACCTCGATCCAAAGGGTATGTTACGCGTTGGTGGCCGGCTTGGTAATGCCAACATACCAGAATCAACCAAGCATCCGATTGTCCTCGCAGCATCACATCGTTTGTCGACTCTACTGGCAGAGAACATCCATCTGCAGAAGATGCATGCCGGACCACAATTGATGCTGGCAACGCTTCGGCAGAAATTTTGGTTGATTGGTGGTCGAAATTTGGTGAAAAGCGTGTATCATCGATGCCACACATGCTTTAGAAACAAGCCGACTTTGGTGAAGCAGGCGGTAGCAGATTTGCCTGCATCAAGAGTGGTACCAACCCAGCCGTTTGCAGTAAGCGGTGTCGACTATTGTGGACCCTTTTTACTAAAGTCGACCGTCCGCAATAGAAGTCCGACGAAAGCGTACATCGCGATTTTCGTATGTTTCGCGACAAGGGCAGTTCATATCGAACTGGTGAGTGACCTCACATCGACTGCGTTTTTAGCGGCACTACGACGCTTTGTCGCCAGGCGTGGGAGGGTAACTGAGTTGCACTCGGATAATGCAACAACGTTCAAGGGCGCTGCACATGAGTTGCATCGCATATACAGGATGCTGAAAGTCGATGAGGGTGATAGGAGAAGTATTTTTGATTGGTGCGCCGAAAGCGAAATCAGGTGGAAATTTATCCCTCCACGCGCACCTCATTTTGGAGGCCTGTGGGAAGCAGCGGTCAAGTCAGCGAAAGGGCACCTACTTAAGACGATAGGAGTTAGTAGCGTAACCCAGGAAAACATGCTTACCCTTCTGGCTCAAATTGAGCAATGCCTTAATTCACGGCGTTAGTACCCATGTCCGATGATCCGACCGATTTGGAGGCACTAACTCCGGGTCATTTTTTGATAGGTCGTAGTATGCAGGCAGTCCCGGAGGTCAATGTAAGTAAGGTTTCGTCAAATCGTTTAAGCAATTACCAGATAGTGCAAAAGCACATGCAGGAAATTTGGGCCCGCTGGTACCCTGAGTACCTGCAGCAATTACAAGCCAGGGCAAAACATGCGAACAATGAACCTGTAAAGCTAGAGATCAACCAATTAGTGGTTGTAAAGGAAGATAACGTCCCACCTGCAGTTTGGCCGAAAGCACGAATAACCGCTTTACATCCGGGTAAAGATGGGGTAGTAAGAGTAATCACGTTACGAGGAAAACTCGGCAAGGAATTCGTTAGAGCAGCTAATAGAGTCGCGTTATTACCTAACCCCAACGATTAGACAGATCTACGATCGCACGTGGGATTAGTATAAACAAATCATGTTGACAGTTGGGACATCAAATTGCGTTACGTTGGTCAAACAATATTAGGTTAGATAGTTTCATGCATTTAAAAAAGAATTCTCTTTTGGTGGCCGGAATGTTTAATTTAGTATGAATTAATTAGTTAAGCAGTTCCATGAAAACCCTTTAGATTTAATTGCATGAACTTATTTGAACTCCCTCGATACTTGACAACACTAGAAGCTAATAGTATAGACATAACGGAATTTTGTACATGAACTGTGGTAATTGGTAAGGAATTTTGACGATTGAATACACATTGTAAAAGCGTAAGCCAAACCGCGTACACCTTCTTTGCATACAAGCAAAAAAACCGAGATATCACAAGTTTCCTCCAATCACAACCGGTGTAATTTCTACAATACCATTTTTTGCTTTGGCCAAGACAATTCTTTTATGTATGTATGATTCAGATAGATCCGGTTTGTTCTGCTTTGTTAATAGGTTATATCAAGCTTTCTCTCTCTCTTCTTGGCATTAACGACCTTACAGGTCACGCCGGCCATTTCTGGCTAACTAGACTTATTTTTACCACGTAGTCGGATAGTCAGTCCTTGCTACGGGGGACGGTCCGAATGGGATTTGAACCCGGTCCTGCCGTGTGGACTGGCGCCGTTTATCACATTCACCACCGGGCCGCCCCTTTATTTCAAGCTTTATTTTAGATAAATAAATAAAACTTCACGATTTATATTAGCCTTGTTTATCCTTAATAATCTTTTTACATTAATTTAAACATTACATATAAAAACAATGTGCATCGCACTCACAATATGGATCGATGCACAAACACACTCTTCATAGTTAATTTGCTTTAGGCATCGTTATAATTTGTCATCTTTCTAATAAACATTCGAACAGTTTCCTGTTTCGTTAAAATGCCGTTCTACGCCTTACCCCATTATTGGTCTGAGAATAAATGCAGCTGTGATCTCGTGAACAGTTTGATCGTGAAATCCATTAGTTCATTGGTGGAGCCGCCTGGTACCTCACAGCAATGCGTAACGATATACGGAGTTTTACTTTTCAAAATGATGCAGTTTACTGTTTGGATCATTCGCTATTGTAAGTGACGGAGTGAAACCAGATAAGGATGATGTTTTTAGTTAATGTCGTTAATGTCGTTTCGTTACAACACTGTATGACTTTCTCTTTAATGCAGAAAATTGCAAAGTAAAATCAATTACTTGAGATCATCATTTTTTTGACCATAAATGAATTTTAATTTAAGCACGAATAAAACTAATCACCTTACTATACAATGTAGGTTGTTTATGATGTAATTGTTTATGATGACAAAAGTTTTATACTTAATTACGGGGTGCGACTGGGCTAATATTCACATGTTCTGACAAACTTTTCGTTGATCACTAGTCATATTTTTTGACAAAATTACTATTTTTTTATATTGAATACATAACAAAAGAGTAGATTACAATAAACAAACTTTAACGGCAATTACACTTATTGCACCACAACGATATAGATAAATTTCTTACCTGTACCTGCATCACTTGAACCGCCTGCCGCAAAGCTAGAAGATGCTTTTACCATCTCCTTTATCCAATTAAAAGACAATATCATATCTTTCTATTCAGATCTCTACGGAACAATCACATGATTGTAATTTGTTTTCCTAATCCAAATGGATATAATGGCAAAGGGCTTCTATGTGATACAATTTTATTAGTCCTTCGAATTAGTCGAATTGATTTTATGTTATTATTATTATTTTATTCATGTTTATGTAAAAGTAATATACTCACCACCATTTACGTTTTGGATTGTTCATACGCTCTTGTTTTTTACGTGGGTTTCTTACCTAACAAAGTCTTATCGTATGAAATGTTTCGATTGTAATATATTATACTTTAACGACGAGTAAAGCTTACATTTTACTATGAAAATTATATGTTTACATTGATTATTTGATTATTTATTTATATCTTGTTGGATATAAACAACCTTAATACATGTTTGTTAAGTGTTCCTTGAAATATACGATATAAAGGGTACGCAATTGCTAAAATAAGAAAAATATGCTGCTATACATCGCGGGGCACAACTTGGTGCATTTTAAGGTTGGTATCGAAATCGATACCTCATGAGATTGAAATAGAAGCTTTAGGCTGCAACTGGGATGGTTTTTCATCACAGACAAGCGAGATTGCTTTTGTATGCTGTCAAGTCGTATATTATCCATCAGGCAAACGTATGATTTATGGTTCTGATTGATATGAAATGATGGATTGTAACAGTTTTACCTTCAGTTTTGCTGTAACTTCCCGTACATCTGGTCGGGTGAAATAGTTCGGATGGGGATAGCTGCATGTCTGTCGATTGTTGAAATGCAATGTCCACAGTTTGATCGACAATGGTAAAGAAACATTCCATTGAATGAGTCATATTAATCTTACATACATGTGCATATTATGTTTACACTGATTTGTAATGAATCGTTGCAGAGCAAATCATCATACGAACCGTCATTTGCGGATGATGCGATATTTCAAATATTCAAATATTATTTGGATGGTTTATAAAAAATCCTGTAAAAGAAAGCGTATGTCTAAAGTAAGATTTTGCAAAAACCGTAGTGGTTAGGAAAATATGCATGTTTCTTTTATGCATAAGAGCAGCTCGTACCCTAATAATTCGGATTTTTTTTTCTCGCTGTGAGACACATTGCTGGTACGATAGTGGAATAGCAATTATGTTATGTATGTGAAATGAAAGCAATATGAATTCTCGTTCTGTATGAATAAACAATAAGATTAAATGAAAAAATATCAAAAGCATACATTTTTTTACTACCAGAAAAAAACTTACTTACTGCTTTTAAAATACAAGAATGCAAAACATGATGTAAGGTTGATTGATGTTATGTGTATGTACATATTTCTTAATCTTTCATTCGCCATAGAGCGATTGTACTAAGTTGCATAGTGCTCGAGCAGAACGTACAGTGCGTACACAAACAAAAAAACAGATATATTGACCAAACACGGCTGTGAGGGTCACTACGCAAGAGCACCAGATCCTAGTAATTAAATGGTCTTAATACGAAAAGTTTACTAAGCCTGACATAATTGCTGTGCAAAAGAGAGCCCTGGATATAAAAAAATAGCACCACATCGTTTTACTATCTTTTGTTAACGTCGTTTGCCCTACCGTTAACGCTCTGATTGCAAAAACAATGCTCACTGCAATAGCCGAATGAGTCAAGGAACGTGCAACAAGGAACGTGATTTGTGGAAAAATGTGTAAATTGACGCATAGTTTTAGACTGGGAGATGAATTATGATACGTGGTTTATAAAAATTCGAATTTAATTGCTTTTACTGTTAATCCACGTGGTTTATTGCACAACTTTGCTACAGAATGGTAGTGGTAATGTATTCTTTCCAACACGTATATGTATAGGTATTAAAGCACTTGAAAAAGGCGTACGCAAAGCATTAGAGTTCTGGTTAACAAACTAGAAACATAAAATCAAATTGCAACTAACGTTATTATGACACATTCATTTGAATAATCTTCAAACTCAAACGTATGGCCAAAGAACTTAATTTTCTTTTTTTGTAATAAATGTACTTAGTGTTAGCAATTCAAAGCTCCTAAATTTATAAAGTAGCAAAATAAGAAACAGAATGGTAACAGTTTCTTACTATTACAAAATAAAATGGCATAACGATTAGGAACATCGAACGACGTGGTTACATCACGTTTTGGACATCCAAACATCGATTGGTCTTAAAAAACAGTTTATCTGTTAAATTTAAGTCTATGATTTAAATTATTCACAACATTATTTGAATTATTTCAAAAATTGAGCCTGTGTCTTATTATGGAAAAAAAACATTTTATTAACCATGCGCCAGTTCCCAACGTAATGTTGCACAAATCTATTTACTACCCGTAATGCCTCTAATGACCAATCTATGGCACGTGAAGGACAATAGACGTTGGGCAGAACATTATTATGTTGAGCAATATTTTCAAAGAACTTTGCCCGTAGATGATGATGCGTCTATTTCATGATACTGCAAAATACACTTGGCACGGTTGGGCATCGTAAATGGATACGCTTCGGAATAGCAGCTGTTTGGTATTGTGTGATAGTACTGTGATTTCACCTTTTCTGTACTCTGTGAATCCCTTTTTTTGTTGTTCCTGAACATGATGAACAGCAAGTGTTGGGTAGAGATGAGTAAAATGAAATACTGAATCATATCAAAACGGTACCGGTAACTAAGAAATGTTGGTTAGGACCATCATTATGAAAGCACTTCTAGACATGCGATCACGGTTTTTATGAAGCAGATGGCTTGAATATAGTTCGTTCCGGGTTAATGTAAGGTACTTCACAAGATAATACGCTAGCTGGGTTTTTGTTTGCTCGGGTGAAGAAATTAATTTCCAATACACCCTTCGGGGTTTCTTCATTGCGCAGTTTATTAGGCGTGTAATAACGGAACGCAAATCTGTGAATGATTTTCCGTTTATTCAGTGTCGTTTTTGCACGTAATAATACATTCTGATTGAAATGTTTATCATGCACATTAACACAAAAAACGTGAAACATCATTTGTTGAACAAATATAATATTTAAATCGATTCGGCTTACTATGAAAGTGCTGTTCTATTAAGTTGCTAAAATTATTGGTAATTATTGGAATTATTGGTATTGGTATAGGCTAAATTATTGGTAATTTAGTTACAATCTATTGATCGCAGGGGGATGACTGTTGGTTTCTATTCCGGATGATCTTCAAGCAGCATAACTTATTTCCACGGAAATAATTCCAGTATAATTACCACCTACACATGCAGTTTTGTTTTGAATTTACTTTACTTTACACAATCGTTTATCTTTCCCAGAACATTAAATCATTGTCCAAATTCAATGCTTCAACAATCGTGGTACAAAATCATGCCTCTACTCGCTTCATCGCTCTAAACCGGAAAACAGACGCTGCCTGTCTTATCAGTGTGCTAGTATCCCTTAAAAGAGATTTAATTAAATCTGCTTGCCACCCAACATCCCTATTCCGGGGTGGAATAGTATTTCTGTGTTTGCTTGTTCAAATTGAAAGGATTTAATAAACCTCTAATTAGTGTGAAATTAACTTTTCACCACGATTCACCAACCGCTCGAATGCAGACGTCACAAAAGGGGAAGATCTTTTGGAAAGTATTTCAGTGAGGCACAATTTTAACCGCTCCAAAATTTTCTCACATTCTATGCGCTGTCTTCTGTAGTGGGTGCTTACTGTGTAAAGGTGATAAGAAAGAAAAAAAACACCCAGGCGTGCTTCAATGAAAATCCATTGACATTCAGCATCTTGATTGTTGTGAAAGGATGCGCAAAATAATCATGTTGAAATGAAAATGTTCAAAGGCATGATGCCGTTAAACACTGTCACTGCACTTTTTGTACGATTGGCCAGTTTGATAGACAAAACAATGAATGTAACAGGGGGTCAACGAGAATTACAAGCTAATTGACGATTGCAGTACAGTTCGTTTTAATTAATTAGTCAAGCAAGATGCTCAAGTAAATTTTCACTCGATCATCATCAAACAGATTCATCGCAGGATGTCCTTAAGGGGTTGGTGACCGAGTATATCCATTATGTATAGTTGGCTTATAATCAATAGCTCAGCTGAGTCAATATGTTTTTACTACATATTTTTAAAAAACAATAATAACTTGTGTACAATATATTTTGTTAAATAGTTTAACTTATGTAGAACAACCTGAGCTATTAGTTGAATATAACATATAAAAAATTATTGTAAATAAAAAATAGTAAAAACAGTGTTTCATAATAATATTTAACAAATACCGTTTATCAAAAACCAAACCAAATACCAAAAAACTCAATCATTCATTAACTATTCAACAGCAATACATTTTTTAGTCTGTTTCATTACATGGATCTGTCCACTTCCATACGAAACGGTACCGTTTGTAATGCTAAGGAAGAAAAACAATCCAACTTCAAAATGAATGTGAGTGGAGTTGCGAAACCAGTTGAAGGCGTTTGTAGCAGTGCGCTTCGTAACAGTTACAGTGCTACGATCAAATTGTCTGATGAAGAATCTGTTAGCAGTATCCTTTCCGTAACCCCGTTACAGCTATGGGTGGATAGGGAGTGCAGGGTTTGGAGCAGGGAAACAACGACCATTCCAACCACGCTAAGCAGCAGTGTCTCTCGCGAGGAGTAAGTTTCCGGAAGTAGGGAAGAATGCGTTTTCGCTAACTCAAGAAGCGCCCGAAGACCAGTCTGGAATCGCTAAACGTTCGCGTGGATGCCCGTCATAAATGGTGGAAAACGGCGGAAATTGATTTGATGGGAAAGGATGATTATATTTTTCGTTAATGAATTTTCTACACGAACAATAACAGGGAACAGGGCCGGCTGGTGTTGTTTGTTAGCTGGTGCAAAGTTCCGTTCTGTCTGTTTCTAAATGTGCTCGAAATGATTTCCACCAATGTTACTAACTGTTTTACCCACAACGAGTGCAACTAAACAGCTAATATAGGGAAGCATGCGAGCGTAATCGTGTCCTAGCGATATACTGAAATTTGGCAAATTGTTTAAGGGAAACACATCGGAAGCATATGGTTGGTATCTTATTTTTAAATGATGCAGTTTGAGTTTCGAATCTTTTGAATTGAATTTTTGTTACATTGGTAGAAATGTTAATACTTAGAAGAGCACTTTCTTTCTTTGGTAGAAGTAAACCTAACATTCTACAAACGAAATCCATTTCGGATCGGATCAATGTTTGTCACAATCCTTGAAAACACAATAAAAATTAAGTAATAATCTCAAAAATCACTTCTCATATTTTGTGTAACTTTGTTCATCATCAACACCTTATTACACTGTTGATGATCGGTCGATGCAAACATTCCGTCAAAAGAAGAAAAAAAAAAACAAAAGTAAAGTAAAACCAACAAACCATCTGTCACTTCCGCGAAGAACAAGCAAACAATTTTGTCGTCGAAAATTTGTCATGCGTAAAACATTTCGATAAGAGTGTAGGCATGGGAGCTCATGTTTAGTTTAACTAGAAAGTCTGTTGCTGTTGCAATGGCGAAGCCACCAGCACATTGGTTAGAGCATGGGTAAAGTTTGCTTCTCGCTGGTTCAAGTATCATCCAACACGAGGTCAGAAATGGGTCGCTTTAGCAGCGGTGCTACAAAACCCCGTCACCACGCGCAATACGCAAAGATGGTTTGGCAGGAAGATGAAAGAAAGTTAAAAAGACAGCCAACCAAGCAACCAACTAGTCAACCCAGCCAACCTGCTAACTGGCATGCGGACAATCCGACGTTAGCGAAGGCACGATGCTGGATGTTGGATGAGGTTGAGGTTTTGGCGGAATTGGCATCTCGTAACGCCACTTCTGGAACGCCGCTGTTCTGTTACGGCGGCTGCAAATCTGTTTTCGTGCTTAACAGAGTGGAAAAAATAATTGCCTTAATTAAGTAGAAAATGAAATATGCTCAAGGAGTTCAATGCTATCCGTGGGCATGGTAAAGTCCGATGGAGGACACACGCGCTTTTCCACACGCGTTGAAACGATTTGCACCGAAAGCACCGAAACCTCCTTTATGCTATCAGTAGTATACATTACTTCAAAGAATTCTCACGTTTGTGTGCGTGTGTGAGTAATTAACTAAATGTGACATTGGTAAAAACTTAACATTTGGTTTTGGGGAAAACGAAATACATGAACTTAACATTTTTATTCAACATGCTTCGGATGGTCAAAATTGGATGAAATATGCTGGATTTCTTTTTTTGTAATTTACTGCCATTTAAAAAGTACCTCTTATTACCTATTACCTATTACACGGATAATATACTATAACAGTTGAATGCAATAAGATACTCACGATTTGAATTTTTCGTCATTGAGTAAAACACATGACCATCACTTCCAGGTCGAGACTAATAAATGGATAGGTATATAATTTTTTTTTTAATTTTCTTCGGGAGTTTTTGACGGGTTACAGCACAAATTTATGGCGGTGCTTTTTATGGTACCACATTTCATTATATGATTAAAGCTGGTTGGTTGGCATTTCTGTTTAATACAGAAAGTTATATAATATAATAAGTTATATTTTTTTTCGTTTTATAGAAAGCAACTCTTAATGAATTATTTCTTTCCAGTTCCATGTGAGGAGCATCCAAAGTAATATTTTCACATTTCAGCAAATGGGCGCCAACCACGACTCTATATTTGCTGGTCATCTTCTGTTATATTTCTGCTTTTCGCGACTTTTTTGTAGATGTACCAGCAAATCATTTTCGCTCTTGTAACAAATGTAAAACGTTCCGATAATTCTCATTGTTGAATTCAATTCAAACTTCAGAACAATTTCAGGTCAAAATGGACCAAACAAAGAATAGCAAAATATTTTCTTCTTCTTGTCTTAACGACCTCTAAAGTCATGTCGACCATTTCTGGCTAATTCGATTTATTTTCACCACATAAACGGATAGTCAGTCATTGCTACGGGGGGACGGGTCTGAATGGGATTTGATACCCAGTCGTGTCGTGTGGAACCCGCGCCGTTTATCATATTCTTAACTGAGGGGCCCAGCAAAAGTCTTTATTAGTGTGAAATAAGGTGTTTCTTATACTTTTGGTTAATATTTCTACATTGAATAGTAGTAGAGATAACGTATAAATGATGAATAGATTGTGTAACTAGAGTGACAATACATGCTTCATGTTCGTTAATTGAATTTATTTATGTAAGATTTTTTTTTTAGAACGAACGTTGCTGATAAAAAAAAGGAACAAAGCCCAAAAGAGACAGTTTAGCAAAAGATTTTTGTTGCGTCGATATGAAGCACACTTCAAAACGTTCGCATTGCATTTGTTTAAAAGCTCAAACCCATAATCATTTACGGTAGCGGTTTGCGCATACAGGAAGTGTTTGTGAAGAAACATTTTTATAACGACAGATTTCGGCAAACCATTTCCACTCCGAGTGGACACAGTCACGTCCTTCAATGGGAAGGTTGCGATACACATGTACGGGGCAATCATAAATAACAAATCCATTTGGCACACTCGATAAGGGGTTTTCGGCCATCTTATACGGGTTGCTTCCACATTTCTACCGCACCGTTACCCTACCGTTGGGTTTTGCAAATGGTGAGGCTTTTATCCAATTATGTGTTTCAATTTGTACCACGGTGATACCAAATCCACCAAGAACACACCCTTCAACGAAGACATTGGAAATAAGACATCGATCGGTATCGATGCCTAAAAGCTCACATCCGTAAGTTAAACTGCATTATTTTCAATTTTGAAAGATTTTGCTACCGATTTCGGGATCGAAATCCCATTTGTATCCGTGTGTTTGAAAGACTATCTTCATCATGCAACTTGCCAGCTTCTCAGAACTTGCACCGTACGCCTTTCGATCCGTTTTCCCCTGATTGATCCTATTCTTGTTAAAAGCGTATGGCAGATACATTGATTCTTATAGCAAAGCTTTGTTTTTGCGGTTACAAGCCGTTGAGGCATTTTTCTCCCTGTGCTGGATTGATCTAGCTAATTTTACCTACATCACCAAAAACATCTGAAGAATTTCACTGAAGCGAGTAATGTTTGCGTAACCGCTTTCGTTTACCAATAACCTGAGGTTAGTGTGTTCTAAGCGCATGCAGCAACACTGTTCAATCAACCGTGTTGTTTACCTACGTGCTACTGTCATACGTACGTCGTCAACCGCTTTGCCAAGGTGCTTTCTTTTTGTTTGTTTCAACAGTAACGGTAAATACCACGAAAGCCCAAAGTCTTTATTACACTCGGTGCACTTTTACATAATAATGTTAAACGACAAGCTGCTCCAGGAACAAACTTATCATTTTGGAAGGTTCAGAGAATAAAGCCATCGCAGGTTTTACGCTTCTGCTGCAGTAAAGGGAGCGTGCGTTTCTTGCTTACAAAATGTGCTGTACGTTACCGGAACTGCAAAGAGTTGCCTGTAACATAGCTCTGCAAAATATGTCACTGTAAGGTATGGAAATACTCTGATAAACAATAGAAAAAAAGCTTTGCTTGTGTAGGACGTTAAGAGCTAAACCTATGGAGGTGCTACCGAGATCAAAAGATCAAACAACGTTGATGGCGTCACACACTATCAGCACCATGCACTAGAGGGCTGCGCTGATGATCTAGACGTGCATCCACTGTAGGGTGTTTCGTTTTGTTTCATTTTGCTTCTCTTTTGCGTTTACGATAATTTTTAAGCACAAATACCACTGCATCCTCCACACAACCAGTACAGCTTGGATATAAAAAAGAATGACAGATGTGTTGTGGCTGTGTTTTTGATAGGTGGAATTACTTAGCTACTACGCTGGTCAATAAAGGTATATTGAATGAAGGTGTACTACGCACGGGAATAATTTAGCTTGTAATTTTTATTTTTAAGTGTTATAGAATGAAATAGTAATAATATCAATCATTTACAACATTTTTAATAAACTAAAAGATTGGTGAAAAAGTCGATCAAACCATTCTAGAAACATGTTTCTACACAAATGCACTTTAAAACCAGTGGCTATGATTCGATAAGGCTGGCGATACGGACAAAGCTGCCATTCGTTATGATGAGTGGTAGTTGCATAGAAAAGCAGAACACTGCCATTTCAAAATTTCACCCAGAATATTACCATTATAAGTGCACATGCATACCAGGTACCACTAAAAGCAGTAGTGCATGCATGCAATCAAAAATGTGGCACCGTGAAGATACGTACATTAGACCGAACGCGTTAGATATTGAAGGTGAGTAGCGAAGAAGAACGTTTACACATGGTTAAACGAATCCCAGTGTGGGGAGTGTACATACATACATATAAACATCAGAGAGGTATTCGTTTTTTTCCTTTCTCTCCCCTTTCGTGATACAATGACATGCTGCTCCATACTTTTGACAGCTGCATAGTTTTAGGAGCGTTGTGGCATGCTGTGGGGGTCAGACATTTTAGATACCGACACACGAAAAAAGTTATCAGCTATCAACAGTTTAGCATGACTAAAATATGCCTGTGTTCAGCAACAACTAAAAGGTGAAGAAGAAAAAAAACAAGCTTTATCGAAACAGACGGTTGCCCCAGGATCTTCCAAACACTCTCCGACAGACTACTTGCTACGACTACCTACTACGTATTATTCCATATGGCAAATTGGCTTTCATATTTCCAATTGGAACCACTTGCTTATGTTCCGGAGCGGATGTTTCGCAAGAAAGGTCTACAGCACGTGAATACAGAGTGAGTACCGAAAGGTGACCGTGTATCCACTGTTGTTTATTCTCTGCCAAACGTTCGCGACCTTAAGAAGAAAATTATTTAAAATTTAATTTTCTGCCAAGCAATTTATGTCACTTTTGTTTTCCTTGTTTTTGTTTCGGATTTTTTTTTTGTTTTGTTTCGCTTTCGTAGCTGTTCCTTTTTTTCGGTTAGGTCGAAGAAAGCAACAATCCCAACAGAACAACGGCAGAACGGTTTTTGAATCCATCTTGTGTGCTCTCACCTATCCCCAGCGGAATGGCTTGTCCGCACCGAAGGGCCCGAAGATGGGACTGGGAAGCCAAAAACTTTCCAATTCCAGTGTACCGTGATTTAGCGCGCGGCTAGTGAAGCCACAACCTTCTGCACTGTATGCGCATACATGTATGTATGTATGTGTGTTTGTAATAGTATGTATAACGAAATCATACGGTGAGAACCATAAATAATTTACGAATCCGGAGACTTTTCTAACACCTTTTGTGTTTTTGCACCAGTTGCCAGTTTTCTTAGTTTGCCAGCATGCCAAGGTGGAGGTGAATCGAGAATTTCAAGACAACAAGCGTCATGAACTAACAACGAAATAGGGACAGGGAGATGTTTTGCAAACATGGAAACTACGCCGGTACGGGTACGGGTTTTTGGGAGTTCCAATTCCAATTGGACACGCAACGGGGTGTGCGTGATTCGGTGTTTTTCGGTTCATCCTTGGTTGGATTGTATGATAAATTGTTCGCTTTGTAGTAATGAATAAAGTATGTGTATGTATGCTCACCTCCACGAGAGACAGGGTGACAGGAAGCATGAAAAATAGTGGCATAATTAATGCACTGTTGGGTGCAGGTTTTCCAACTACTTTTGTGGATTTTATTTGTTGTTTAAAATAATTCTAAATTAAAATTGCTACCAAAGCATTTTCTTATAGCACGATTCAGCAAACTTCTCTTCCTACCCACTAAACTATCTTCTACCATACAGAACCAATCTCGTGAGATTATAAATTCTGTTGCGTTACACGTTGATTAGTTACAAGATAAAAAGTTTAATTCCCATATGTTTCGCGGAAATACGCATAGTCCACACGCACACAAAAACAAAGCTTTTTTTTGGGGGGGGGTGGAAGGGAAAACAACATCAAAAATAAAAGAAACAGTAAGATAATGCAGGCATTTCTTTTGGCCATTGGAAAGGCAACGTTGAAGTTTCGTTGCTTGCTGTTGTAACCTTTTTTTTCGTTCATTTAGATTTATTATTATTAATGCGCTTCTTTTCACCTCTGCTGATGCTACACACATATCTCACTTTCCACTTTCATTCTAATGTCTGTTGTGCAAAGTTAGTCGCGGGTAGAAGAATCCATTAAATGGATCTATTGGCTTAGTAAACAAACACACAAAAAAGCAACGAACCAAAGCGAAAAAAAAACTGCCATGCGTCACTTTTGCGATTTCACGTGTGATATCATATAAATGCAAATTTCTTGCTTGATTTGCAAATAGGTACATGCCTCGCTAAACACACAGATATGCTGCGAGCGAATGGGAGATAAAGTGGACCGGACTGCATGTTACAGCTAATACAGCTTGGTGTGTGATGTGAAATGCTGACGCTTTGGAACATAATGTATCGCCTGGGTTGGCAAAAACAAAAAGTTGCTTAGTTTGTTTAAGTAGATACATAGCTCTACCAGCTAGAAATGCTTAATCGTTCTTCTTGGCTAAACTACCTATTGCACATATCGAATGGGGGGAAAACTTTTCCAGTCCATCAGTATAGGTAAAGGAACCTTTAGGGAAACAGCCTTACAACGGCCCCATTCACTGACACTAGCAAGTGCCTGTTGTAAAATGCTCGAAGGATGCATAAGAAGTGTTTAAGTAGGTATACACTTGCTTTATTTAATTTCCAAACCGTTTGTTTAATCGATGCCATGCACTAATTACGTGATGATACTCACGCGAAGGGTTTATGATTCACTGGTCGCCTGATAGAAAGCTGTTTAGCGAATGGTTTAGTATTATGCCTTGCGAAAATGATGCAAAACGTCTACGGCCATTGAACCGCCTTGTATGGCAAAATGTCATACGATGGGAAGGAATTGAAAAGCAGGAAATTTCAAGCTGGATTTTTTCAGCCTTTTGAAGAATATCAAAATAAACATTTTCATTACCAATGCACAAAAGCAATATTTGCATTGTTTGCAATTTTTCACCCATAGAACGTTCCCACCGGGATGGTACAATGGAATAAAAAAAAAAAACGTATTCATTTTCAACACAAAGTTGCTTGCTCATCTGTGTTCATTCTAGAGCATATGCGTTTCCCCTTCAGAAGGAGAAACACTTGTCCACTAATGCGAGTTGCGCATGTCCAACGTTGTACGAACAAGGAACGAACATCAACCTTGCTTGGAACGTTCGTTTTGTTTGTTGTCAAAAAACCGGCTTGACGACGATAGGACGAGCGAGCACACTTTGTTAGTTGCTCGGGGTGCACTTACCATCGGTTGCCCGAACGATCGGATACGGTTCGGCATCCGGTTCCTGAAACGTTCACCAGATCATGTGTTTTATCGTTTACAAAAGCAACGGCATCCGAATACATTCGGCCAGTTCTGCATGCAGCATTGGCTAGGTCAGATCCTTTGCCACGGCAAGCAACCGTTGTGTTTTGTTTGTTTGTTGCGACTGGATGGGTGTTGCGTGTACGGCGGTAAGGACACGGTGACACTTTAGCGCTAAGTGATTCGTTTCCGGTAGTAGACTAACCACGTGGAACTGATGTTTTAATGGCTTTAAGTGATTAGACTTTTGTTTGTAGTTCGTGTTTTTGTGCACAGTGATGATTTTCACACTTCATTTTCGGTTAATGTGTGTTATTGTTGGTTTACCTAAGCATCGCAATGCACGTTGACAATGTATAATAGTGCATTGTGCAAGTGAAACAAGTGGATTTACAAATTTGCTGAATTTTAAATTTAATAAATTGTTTAATATGAACCAAAGAACGTTTAAGATATTAGTAATTATAAGCTAGACGGAACACTTTCAGATTGAACGACAATTCAAACAAAAAAAGGAGAAGAATTTGGTGAAACATCTAACCATCTTCTCGTTGATCGCATTATTTGCAAATGTGGGTTTTGTTTTTTTTATATCCCTTTTTTCATGTCTCTTTTGACCGGTCGTTTGATCCGAGACTCATTTCGCGTTCGTCTCGCTGCACATCCAACATCAATCAGAAACTGGCCCGATATAGAGAAGGAAGAAATTAATTAGTTCACAATCACTATAATGAAGCCGCTGCTGCTTTCTTTCCTCGTGTCTTTCCCAATACACTTAATTAGCCTCCGGGTTATATGGCAAAGCACCAGAAGGGTAGGCACGTACAGAACTCACAAAACCGGGGACAGAATCAAATTAACGCATATCGGAAAATATTTCTCACCCGCGAAAACCAAATGCTGGTAGACGGCATACACACAGTAGTACACATAATGGAAAAGCAAAGAAATAAAATAACTGGCCCGAACTGACCACCTCCCCCCACACGAAGGACCCCGGGCACCGTCTCGAGTGGTCAGACGGATTTGTTAAGTGGACGGATTTATTCTCGTGTAAGGTGTTTTTATTTGTTTCTTTTTGTTTTGACGCGATGAAGAACGTGGTGGCGACGCTTACGGTTAGACTCCCACTGGTACGTAACAAAATGCGAGTTAGTGAGGCCACAGGAACAGAAGTTACGGTAATGTTGGCGCCATTTGCGTGGCCAAGTGCGTAAGTTCGACAGTTTGCTCCATGATCGTGGTCGTCATCGGCGTCGCGTGTGCGAGTTGCATATATAGCAGCTGTAGCAACAGCTAGTTGCTGCGTGCGCTCACCCAGTGTGCTGCCCTCGGGTGGGCGAGTGGGCGTACGCAGCCCCAAATGGCATGGATAGCGCACCGTTTTCTAAAGATTTAGTGAAGAGGGTAATAATGTAATAAATTTCGAAGGAAAGTACAATTTCGTGACAATCGGCAATAAAAACATTTCAAACAAAGGAAACCAAAACAGTGTAAAGAGCGAAGGTAACAAAAATATAAACGCAAAAAAGCGGTGAAAAGCAAGGAAGCAAAACGAGAAAAAAAACTCATACACAACGATTGCGATAAAAAAGTGACCGTCGACGCGAACGAGCCGAGAACCGGTGCGGCATCAAACCCGCGGATATCGCACACCATCTGTGCGTCTTACCCGGCGGCAACGGTGGCACCGGTGACTACGGAAGGAAGGTCTGGAATGCTATTTCTTCGCTATCAGTTTGGCAGCCAAAGCATCAGCTAAAAGGAGAAAGTGAGCGGCCCACCGAAAGGTGAAATCCTACTGCTGGCCAGTGACGGAGACCAAACGGGAAGGGAATATTTACTATGCAAGGATAAAGTGAAGTGAGAAAATTCCGAGTGTTTTATTTGGTGCCTAGAGCTTCTACCATGCGCCCCCATTCGACGGTTGTTGGTTGTTGGGCCCTTCGTACATTAAGCATCGAACCATTGGGCAGAGTCTAACGACCGTACAACTGTACCGTATGTGCGCACAAGGGGTTCCAACATGATTTCGGTCGCGTGAGTCGGTCGTAAGGCGTTAGTGTGCTCATTGTTGTGTCGGGCATTGCAGTTCCGGGATTGCTAGCTGTGTGGAACCGACAGCTACGACGACGACGACGACGTCGACTGTAAACATCAGCTCCATGAACCGTATTGCTTTTCCTAGGAAAACGTATATTCACACGGAGACGGGTTCGGTTGGATCAGTGGCTATCTAAATGTGTATACTTTCTAAAGCAAACTAGTCTTCTCCTCTTGCTGGATGCACCCCAACTTCCAAGATAGTGGAAGTGTGAGTATAACACATCCACACATACACACACACGCACCCACATACGCAAACGCACACGGACATTCGATCGAGTCGGAAGCATACGTTGTCAGCTGAATTCGGTTAGTTCACCTGCTGACCGCCGGTTGGTGCACTAGTTTTACCCCACAAACCTCATTCGACCCATCGGTGTGTTGGTTGGCCCAAACAGCCCCGACTTGTACAGTCGGATTCTTCCATTCAAACCGAGCGTTTGTCTTGGATCGCATGAAAACCGGCACTGGCCACTGGATAATCACAGCTACATCTGATGGTGCACAACTGCACTGAGCTGCATCGAATTGCACACACCGCGACGTTCGAGGGCGGACGCAACATGACGACGTCCAGCATGGGGAGACCACCTCTGCTCCGAGTGAGAATGGAATTTCTCCAGTGGTCCACGATAGCGCTGGTCATTGTGGCGTGTGTACTGAATGCAGCCCACATCTCGGCCACTGCTCAGGGAGAACAAGGTAAGATTTTGCGTAGTGTTCCATGCAAAAACCACCACGGACACTTTCAGGCTCCGGGAACGAAGAGATGCAATGGTAATGGCTCAATGTCATGTTTTCCGTCATATACACATAACATCAAACCCTTTTTACCTTCCATCCCGACCCTAATGATACCGGTGCCCGTCGGTCGACTCGTCGGTTTGTTGCAAGTAGCAGTGCATTGAAAGCTGATTTTCAACCAGTTCAAAGCACTCCGTAGGTGGCGAGTCTAACGGAAGGTTTGCATAGTTTCGACAACATTTTGAGCTTTTGTGTTGGCAACATGACTCGACGGTGAACCGACTGTTGACATGTTTTGAGCTGTCACCATGACTACCGGACTGTGGACTGTGGACGATGTACACGATCATGCATCGATGCGATGCTGGAAACTTTTAATAGCTGAATAGATTAACTTTAATTGGACTTAACTAAAGGGAGAAAATGGTATATTTTATAATCCGATTTTGGTGTGGTGAATTGCCTTAAAATATGTACTTCAACAATTAGGCATTGAAGGGTAACCTATACTCGAAGCTACCACTAATAACCCTAAATGATCAAGCTGCTGTAAACAATTCACACATTTGCCTACGATATCGATCGTTTTCGTTTATGTGCGCCATATGCACGCTCCTAGATATCTGTTCATTATGTTCTGTCTTTTCACTTGGTTCTACTGATGATTTTATTTTCACTTTTGCTCCAGCCGCACAATGCTCCTATTCCAATTTCATGCATCGACAGCATGTCTTCAATGTCATTCAGTGCAGGTCCCGAAATGGTTGGGAAGAGTATATTATATCTACTACCTGCACGAAAGCTTTCCATTGTACGGTTTCTCATTCATTTGTTCTTAAATTTTCGTGTTTCCGAAAGTTCATCACTGGGTGCACTGCCGAGCATGCGATTACATCTGCAGGGCAGAGTGGTAGCATCACCGTTTGAAGCAGTGCGGTTTGAGGCACAGGTGCTAGCGGCACACGCAATATATTTCCGGGCGCTCCTGTAACGTTCGCAGGTATTAGGCCAGCCAGCGGGAACGGTTTCCATATACTTTATATATACACTTTACGTTATAACCAACTTCTAAAACAAACTTTCCAGATGCTTCGTAGGCAGACGGCAGGTACATTATGCACTGATTCCCTATTGTTTCGCAGATGAAAATTTATTATTTCCTGCCCCCATTTTGGTTCACGCGCCAAATCGGGACGGCATGGTCGAAAAATGGTTCAACTCGGTATTACGGTACCGTGGTGCTACTAATGCTGGGCTATGAATTTCCTTGTCATAGCCGGAGGTGCCACGTATCCAGTCACTCTAGCCGTTGATGGAGCAAAAATCACACTTTACACACTCCTTCGACGGTAAAAGGCGAAGTAAAGTTAGCTCATAAAATCAGCGAGGAAGGAAAAGTGAAAACGTACCGAAATGTAATGATGGCGTCTTGCTTCTCAGGTCCGATTGTTCGAATATGCCGCTTACCTTCCTGTCTGCCTTGGGTGCATGGAAAGCTGAGAACAATGCTTTTCTTAAAAAAAGGCACTGTAAAAAAATTAACAGTGCATATAATGGAGTACACAGCAACCAGTGAAGATAATTTTTTTATAGGATCAGATTGTAGAAAAAGAATATATTTTCAATCGTTGTGTCGACATTTTGAATAGTTTGAACAGAACCGCAATTTGAAAATCACCATGATTCTGTAGAAAATGTTTAACCACATTTCACTAGAGGAACTATATTCTAATCCAAACGACATTGGTGCTATAAAATTGAGTCACTGATTACCATATTGATGTATAATCTACCTGCGAAATTACATTGAACGTTGAATCGGAACATATATTCTTGCAAACACCAAGAAATCTCCATAACAACGTCACGTGCTCCAATTGTTGCAGAACATTCGGAATATCACGGATTAAAGAAAACAATCATCTTTGTTTTTGTGACACAACAACTTTCGAGGTCTTGGTCAAAAATTGATCAATTTCTTGCTAGCTGTATAACGATTAGATGACGGTCGTGTCTTGTGTCAGACTGTCATCACAACCACTAAAACACCAGGCGGCTCCATTTATTGTTTTAATTGAAATGCAGTGTAAGCTCGACATAAGACGTTATGAGAAAGCAGCCGACGAATAAACGATTTTTGGAATGCGAGAAAAAATTGAGCTACGAGGAATCGCTGCACTTGATCCTGAGGGGCAAGTTCCAAGCTCTAACAGGCAACTAACCAAACAAAAATATGTAAACGCAAGTAAAAGTTATTGACAATAAAAGTTGTTGGCATAAACTGGTATTCGATCAAATCATTTGACATGGGACAGTTGAACCTCACTGGTTGGAATATGATTGACTATGAACTAGTGAGTTTGCAACTTGACAGTTGAATTGTTTTACACACATCAAACTGTCATTTGGTCATATTCATTAGAAATGACAACTTCGTTAGTTGGCAAAATACCCAACGAGCCAAAAAAAAAAAGGAATGATCCAACTGAAAAACGGCCCAACCATCGAGGATCGACTGAACTTACGTTTGTGAACATCGTAAATTTTGCAGGTTTTTTTAAACATAAAAAAAATGTGTATTTTATGTTTTAGAATTCTTTTTAAAGATTTGGAACGCATTATTGACATTTCTTTTCATTTCGATAGAAAACGAGTTAGATTCCGTGAATCTAACCGAATTAAATTCGTGTGTCGTAGTAGAATTGAGATTAGTATCCAAAAAATCAATTGATACAATTAAAACCAAAACAACAAGAAACATTGGTCAGAGTTACCAGTAAAAATTAGTAAGAGTTAGTAATTTTTATTGGAATTAAGTAAAAGTAAATAGCCGAAACTGCCTTCAGAATTATTAGGAATATGCGCCTCCACTGCGAGGATCCACTGCCTCCAGTGGATGAATGCCACAAAATATCTTACTTTGCAAATACACGTATCGAGTTTTACGCGGTGCGAGTAAAACGCGTCTATCAATTTTGATATAACGTCGATAATTCAATAATGAAAACAAAGCAATTGCAGCAAATAATGATCAAGCAAAGTATATTGATAACACATAGATCTAAGAGAAAACATGTCCTTCTTTTCCAATGATGGACAGAGCCTCAGATCTACAGCTCATTACTTCCTCGTTAAGCTAAAGACCTTCCATTTGGACCTTTTGCATTAGTTATAGTTAGTGGAAAGGTAATTGTTTAAAGCAAACCCATTTTGCGTCAGTTATAGCTAGAGGAAAGCTAATTGTCTACAGCAAAATAAACTTCGCCTGACGGATCGATCATAAAAACCCGACACTTAACAAGCAGCTTAATACGAAAACGGTATAATTTAAGGATTAAGGTACTGTTCAACAACCGACTTTGTTCATCATATTACTTTCCTCCATCCATCCATGCAAGCAACAGCATTAATACTACTTCATGTATCAATTCTAGTTCAACTGGAGGTTTCCTTAAAGTGCTTGATGAAATTAGACAGTTTTTGTACAAATCGGGGATAATTAAGATGACGATTGTTCACCAGTGTATGTAAATTTGTATGTGTGTATAGGTCTGTGTATGTGGGTTGGAAAGGGAACAAAGGTCTTTTCCAGTATTTACCACACTCAGGTATTTGACATCTTCACCAAAACGCTGTTGCCATTTTGTTTAAACAACGCCGCTGAAACATGAAATTTGCCATTTTTGCCATCGCATGGAAGGAACGTACCGTCACCTTTCCTTTTCGAAACCAAGCAAAACCGGCGGCCGGAGTCAAGTCGGATTCCTCGAACCTTGGAAACCTTAACACCCCCGAACGTTTTCTCATGATGGTCCTTCACGATAAACGGCCTAGTTACGGTTTTTGGTTTTGGTTTTTCACGGAGAACAGACCACCATGCACGAGCCCCGGTCGGGGTATGTGTATGTGTGTGTGTAGTGTATGTGTGCGGTCTCCGCGCTGCTTTCGGCATGGTTTCATTATTAATGATTAGCTGTTTGGTTATAATTTTCCTCTCCGAAAACCGCAGACTTTGGCTGAAATTGGTTGAGAAAGAGAAAATGCCAACAGTTTCCACATCACAGAACACAACATAAAACCCGATGTATGTAAAACCTCCGGCTTCCCGGGTTCCTCGCCCTCTAGCGGTGGATTTCTGCTCCACGGTCTTCTGCACGGATCCCAGCGCGCCACGGGTCTTTTGGTCTTCATTTTTGTGGTTAACGTGGTGTCGGGAGTGAAGAACCCGGCGAGTTCTAATAGCTCCTGCTGCGATCCCTTCGCTTAAGGAAAGTAGCAAAGCGAAATGAAAGGTTGATGACGGCTAGCACACGACGAACAGACGACACTTCGGTAGAAAGGAACCGCGTTCGTTTGCCGATGCTGACGACGGCGATGAGCATGAAAGGGAACCGACATTGCTTTAGTTGCTAATTAAATGAATGAAGGGGGATTTTGGTTTACCTTTTCAACAGGCTTGTAAATTTTATGATTTCCCTCCGACGCTTTCTCACACAACGGTCCAGCTTTACCTTCTCCCTTGATCAGCCCATTTGGTGGATAACTATGGAGCAGTGGAACGAATAGCCATGGTGGCCACGGTGAACTCTAAATAACGATGTGTCCGTAATAACACACGGTAACCATTTCGATAAGATGACGCCCTAATGAGCATAATTCAGCTGTCACGTATGTTTTGCAGATAGTTTTGAACATTTCGTTTCCTTTTGATGGTCCGATGGTTTTCCTTCCCAAAAGATTCGTCTTAAATAATTTTCATTGCTGACAGAAATGATGCGGAGGACAAATTACTATAAAAACTATGATTATACTATAAAAAAATCTTTAGTTTGGTTTCAACTATTTTATCAGCGAATCAAATACAAGTAAAGTTCAAAGCAAATGCAAAATAAATTTATTTAACACGCTAAGGGTGGATACGAAACGAAAAACTCTAGTGAACAGATGAGTTCAGCTGTCTTTCAACTATTCGTGCAATTTTGACACGACTTGTTTTTCGAGACCAGCAGAGCTTCAACACTTTGGTCGCGACTCAATAACGATAACGATCAGAATTGTAAAAACCGTTTATATCAGCAACGTGCGGTCGGTCAATGTGAATAGCGTAGCAATAATAAACTCGACTCCACTGCCGCCCCATACTCATCCAATTTGTTTTGCAGTTTAATTTTCGATGAGAATTGTGCTGTCGGTGCTCATCATAAGGCGCCTGACATTGCACCAGTGCCTCGGAATGGAAAACAATGAATACATTAGCAAGAATGTTGTAAACAACAGCTAAACAATTAAATTCCACTTTTACAACACTATTAAAAAGGAATAATAATCAGTGAGTGAGGGATTGTATAATTTATGACTGAGACGGAGCACGACCGAAACGAACGCGGTTTCATATTCAGTTTATTTTAATTACACGCCTTTAAGTCCTTGTTTTTTCACAAACTCAACTTTTTTTTCTCTCTCTCTCACTCTCTCTCTCTCATTCCTTCCCTCGTTATATCCTTCTCTTTCTGCATATAGATGAAACGATGGAGGAAACTAATTCGTATATACTGGATAAAGGTACGTAATGCAATACAATCCCATTTTTAGTATTTTCCATTTTGTGTCAATGCAAATATTATGTATTTGTGGTTCATAGTCTGATGTTATCTAAAAAGAAAGCTTTCATGAAAAAAAGCTACTAATAAAAAGTACACCACAAACTGCTTGAATGGAATAAATCATTCAATCTACTTTGTTAAGCATCTTGCACCAGTGTGAACCAGTGCAGATAATAGAGCACAGTTCCCTTATGGCTGTGGATCGTTTCTCACTTGGTCAAAGGCAATCAAAAGCAAACCCGTTTTTCCATCCGTGCTCAATCAGGCGAATGGAAAAAGCAAATGCATGCAAAAACATAACACAAAAAAGCGATATAGTGAAAATGCTATCCAACGGAGAAAAAGTGTCGATGTAAGAGAAACAAAGAAAGGTAGCAGTGGAAAGGCGAAACGGCGAAGGATAAAAGGTGGGTATCTAGAGGCTAATTGCGATCGAATCGCTTGCATTGAGCCACTGCACTCATTTTTAGGAATAAGTGCTTCATGAATATAATATAGCAGTAGCGTTGCATTATTCAGTGGCATTATGACAGTAGGTACGGCAGGGGGTTAAATATTCATCATAATTAAAATTGGAAAATATCGTGTGTCAGCTGATAGCACGAGATGATAGCGCGCATGCTGCTTCGAAAACAAGCTTTCGAGCTAAGCGGGTTGGACTTGACTGGAGTCAACTGGATGTGTGCGTACATCGAAAATGCATCAACGACTGGAAGGGCAAGATACTGTGTGTGTGTGTGTGTGTGTGTGTGTGTGTGTGTGTGTGTGTGTGTGTGTGTGTGTGTGTGTAAACCAATTTTTTCGAACCAGAGCCACAAAATATTGTGGATAAGAATTTAATTGATTCCATTTAATAACTGCTAAATGAATATCATTACAATCTATAATGAGTTCTCAAATTAATTCCCGATTCGCAAATATAATTTCCATTTTTTCATTAATCTCATTTTATGTTTTATTTTTCTAGTGTTTATACTAGAGTTTAGTTTATACTTTACCTATCTTTATTTCATTCTAGTAAGAGTTTAACTTTCGTTGCAGATTTACCCAAGTTTGGAGAACCGATACAAAATCTCACCGTTCCGGTTGGGCGTGAAGCGGTACTGACCTGTGTTATCAACAATCTTCAGACATACAAGGTACGGCTAGCGTAACGTACGCAAATACGACCTCTTCGGCCCATGTTTGCATTTACTGAATTGTGTTTTTCTCAATTTTGCTTTGAAGGTGGCGTGGCTCCGTGTCGATACGCAAACAATACTGACGATTCAAACGCATGTCATTACGAAAAATCACCGCATGACCATCGCACATGTTGAGGGACGTGCCTGGGTGTTGCGCATCCGCGATGTAAAAGAATCGGACAAGGGATGGTACATGTGCCAGGTCAACACCGATCCGATGCGTAATCAGATCGGCTACCTGAACGTTGTAGGTAAGGAAGCACCGATAAGGACTAGAAGCTGTAACCACCCGGCGAGCCATTGCACCATTTGCTTGTGGCCATCGGGGGGAGGGGGTGGTGATTTAATGTGATTTAATTGTCGCTGTCCATGTTGGCTTATGCTAATGAGCTGCTGCTCTTTCTCATCCACGCTTCCGGACGCTCATAAAAATATCAATATATGATATAATCCCGTAACAGTGCCGCCCAACATCCTGGACTACCCAACCAGCACCGATATGGTGGTGCGCGAGGGAAGCAACGTTACACTGAAATGTGCCGCTTCCGGTTCACCGACTCCTTCCATCATATGGCGACGGGAAGGCAATGAGCCTGTCAGCGCGGGCGGTACGTTGTTATGAGTTTCGGTTTTTTTCCTCCTCTTTGTTTTTGTTTTGTTTTGTTTCATTGTTGATACACTCTCCTATTTTATTTGGTTTCTGTCCACCATTAAAACTATCATGCATGCGATGTGCAAGTGCATCGGGCTGGCAAACTACAACCAAATTGTTTCATTATTATTCCAACGCCAACGCCATTTTGTACAGCGACCAGCCTGAACAGCTCCACCTTTTCCATTTCGCGAGTTAATCGACTGCATATGGGGGCATATTTGTGCATCGCATCGAATGGTATCCCACCGTCGGTCAGCAAACGCGTCATGTTGATTGTCCATTGTAAGTACCACCCAAGGTTTGTGTGTTTGGTTGGTGTTTTTTTTTGCTTTTGCTCTTGGTTGTATTTTGTTTGATGCAATAAAGACCACTAAATCCTTCGTCGGTGATAGGTGCGATTACTCCACATGGGGTTTGAGCGTATTCTACATCGTTATTGTAATTTCCTACGAATTACTTCTGTTGTCGGAATGTATAATGTATCCAAATTTACTCTTTCCTCTACTTCACTTTAATAAAAACAGAAAAATTTTAATTTATTTCATTTTAATATAACCTTCACCAACCTTCACTTTCTCGTTTTTGCAATTTAGTGAATCGAAGGGAATAATTCGGTGAATCGTTAAATAACATTCGTTCTTTAATGTACGATTCTAACTAAATATATTATTAATGTCCATCACTTACATGATTGCTTAATTAGTATTAAGAAATTGCTATGTTTATTAAGATAACTATACAGCAAAACAATAAAACGAGCATCTTGCAACCATTAGCTCACTGGTAATAATTAGTCTGTAGCCTTTTATGGTTCACGGAAGCTCTTTTTAATTAACATTGCAATCATTTATGTTTCCTACCGTCTTTATCTGTCGTACAAAGTTCCACCGATGATATGGATTCAGGATCAGCTCGTTGGCGCCGCCCTGGGACAGCGTTTGACTCTCGAATGTCAATCGGAGGCTTACCCACGCTCCATCAATTACTGGATGAAGAATGACACCATCATAACGCAAGGTAAGGAAATTCGTTGACTACAATGTGTGCGCTTGTGTCCTTATCCCAATATCTATTGATGAGGATAGATAAAAATATTTTGTTCAAAAGCATCAAAATCCGCCAACGCCAGCAGATTCGGCACTGGCTAGTTGGGGGCTACCCAAGAAATGATGTTTGTCCCTCAATCAACCAAGCTACCTGCCTGCCGAATCGCTCATCATTAATATCTTCCTCTTCACTGCCAAGGAAACAGACTGACTTTTGCTTGACGGGTAGTAGATTTTCCGTTGAACCGTCTTTCCGTCGTTCCTCATTGTTCTCTTTACTCTCCCGGCAAACGAGGAACCCCACCAGAGTGTAGCCATCGAATGTTTGTATGCATGTTTGCGTGGCGAAGCCGTTTGCATGAACGTGGTTTTTTGCCCATTTTTCTGGGTTTTTTATACGGAACAACCACCAACCGGCGGCCAACCAGAACGAAACAACACCAAACGGATGGAAATAATAAACAAGGAAAAATCTGATAACGAGGAAAAATTGTGTCACAATCATCATCTTGTTATTCAATCAATGTAACCCCGGCTCTAAACGCTTAGCAATTGTCGCGTTTGCGAACGCGATTCAGAAAAATTTTGCGAAACTCCATATAAAAAAAATTGTGAAAAGTCGCTATACGTGTATTTTCAGCGAAAAATCGCGATTCGAAGCGCGACTTGACGCCATGACAGTTTTCTGTAATAACAAGGTAAACATGGCAATACCAAGGTAAACTAATACAAATTAAAAAATTAAATATTTTGAGTGTTATTAAATATTGTAAATTAAATTAACAAATCGAGTGCTATTTATTTATTAAAAGTACGTACGTATTGTATATAATTATTGTGAATGTCAATATTATTTTTAAAACAGAAAAATGCTGTTAATTAAAAAAAATCCCATATTGTGGACAAATGCATGGCTGCATTGGTTATGAATTTATTACTTGTATGTTGAACTTTTTGAACAAGAAAAATATTAGCTTAGAAAAATTTATTAATAAATTTATGAAATTAATTAATTAGAAAAACTATTAGAGTTTAAAAGAAATAGAGTTAAAAAATATTAGATAGTCCACAGCACAGTGTTCGATCCCTTTTGGAAGCTGTGTTATGAATCGTGGTTATGAATACCTGTATATTGATGGTAGTTTGGAAGCTGTGTTGGAATTGTGGTTATGAATACCTGTATATTGAGGGTACGGTGACGGTCATGAAATGAGAAAGAAGCCATACACGTTTGATTACCCGTATTCGAAGATTTTACTCGAAGCTGCCGATCCCAATTCTATTTTGCCCGTTGTATGACGCGATGGGCAAACACATCTTCGTTCACCTATTTATTTTGTTACAATTCCTTCTGGCTACCGGAAAAAATTATAACAAGATTTTCTAGCGTCAAACACAAGAAAACAAAACGGACAAATCTAGCAACAGCCGTTATTTGTATCACAGGAGTCAGCAGCATCCTGCCACGAGCTTTCTTGATGGTCCATTGTTTTGAAACATCGTCACTGGGCTTGCAAAAACTGGGCAAAAACTTGCCTTTCTCATCAACTTCATCCAAACAATAAATTTACAATTTATTATAATTTTCTTTGTTTAAATTAATTTAATTTAATTCGAAATTAATTTAATTTAATTCGAAATTAATTTCCCGCTACCGGCCAGATTGAAAACATAAACAAACCTTGCACGAGAAAACTTAAACAACCTTGAAGTCGCGCCGAAAGTCGCAAAAATTTTTGGGAAAACTGTGCTACGATTGTCGCGTTCGCAAACGCGACAATTGCTAAGCATGTAGGCACGGGGTAAGGACATGCGACGGACAATGGCAATGAGAAAGAAAGGCAAAGAAAAAATTGGAAGCGCCAAAAAAGTAAAACCCAAGGTGGGATGAATTTCGAAGAAAGGCAAGATGGACGGGCCGTACTTGGGGCATACTTGGTTACCGTGTTTTTGGGTTGGCGCGCACTGACTCTCGACCCTCCTCCCGAATGAAGGGGGTGGAAATGATAAGGGCCCATGTCAACGAATTCATTATGCTGCACAACAGTTCGGCAACCATCCAGCGTGAAGTAGCAAAACATGGCATACCAGCAGAGCAGACCGTCGTTTGGGAGCGATAACCAAGGCCAAGATTTATGGGAATGATCTTCAGTTGAAAAGTATCTTTCGGTTGATTCACAGTGATGACTACACAGACAAAACACCACGGCGAACAAATGCCATTTGAAGCAGTATTAAATAGATTAAAATATTCACATTTTTAGCCGAGATCTTTTACTGGCGTTGAGATTATGTTTGTCAACAATTTTATTTTCTTCTATAACCAAGATTATGAATATAATTGTTTTTGGTAATTTCTTTGAATTTCTGGAGGACAATTCTTGTATTTATTATAAATGTATAATCAGTAGAATTAAACTATTTCTCTCGCAGGCAAACATTTTGATCCTTCGATTAAGGAAATCAACAGCTATAAGGTGGTGATGAAGCTCACAATAAAAGACATCAACATTGCCGACTTTGGAACGTACAAATGTGTGGTAAAAAATTCACTCGGTGAAACAGATGGCTCGATTAAAGTTTATCGTAAGTGTGGTCTGGCGTAATTTGTTTGCCTAATTTCGCCCAACTCAAACCGTTTGTTTGCGTACTGCTTTTCTATACAGACATTCCATCTACTACTGCTTTGGCCACCAGTCCACCCATGACGACAACAGTAGCAACCACCACCGAAACAGTGCTTCGGAAAAATTGTTAGTATTCTCCTTCCTTTGCTGGGTAGAACACATGAACGAGTTTTATTTTATGCAATGTATTACAGATAAAAACAAAATCTACCGCCCACCGTTGGATGAATTTTCATCTTCATCCAATAAAATCATGGGCACAGGAGATAGTTCCGAAACGTGGAACATTGATGGATCGATTGAGAAAGGTAATTGAAGAGTTGTCAAGCGGCGTTGCTCAAAATCAACCAAATGAATATATTTGGATTTGGTTTTTTTTCGCTTCTTTATTTTTTCCGGTACGGGTGTTTTCCCTTCGACCAGATCGTGATCATCGGTACCGGGATAATGGGGCCAGCTACAAGGAAGATCAACGGGAAAAGGAAGCATTCGTTGATACCGAAGGTAATTCGCAAGCCACTCTACACTGGACACCAGCTGCAAATGGTCTACTGATCTGTGTCTGTTACACACTGCTCATTGCTACGATCAGTGTCAGGTGATTTCCGCGTTAAATCCAGCTTCCGCTACGAGCCGAAATGCATACGGACAACTTAACAATTACGCAAACAACATTACTGAACTATAGATAAATTATGAGACTTAAGTGACATAGGAATCAGGCCAAAAAACACAAACAAAGCAACAAAAAAAAAACAAAAATCCAGTTAGCAAAACGATTGATTGTGTGCCGCTGAATGTTGGTAAGGAGCACTGTAAATGTAAAATTCGCTGCGTAAAGCGTAAACCAAATAAACGGACGATTCAAAATCGAGCATCCCGCTTTGGAGAAACAATGTTAAAAGCTGACAATGTAATAAAGGTTTTTTTTTATAATAAAACAGTTAAAACGAAGACTCTATGACTGGCTGCTGGGCGCTAGAAACTAGAAACATCCGACATCCTTCCCATCTGCATTCGGCATTGTGCTTTCGATGGTGCAGCAAAAACCGACCGGTGTTGAAGATATTTGAACAACGACCAAACCACGGACTCGGCTCGGTGTGCAGTCGTCCCTTTTCCACGAGGTTTCACTTTTGCAAGCTTATCTGGTTCTGGGTGGAAAATTTAATCTCAAAAATGGTTTGTTTACGTGTTTCTTTCCGTGTATCAAACCGTACCTTACGAACGCAACTGTCTGCTAAATGACACTTTGCCTCGCTTCCCTCTTTTTTTTGCGTGGCGTTTGCCCGGAACAGCTGGACGCCGTTCACTGCGTGCCATAGTTGTTTTGTTGATGTTTCCACAGGATCTCGTACCGCGTCGACCGCGCCACAAATTGTGGCCAATTTGTTTCACTTCAGTGATTTAATTATTCATGTTGGCTGGACTCCGGCTGTGTTACGGGTAAGGGTGAGAGCTTAGGCTCAACCGTTCCAGCCGAGGCTGTTGTTGTTGTTGTTGTTGCCGAACAAAGATTCTGCTTCTTTCCCTTCGGTTCGGTGATGATGGTGGCCCGAAACATGGTGGCAACTGGAACTACTTGACTGTGATAGTTGATTGAATTAAATAAGGATAGTTTTCTTCCTAACATAATTGTGGCAGGCGCGAATTTTGTGAATGACTTCACGGCAATTCAACGGTTCTTGGCAGGCGGTTAAGGTAAGGTAGTGAAACTAGCAATATAATCTTGGCACTTGAAATATGAACTGCTTGCACGAACTTGTCCAACGATCTTGTGGGGTGTGACGGCGCAGTTTGACTATACGATGGTTGTATTGGTATAGCTTTTACACCATGCTGCTAATTGAGTTATGGTTTATTGTTCAAAAAGTTAACGATAAAGGACTTCATCCTTAAATTAAGCAGGTGTATGCGTCATGAGCATCGAGAATCTTATTGTATTTCTTTTTCTTCAAGTCGGAAACATTCTATTCCGACTAGTCCGGAATGCGTACTACTCTAATAAGTAGATTCTTGCACAAAAACATCCCTTCACACAGGTAACTGAAGGTTCTTAACATTAAATTGAAACCAATAAAATGTGGCCCTGAATGTTCCGGCATCGAGCATTTGGTCATTTCATATTGTTTCGTGATTACTTACTGTTAACCTGGTAATGGAGTTTCCTCGTCATGTGATAACGAGTTGAGACTTTTATGCAACCCAGTTGGAAAAGCGTGCAAAAATCGTTTTCAAAGCAATTCTGAACCATTTCGTTTAATTCGTGTGACGCACGAAACAACCGTACTATCGCTTTGGCTTGGTTAGTTTATAAAGTAGACATTCTACTTTTTACAACAAGCTTTAAATTCATTTAAAAATCAGCCAAGGTCTGTTCGCTTACTCGAATATCAGTTTCAGAATGCTCATAATGTGCCATAAACGTACTTAAATTTTCAGCAGCGAATAATCGGTCAGTTGATTAGAAGCTCATCATAGTGGAAATTCGAGTAGTAACGGAAATTTCCCTCGTGTTGATTGCTTCGTTATTGTAGGTGTGCGAAATCAAATGTGTATATTCGCATTTCGTTAAGCCCGTTACCCACCCTTGTTTACCGATTGTCATCGTTTAGCACCTAAATGTGCGCTACCATTTTCAGTCTACTACTAGCCAAGGCGCCTCCCCCTGCCACTAATAAGACCGGCTACGTAAATTGTAGTGAAAACGCACCAGAAAGACCATAATTTTAATTAACAAGCATTTTGTCGCGGTGCTCAGGAGAGCATAAAAAATATGGATGCTAGTGTCGCCTCCTGCCGTCACGAGTGGCGCATTCCCGATTTGGAGAACGTACGCGAAAGGCACGAGGCAATCTCCCATCCCGTATAGCAACCCGACAGACAAAGAGACCTCAAATTTGAGAGAATTACGGTAAAAGATCAAGAAGAACATGGAAAACGACGGCGAAACCCGAAAAAAAGCATGAAACCCTTGATTGTGTGTGTGAGCCGACAGAGTTTGTTGAAGCTAGAATTGTTTCCATCTCGTTCTGACCTACATTGTTATCCTGCGTCCTTACTCTAGCGTTCATCCCACACTGTGACGAGCTCAGTTTGCTGTGCGCTAAGTCCAGGGTGGACGTGTTGTGGGACTTAGCAAATTTTATATTTGTTTGTGCGTGAATGATGCGCGGAAGTTTGCAAGTATGCGCGATTGCTTTGTGCAGTGCAATATGCTGACCAGTGTTGTGATTTATGTAGAGTTGATGTGCCTTTTTATGCCATTAACGTGTGGTGTTAGTTTTTTCCCTACACTCCGTGCTTGCTTCGGCAAGCGCATTGAAATGTAGTGAGGGAAAAAACTTTCGGTGCATGTTGTGGAAACTTCTTCCCCTTTTTTCACGACTATGAATTCTGTTGGTGCTGTGTTTGGTGTGTGAATGTTTATGCGTGTATTTTGGTGACAAATAGTGTCAAACATATTGTACGCGTTGGTACAGGATAGTGTTTTCGTCTTCCTTTTGTGCTTCTTTTGTGCTGCGTCATTCGCCGTGCGCACACTGTAATCCTGTGTGCAGTGAAGGATCGTTTTTTCTTCTTGCGCTGTTTGCCGCATCGTACGCGCACCCTAATCCAGTGTGCAGTGAAGGATCGTGTTTTTGTCGTCCTCTTCGGTGTTGTTCGTGTGTCGTCGTGTTTGCCATGCAGCGAAGCATGCGACATGACACACACTGTTACACGTCTTACACTATAATTGTAGAGCGGTGCTACAGCCCCGCCTACTTAAAAATCATGTAAAAGCTCAAAAAATCAAAAACAGAACGAGAGGTCGCGATACGTTTTTGAATAGGGGCGCGCGAGAGGCACATAGGGCTCATCGATTCCAGCAGTGGAAGCAATTCAAGCAGTTTAAATGCCCATTTTTTGCTATACGGGAAACAATGGGCATTTAAACTGCTTGAATTGCTTCCACTGCTGGAATCGACGACCCCTATGTGCTTCTTGCGCGCCCCTATTCAAAAACGTATCGCGACCTCTCGTTCTGTTTTTGATTTTTTGAGCTTTTTCCTGATTTTTAAGTAGGCGGGGCTGTAGCACCGCTCTACAATTATAGTGTAAGACGTGTAACAGTGTGTGTCATGTCGCATGCTTCGCTGCATGGCAAACACGACGACACACGAACAACACCGAAGAGGACGACAAAAACACGATCCTTCACTGCACACTGGATTAGGGTGCGCGTACGATGCGGCAAACAGCGCAAGAAGAAAAAACGATCCTTCACTGCACACAGGATTACAGTGTGCGCACGGCAAATGACGCAGCACAGAAGAAGCACAAAAGGAAGACGAAAACACTATCCTGTACCAACGCGTACAATATGTTTTGACACTATTTATCACCAAAATACACGCATAAACATTCAAACACCAAACACAACACCAACTGAATTAATCGTCGTGTGAAAAGGGGAAGAAGTTTCCACAACATGCACCGAAAGTTTTTTCCCTTACTACATTTCAATGCGCTTGCCGAAGCAAGCACGGAGTGAAGGGAAAAAACTAACACCACACGTTAATGGCATGAAAAGGCACATCAACTCTACATAAATCACAACACTGGTCAGCATATTGCACTGCACAAAGCAATCGCGCATACTTGCAAACTTCCGCGCATCATTTACGCACGCACAGATATAAAATTTTCTAAGTCCCACAACACGTCCGCCCTGGACTTAGCGCACAGCAAACTGAGCTCGTCACAGTGTGGGATGAACGCTAGAGTAAGGACGCAGGATAACCATGTAGGTCAGAACGAGATGGAAACAATTCTAGCTTCAACAAACTCTGTCGGCTCACACACACAATCAAGGGTTTCATGCTTTTTTTCGGGTTTCGCCGTCGTTTTCCATGTTCTTCTTGATCTTTTACCGTAATTTTCTCAAATTTGAGAGAATTTTACCGTCATTCTCTCAAATTTGAGGTCTCTTTGTCTGTCGGGATGCAGCAGAAGAAACAGGTGTGCTAGGGACAACGTACACGCGGTGGCCTGTTATCTTGTTTACATTCCACTTTTGCTCGGTGGCCCACGAGGAAGGCTGGCAAACGGCTGCGAAACGGCTGGGATGTCTGTGTGTAATGAAAATCCTGACATTTTTCAACACCTACAACAATATCACTTCCGCTCCGTTAACCCGCCGCTTCGCTTTGCGCTCTCACTGCCCACCAGACAAGCCAAGCCGCGAGATCAAGAAAAAGTAATTACCATAATAAAAAAGAAAATTATTACCTTTCGCGAATGCACGAGCGTTTGCCGGGCCGACGTGGTAATTGAAGCCATTGCTGCTATCACCATAAATTCTAGTGGGCCATACACCCCATGGCCCGAAAACATGGAGAGGAGAAAAGGAAGAGCAGCGTGGTTGGTCATGGAGCTCTACATTCTAGGTGCGTTTTGGGGAGGTTAAAAAACTGGGAGCATTCGGTAAGGCGATAACCAGGAGTTTAAGAATTTAATGACGTAGCCATTAGGAGGGCTTTACCGTTCGAAGGACCATCGTTCAATTCGTAAGCACATTCGAAGACGTTCGATTTTTTTGCTCTGCTTTTTATTACTGGAACGTAATATAGTGGCTAACTGTTTTTTGATGTTTCATTTGAATGAACAATTTTTCATATTTTTGTCTATCGTTTTTGTCCCGTTAAATTGTAATGGAAAGCAGTCACAAATTTTTAAATGTCTTAAACATAAAAACACATAAACTAGAATAAAAAAACATAAATCGAAAGATTTCTAAAATCCAATTGGCTGGTAACCGAATGTTAAAACCTTATGCTCATTAAAGTCCTCACAGCAAAAATATGGTGATGATTTTTTAACTGTTTTTAATTATGTATCGATCCATTCAACACATGATATTAAAACTCCATTCAAAGCTCGATAAAAAAGAATTAGCCTTGAATGTTATCACTAAGTGTTCAAACCGAGATTCTCCTAATTACACAATTACAAAAATTATCATAATTCGGCACATTCTTATCCGGTTTGAGTTCGTTCGTATTTTAATACCTGTACTATAAATTCGATATCAATATATGTTAAAGTTACAAAATGATACACCAGGAAACGTTCATTAATTTTACCCGATCATAATTTCTAGGAAGGCCCAATCAGGAAATCAAATGGCTACCGGAGCCTTTATTAATTTTTTAGTCTGGAATATAGCAAATTTTACCAAAGCTTGTAAAACAGCTTGGAAAAGTGCTTTGTTATGATATTATCCCAAGTCTAATCTTAAGGTTTCGAGACAAAAAAAAAACAATTTGTATTCACTGTAAACCCCAATATGTAGACAAGTCAGCGTATAAATCGTAAAATTAACACCTTGTTGAATGTAGGGATGTGTGCAGACAATGACAGTCTTATAATGTGATTACGATGGCTAGGCATTAAATGTTTTAACCAATATTAAGAGTCGAAATGTATTAAAGCTTTTAAATTAAAGCATTACATACTAACATTTTACAATGTTAGTAAAACATTGACAAATGTAACTTTAACCAGCACAGCTGTTCTTTTAACTGTACTTTTCGGGTTCGAGGTACTAGCATTTTCTTTGGGGTATTGGACAAACATAAAAGGACCAACCATCGTTAGTTTTATGTAGGAAATGTCCAAACACACTGCCACAAATCGGTGTGAACTGAACGAAGCGAACAATCGAGAGAAATTGCCTTACTGGCCGTGTAATGATGGTTACAAATACAGTGGCTATCAGTGTTAATAAAGCTTGGGTAGATTTATCACAAGGATGAACCATAGCAAAAATTCGCATAAAATCAATTAGTTTTTGAAAGAATGTTAATGTAACAATATTGAAACATAAATAAAATCTATAACAATTCCGCACGTAGACAAATTCAGTCTTGAATCTAAATAAAAAAAAATAAATAAATACTTTTTTAAATAAATTATGAAGTGAAAGAAGCCAGAAGATGCTCTTAAATTTTATGTAATGCTTTTTTGTTTGCATAAAAAGACCTGCTCAAAGTCTTCCACCACAAATCACACACACGTTCGAATTCAACTATGCTTATCGTAAGGATAGTGCGGATAGTATACACTGAAACACCTTAAAACTTGGGGTAAATACGAAACCTGGCACATTTTCCTACAGGACCAGCCAATGTTCTTCGGCATTTAGTAGAACCCGAACCCTCTACCACCAATAATCGGGCACTAATGATAATGATTTTATTGCCTAAGATATCTTCAACTTTCCTCCCGATTGCAACCGTTTTCGGGCCGGAGCCGTGCGAAGCTGAGGGTTTTGTTCAAATTTTAATTAAGGATGACCACACGGAAAACAACCCAGACGCAAAAAGCGGAGGGCACAGTTGCGCTTTCCCTCATCGGATCGATGAGCCAAAAGTGTGAAGTGCGAAAGTTGCCCACCACCATCGACGAAACATGCTCATGTTTAAAAGATCTTTTAATGATTTTATGTTACCCAACAGGTTCCTACGTTCGAGTTTGTACGGTTAGCTCCTTCAGCCTTCAGCCCCCACTGCTCTTTCCATCACCCCGCTACACTCCGCCCGGTGTGGCAAAACCTGGCCAGCTTCTGCAAACCGATATAGAAACCCACTGTTACCTGGCACCTAGAACACGGAACTTTTTCCCTCTTACCTTGGCATGTTAGTGAATGAAAGAATGAAGGAAAAACTTCCCCATCTTGCCTTCATTGTAGGAGGTACACACATAATTTACGAAAACTATTTCACCCGACCCACTAGCGACCCCAAGGGTCAAAGTTTTTCGGCTACTAAAAAGCACTGCAGCAGCAAACCGAACTGTGCCAGCGACTGAAAGCACTGGCCACAAAGCGATGCGATAGCTGTGAACGAGGAAAGGAGGAAAAAATACTGAAATGCCTTTTTATTTGGTATTTAGTTAAGAATTCATTCCGATAAAGTTTTGATTTATGCATCAAATTTTATTTCCTTTTCTACTATGTATTTAATTTACCTAGTTCTATTTTTTTTGTCACATGTGCTAACGGGGGCCTTCTCATGTACGACACCTTATCGTGTACGATTGGGTAGTAGTTGTGTGTGTTTTATCCGAATGTAATAATAAATATAATAAATGGCTAGGTTTTAAGACGATGTATTAGATGGTGCCTTTTTTTGTCTTTATCGCTTTCGTTCACACATCAAGAGGCCTATCTTACATATCGAATGTAATTCTCAAATCACATTGTGCAATCATAATGGCGAGGTTGGGCGATATTTTAATCTATTCTTTACAGCGGTTATGATGAATAAATATAAGGATAATATTTTACTGTTGCTATAAAAAGATTATTTTGTTTCATTTGTAATTGTTTGCACCTCTCGTTAGTATTTCACTTTGAGAAAGGTAAGGTTAAAATGGATGCTACTACTAAAATACCAGAAAAAACAACATGCTTGAAATGTACTTATACTTACAAACGCATTACGTAGTCAACGATAGCTCGAAATGAAAATGGAAAGGGAGCGTAATTTAAATTTAAATAACAACTAGTTAACCTCATTCGATGTAACTCATGCTTATAAGTTATGAATGTCTCCTTCATGTGCACCAGACTAGAATGCGAGCAAACTGCAGTAATGCAGCACGTTGGTATGTTTTACGTTATCCATGCAAACGGAGCTGTTTTGCCAAGCTAAAGCCAAAATCGGTCCACTTGCGACACATAGAAATTGTCTCAAATTTATCTCAGCTCCATCTCAGTCTGCCATCTGCTTTCATGCTGGAAAAAAAGATCATTCTGCTTCAAGAGGACAAAGTTTGTACCAAACAATCAGTGTCTCTTGTTTCCGATGAAAGACCAGTGGTTTAGTAATAGGTAACTGCCCTCCCGAAAAACGGCATCATCATCTTCAAGGGAAACGATTCAATTTCCTGCACAGTTTGTTACAAACATAACTCGCTTGTCACTAATTTTCGGTGTTCACATTACGTATAGGTTTGGAAATCTTAAGCTTGAAAAACGTTCGGCAACAAGGAACAATCTTCTATTAAATGCACCAGATTTTGCAACCATATCAGGAGTATTGGGATAATGAGTTTGCACAACAGTAAAATCAATAGATAAATCTTAAATTACAGTTAATTTAAATCGAGTATAGGAAAATACATAAAATATTATTCTGTTGAAACAGTTTTTGTTAAATTAATTTTCAAACACTACAAAACCGTACTGAGTTTTCCAAAGTAACACAAAACGCTTTTTTTTGTTTAAAGGTGAGAAAGGTGTTTATTTTCATGATTGAGTCCCCTGTTCAAAACTTTACAAACAAGCCATTCAAAACCACCCTCTTGTCTTCGCTAGGTGTACTTTATGTGTCTTCTTGTCTTTTCCAAAGTGTTGTGCGAAATGTGTAGGTACAGAACAGTCTATCGTTGGATGATGCATAAGCCTGTGTTTTTGGAAACTTCTTTTGATAAACCATTACAAAACATGATACGCTTGGTTGTATCACGGTACTAAAATTTGATGTAATTTTATGCAATTAGATTTCTTTATACAAGCTGTTTTACCTTAATATTACATCGTTTTGATTTCAAAGAAGAAACGATTTCCTAGTAGTGTAGCTACAGTTTTTTGTTCCTGTTTCTTAACATCTTTAATTTTTTAACTGAACGATTTCATACTTTTGACCTACATGGTTTTTTGTCAAATTGCTATACACAATGCTACTAGGAACATACCTTACCTTCCTTTCAATCATTTCAATTATGATACACAGCTTTTAAACTTTGACCGTCCTCGTTCATGTTTCAATTTCATTCCTGCTCGATTCGTACAACACAGTATTCCATTTTTCCCTTCTTTAAACCTTTCATTCTTTTGTGCTTTTGTGATGCAATATCTATGTGATGTCACTATAAAACAGTTAGGATCATTGTTCAGTTTTACGAATGGTTTCTCGTACCAAGAGAATAGCTTGCATAAAAGAAATAGATGTAAAATGTTCAAACATTCAACTGGAAAGCGACTTGTCCCTTGCTAGACATTAAGACATTGAAGAACTATATTTTCGAGATTCATTTTAAACATTTTCTATTTGTTCTTCCATTGCCATTTGTGCTTATTTGTTGTTACATGAATATATTAGAGGGTTATACAGGAAATTGATACAATAAACCAAAAATTAGGGTATACTTTAGACTTGAATCATATTCGTATTCTCTACATCTTGATACATTCAAACAGATCTTAAGGATACGATTCTCCTTAAAACATCGTTGAGTGAGTTTTGTTTTTAGGTGTTCAGAAAGGAGCGTTTGAAATAAACATCGCTTCAAACGCGTTTATGAATAAAAACTTTTCAAATGAAAACCCGGGCTGGCTTTTCACTTTCACTTCACAAAAAAACCTCTCCTCCATTGTCCGTCGTATCAAGCGTTCCCGTAGCATCAACCGAAATGCCAACAGCGCCGTCAGCACAAAACGTCAGCCTCGGTCGGAAAGTATTTCAATCAAAAATTTGTCTCCTAAAAGGAAACCGGAAGAAAGTCGTCATGCTAATGAATAAAGAGATAAAACTCGCCAGGTAGTTGATAATGAATCTGTGAAGCAAAAATCATTGACAGGTACCGTCGCATTCGTTGCAAGCAAAAAGCGTGCAGGAGGAAAAGGATTGCGTCAGGGGGATGTACCAACCTTAAACTGTTGGTATGTGTCTTCTCGCACCGGCGAAGAAAGTATTGGAAAAGTTTGATGTCGATGAACACGGGCGAAAGAAAATTATCCATACAAACAAACAACTTCACAAGGATCGCAGCTTCCCTTTCGAGAGAAGTTCAGCAATAAGTCATCTACCATGAAAGAAAGTGAAACTTTTGACGCACTTAATAGGCTGAAGAGCATTCGAGCGACGATTATACGGGTGGAGACAATGCGATACAAAAATTGTACAAAAATATTTTTAACAAATAGCCCAGATAGCTCCACGTGGAGGAATTCATGACATTTCAATAACGCTGTGCTTCTGTAGACAATCAGAATCTGTCAGCAAAAAAAAAGAAAACAAAATCTTCACATCAGTAGTAAGATCCAGTATCACCTTTTTGGAAGAGTAAATATATACTATACACTGTCGTCAAGACGATTTTACCCATACCAACTAACAAAAGTCCTTTTTAGCACCAAGTAACAACGATGGTTCCGTTGATAATTGTGCAAGCGTTAACGTGCGGGAATGCCGAACGTTCTCCCGTGCAAGGAGAAGGAGAAATTTTGGCTGGAAAACTGAATATCTCACGGTAAAGAGTGGGAGAACTCCGGAAAAGATTTCATTTGGTGAACGTTATACATTTGCAAAGCTCATCAGCCCAGAAAACTCCCGGAACGGAACGTGGTGGAAGCTGGTTCGATACTCACCCATACGTCCCGTGACCGTTCGGCCGAACACGGTGGCGTGTTGATGTTGTTACTAGCATTGCTAGAATTGCTATGCAACCGTATGAGTGGTGAAGCGAAAAAAATAATGTTTTGATTCGATTAAAACGATAAGGTAGAATAATATCCACGGCCACGATGCCAAAGCGAATCATGAATCATGGGAGACCAGTGCAAAAAGGCTGGCTGGCTGGCTGGCTAACATACCCGTACCCATCCAAACACCCAACCGATTTCGAAGCATATCACGTTTCCCGATTTTCGGTTGATTCAAATTTAATCCGGTTATGCCGGATCCGGTTTGATGATCTGTTTGATGGTCAGGTGGTCGGGATGAAAAGGGGAAAAGGGAAGGTAAATGAAAGAATGAGCAAAGGGAGTAGATTTGAAGCAATGGATGCAAAAGGCAGACGCAGGAAGGGACGTATAAAATAACACCAAACCCTCATCCTCTTACGTTGCGTGAGTAAATTTTATATTCACGTACTGTGTGGAGGAATGTTTTGATACGCAACTCGTGAAAAGTGAAAAATAATGGTAGAGCGCAATGTTACGTGCATGGAAAAAAATGTTTAGCTTATTCATTTCCATCAATGAGTTGGCAAGAGGTTTCAGTCTTTGCTGGAATGAAAAGAAATATTTCATTTAAATATTTCTTTTACATGTTTTTGATACAAATGCGATAAAGTTAATTAATTTGTAAAACTTATGAGCAGACACCTTTTTTATGATACCAAATTGTAATGTGTCACCTCAGCATTCATTAATACTTAATTTCATCTGTATTTAAAGCATCACTTATCGAATACTTTTGAAATGAGAAAAAAAAACAAATTGTTTACATACTGTTTATACTTTAACACTTCACCTCGATTTGAATGCGAGGCATTTTTTTGCAATAAAATTCACATTTGATTATGGAACTAAAACCATCCGTTAGGTACTTTGTATTGTGTTCGCATATGAAATCATGCGTTAGATATCTTTGCTCGAAAATTTGATAGCAATATCTAAACGAAACATTCTTTTTTTTCATAAAACACATAAATAAATCCTTCATTCAAAAATAACACCTACCATTCCAGCAAACATAGAAATCGTTTCAAGCTTTTATTTATTTTTTTTGTTGTTGCCTGGTGCTTCTTTTTCCCTTCCCTGTTATTTTTCCATTTTTTCCGTTACAATTGCCCGTTTGTGGTGCAGTTCACGTGAGGATCAGCGGTTCGATTTTGGGGCAAAAAGTAAAACCAAAATAAAGCAAACTAAAATAAAATATAATACGGTTGGGCTGGCAAATTGTGCCAATAAAAATTCACCACTCAAACTGCTCCGAAGCGTACGCATTAATGGATGTGCAGGAAAAGAAAACGATGCACGTTCGCTTCCAAAAGTGAAACCTTCGAAATCCTTCGAAGAAATTGAATTTCCTTTCGAAAACATATTTCTTGCTGCTGCCACCCTGCCTCCGCTTGCAGGCTCCACGGGTTCAGCTGGTAGTATGGAGGGTGAGTGGGAACGTGGCCACCGAACGCAACCACCGAGGCAATTTAAGAGCGATGCAGTTTAGTTCTGCACGTTCCACACTGCCACCCACACGGTGCGGAATCCTTGACTCTTGAAAAAGATTTCCATGCTTTTTTTTGCCGTAAGCATCGGGGCGAGTGTATGTAGTGTACCGAAAACACAGATCGCTGCCGTATGTGCTGCCGACCGTTTGGCTTTGTGCGCTTAAAACCATGGAAATATAAAATAATATCTTAACATATGGGACGCCACGTTGTCTATTCAATACACAAACGTCTTTACGTATTATTCTGCATATTGCTCCGATTGTCGTATGGAAATAGCGCCGGACCGAGCAGGAGCAGGAGCAAAACAAGCAAATGGAGAAAAATGAATGTCTTAAGTCAGAAACATGTTCCATTTTTGCTTCGCTTTTCCCATGTTGTGACGATTGCCGAAGGATAGGCGTCTTTCGAAGAGGGGGCCAAAAAAAAAACCAAAACAAACGAAACAAAAATCCAAACCCCCCAGAAAAAGGCACACTCTGACACCTCAGATAGGAAGAGTTAAGCATACAGCGACAAATCGTCGTCCGATGGCGTGCGATGCGCACATACTCACACAGTTCTCTTCTGCCCTTTAGCGACACTCGAATCACGGTTTTTCCACACACACACACGTTGCCATCGAATCGGGTTTCGCTTCAAACAGGGGCCAGGCTCCAACGCCATTCTCACCGAACGGTTCTCCTAAATGCATCCCGGAAAGCGAGTCGACTATTTGGCAGCTTCAAAGAAATGAATGGAAAATTGAATAAAATTCAAATTTACAGTGAAAATATTTTTACCCATCTACTGGTTGGTTCCCATTTTTCCAACTGCTCTGGCCACGAAATTTGAACGCGTGAAGATGTTGCTAGTCGCTTCCGTTTCCGTCGATGCGCTGCCCAGCTGATATGCGTGGCTTTAGTTTTATTTCTTTTGGTGTTTCGCTTTTGCACACTTTCAATGGTAAGTGGACGAGGTAGTCAAAAAAAACGGTATTGATAGACAGTGGAAAAAAGTGTTCAATATACCATCCTTGTGATATTTGTGGTTTGCGAGCTTATGCTGTTGATTTATACATTTTACATTGAATGGCGCACTTAAAATCGTCACATATCTTCTCTTGGTGTGCAATCCTTCACACAATAGTACGAACTTTACCATCGTTCGAAAGCGACGGCATTCAGCGTGTGAAGTGTGATGGATGGATTGAAAATTATGTCATCAAACAGCAAAATGTGTCCAAAAATTCACAACCGCGCTACAACTACATGCCGGCACGATTCCCTTCCGATAATTCCTTTTGCAAAAGGATAACGAAGGATAAAAAGGCGGGTTTTATTGCTGCCTATTATCATGTACATAAGTCTCTCTTTTGCCGCATCGAAACTTTGTGCGATAAATCTTTCACGCTTGCGAGGAAATTAAAAAGCCACTTATGTATTTTGTTCCATTTGTCACTGATTGTAAGCGGTTTGTCTGTTTTTTTGTACCTTTTTTGTCGCCTAACGATGATATTTCTGATTGTTGAAATTTATCCCGGTTTTTTTCTTTGCGACTTAACGTACAGTAAAAGGGTCTGGTGGGCACAACCTTAAGAGGTTCGTCTTTCTATATGGTTTAAGTTTCCTTTTCAGCTCACCGCAGGAATTGGTCGCACTTGTCGCCAACGTGTCGCATTGCAATTCAATTATGTAAAGCACTTTCTGCATTTCTTATGCTCGGTTTGTTTATATCGCTTTGCTCCCCTTTTGTGTGGCTCTCCCATGCCAGTTAAGTACGGACTTCCGGACTTGTGCTCATCGACAGGGTATAAGCCACAATCCGTAAGCCTACCAAGAAGGAACTTGTCGTCCCGCAGGCTCAGCAATGAGATCGGCACTAAATCGGTACACACACTCTCTCTCTCTCTCGCTGGCTGGCTGGTAATAGCGTCAAGGGCGTGCTGAAAAAGTGGTTGCTTCAGAACCCTAAAAAAAACAAGAAAATACTGGCAACTTTACACTCAAGTATGTCATCAATCAGCGTTGGCTGTAAGGGCGCTGGGTTGTGCGAAAGGGGCAAGTTTTAGTTTACCGAGACCCACTCGCTCGATGATGCTGGGAGTTGATGTAATTTAGCTTTTCCCCGCAGATGCTTTATGCTTTGTACGTTATTCAAATAGGTAGTTAGCTGGAGAACGATTTTTCATCTATTGTGTGTGGGATGTTCGATAGACTATTAAGAAACGAAGCGTTCCAGGATGGTTGCCATCAGCTTACCCGTACCGCGGCAATGAGCGGACGTTCATTGCACACATTGCCATGACACTAATTGTTGAATCATTTCAAAGTGAAACTTTTTATGGGCACAATTTTTCTTCTCTCTTTCGAACTCACTTCACATGATGCACTTTGCATAATGAGTCGTTTTAGTTAAAACTAAACAAATATGAAACTTTGTTTTAGCTCATCAACTCAAGCAATATACCGTACCGATTTATATTGGTAAGTCAGTAGATAAAAACAAATTGAATGTTTCCTAATATGGTGGCATCAGCATTTTCGATTCGATTTCAATTAAAATATTCATATCGTAATTGTTATCCCGAAACCTATCCAGACATCAAAAGTGTCCGATAGCACAGCGTTTCCAGCACAGTGCTGTCAATAGCCTGGTGAGGCGTAATATAAAAAAGTGCCGATGATGAATAAAAATGAGCGCACGATGCGGTGATCCTCTGCACAGGTTTAATCTGTCCAGGAAGGGTAAAAAATGAACTCCCGTGAAGAACTGTGCTGCAAACTATACTCCAATCTGATGCTAACCAGATGACACCAGGAACGTAAATATGATAAATTAGCCCGGAAAAAGTATTGTCATATGACAGGCTTCCGGATAAGCATAAGCACACGGGAAAAGTTGACTGGGTGATTGAAACATACCTACGGTAGGTTGAAACTGTTGAAGTACATTGGGGTAAAAATGCAGTTTTCCAAACACGTTCTTACTTCCATTATTTTTCAGTCCATTTTTTTTATTTTTCGGTCGAATATTGGCACAAATACAACACTTCAATTTTGTTTGTTATAATGGTAGACTTATAGGTATAAATTCTTCCCCATTCCAACCTTTATCGTTCTTATAAATTACTAAAAATACTATAAAAATACTTTACTAAATTAGTCAAAAGATACATCATTAGAATAAGAATAATTATTCTTGACAATAATATGTTGAATAGATATCAATTTCAATCATATAAAGTTTTAATTAATCTGCACTTTAATTGGTGTAACCATTCTGAATAAAGTACATAAATTTTGAAACTAATTTTAACCTTTTATTTTGTTTATTTGTACTACCACAGGATCGCCGATCGATCTCGTATAAATAGTATTAAATAAAAACAAAACTATACACAACTGAACAATAAGGCGCTGAACAATTATGGACAGTTAATGAAACATTCCCATAACTGTTCGTGTCTTTCGGATGGACAATACAATGGTTTCGTTAACAATAAATAAAAACCCTTTGCACTGCACTATTAACTTTGAACCCCTTTGACCAATTAATTTAAATTTTCAAAAAAGAATCATAAATTTCGAATGTGTTTCAAATCTGGATCCTTGCATCATCTCATCGTTCGGACGGTTTTGTCCAATAACATGTGTTCGTACCTCTTCCTATTAAGATGATTGCAATATAGATCGAAAGTGAAGCAGGAAAATCGTTATGGATGGAAAGTAAAGGACGGAGGAAAATTATTCATTCTAAACTAATATACTCTACCCAGTGTCAATGAGGGGCGAAAAATGATCATCACGACAAAGGCGTGCTAAAGAAGGAGTAATGTCTTGGACAGATTTATGAATCTGATACTTTCGAATCCTCCCATCCACCCATATTACATATGTAAAGGTTAGACCGGTACAAATTATTGATCGGAGCTTAATGGAAACTACATCAACGACAGGAAAACGGGATGACCAATAATAAAGTCAACCCACTTTCTGGTTAGTAGCAATGGCTATTGGCCTCGAGGTAAACTACCGATCATCAAACATTCATAACTCACTTGTGAGCGGTTTACTTATTTTATCACTCTTCACCATAAAACCGGTGAGAAGCGGCTAGAACGAAATAAAGTAACAGAAAAAAAGAAGCAACAAAAAGGTTCAACCAATAGAAGTAGCTCACCCAAGAGTACGGTTTCGAGGCTGCTAACTTACGCTAAGGGTTAGCCTGCGCTTCACCCAACAGTTCGCACAGCTCACCCTTAGCTTGACCGGCTATCCACATCAGATAACGAAGCCATTCGGCAAGCATATCACGAACCGTCAAAAATAACCAACGCCACTAAAGTTGATACAATTTTAATTCGATTTCTTCCGACCCCATCCGAAAATGCTGGGGCATGGTGCTGCGTTTGGTCGACTCGCAGCCTCACGAGCGTACACCCTCGTTTAAGCACGGTTTTACGCCAGGATCAACACGGTGGCGTCTCTGGCCAGTTCGGAACGTCCGTTTCTTTTTTGCTTCCTTCCATCGTACTATCTCTTGCTACGGCGCTTCTACAGCGTGCAGTGTGTGTGTCTGGTCCCCCCCTCCCCCTCTCTTTTGTTGGTGTTGGGCATGGAACAGAACCAGGATGGATCAAAGCGGTTATCCTCCACGAGAACCTCCCGGATTTGTACACGGGGCGGAATAAACAGTGCGATTTTCTAGTCTTTACACAAGCTCCCACACAGGGCTGACCTGTGTTCGATGCAGCCTCATGGAAACTGCTGTTTGGCCTTTCTTCTCGATCAAAAACGATTCCCCACGGACATGACACGACAACCAACTGAATCGTTACCACCGTACCCAAGGAAGAAGGAACGCTGTAAAAAGGTAAAGGATGAAAAATAAAACCCCTTACGAAGCAGCTACTCCCTAACACCGCCGGCACATGCAACGCAGCGTAGAGAAAAATCATGATTCTGGGTGGGTATCTCGGGCACGGGCTCGTCGGCTGGACGAGGTCAGGCATCGGTTTGGAGATTTTCCTATCGACCGAACCGGTTCGCCATCCGAAATTACGGCAGTCGGTGTGTTGTGCCACCAGAGAATGCAGAAACCTGATTAGTTTAATTAATTCGTAATCGTATTAATGAACCAAAAGATTGGTGAATCTCAAATTTGACCACTGGAAAATGTTCGGTTGGCTGATGTGATTGGGGTTTTGCTGCGAAGCGTCAAATCGAATCATCTGCCGGCAAATCACCAGGTAAACTTTGTTCCCGCAAATTTTTATTCGGACGTATGCAATCATCGGTAGATTAGACGAGCAGCAAAACTTAGCAAACACAACCTGACATGAGGAGCGAACCAGTAAATAAACTCAACAGCTCCCAGTGCCATTGTACCATTGAGATTGAGTAGAAAATGTACATGCATTATAGAAGAAGCGAGCAAGCGAACGTGGTAATTAAACTGAACCAAATCAGTCGAAGCATAAAGCACTATAAATCTACTAGCCCAGTAGATCTATCCATCTTTTATAATTTCCAGCTTCAATTGACGCCGGGTTTATTCTTTTATTTTATTTAAAGCAATTCATTGAAGCAACAAAACGTTCAACAAAATTAGTGCGAAACAAGGACGACCCAAGAAAGATTGATAAACCGATCGATTCCAGTGCTGTTACATTCTGTTTCAGTGAATGCAAATTTTCCAACACCGCAAACCAAGCGAAGGCGAGGTCACAGGTAGCGCCCCCATGAAGTGTGTACGTGAAAAACTGTATCGATTACTTTAATTCAATTTTCCTCGCCTGTGGCGTCCTTATTGTTCGCACTCATTAAACACTTGGCATCATTGATTAAAATCAATCCCTCGCCCCGTTCCATACACCGTACTCGGTGTATCCGGCTTTATGAAACGAGAGACTGTTGGGAGTCAGGGATGCTTGTGGCAACCAGATTCCATTCATCTAGCAAAACCCAAAAACAAGCCGTACGAGCCGATTTAAGAGCTTTCAATGAGCTCTACTGTTTTTTTTTGTTCTTGCTCTAGTTTTTGCTTCTGCTTTAGCTGTTGTCGGAGATCAACGGCCAACGTTCGCTTTCAGCAAACGAAACGAAACATCAAATGCGCCACGTGTACGTGGGCCGGTCTAGCATAGAACAGCATGAGCGAAAAGACACAAAGCCGGTAATACCAATCAAAATGTGCTGTATCGCGTAAAACAAGTGCAGGGGGTACGCTATCCGGTGCGATTTTGTACGTGCTGTCGAACTCTTCCGGCCGTGCAGTAAAACTCTGCATAATAAGCTACGGTCATCTTGTCTACCGACTCTCGATAATTATCAGATTACGTTTTCCTGTAGTCAAGATCTACCAGAGCTTTCTATGTGCGATTAAAATGCTTTTAAATCCTTTAACTCGATCTGCCAGGTCAATCCAGCAGATAAACCATGCACGGCGTCTGTTAAGATACGTTACTCTTCAGTACATAACGTTCCATCTTCTGCATCCTCACCCTACACCACTGAACTCAGGGGAAGAAAAGTGGTGAGGAAAAAAAATCCAATCGATACACGCCACAATCACAAAACGAAAGGATTCGAACCTCCGCTGTGAGTTTCATGCCGTGAAACCGGGCAGTGAATAAAGCCAAATTTTTAACACCCTTTGCGTTATTTATGAACACATAAACGCCTAGTTTTGGGCACACTGCCCACAGAAATAAGGGTTGAAAGGAGTGTGTGTGTGTGTCGGTTTTTCCCCCCCTGCTGTGTCTCGATTGTTCTTAAGTCTCAGGGACGATCTTCATGGGATTTTCTGCGGATTGAAAGAAATCAGTTGAATACCCCTTTTTCCGGCCGTACTACACTCACCATGCTGCTGCTTGTATGCATTCAATTTCATGTATGCAAGTAGAGGCGGCTTTACAGCCGCAAGATAAGGGTGTATACCGCAGACATGGTGGCGTCTCACTAGAACATCTCCCATTCGTCCTAGTGGTCGGCTTTTTTGCATGGAATGAAATGTGACTACCATTGCGTTGTGGCCTTGCGTCACCAATCGCCCCCCGTCGATATCCTGCGACCTCGAACAAAAATAAAAAATGCGTTATGATTGTGTCTTTGCGAGTGACACAGTACAGAGGTAATATGGTTTCTAGTACTGTTACGAGTTTTGCAAACGAGCACATCACACCCAAGTCAAATCGTAATGTGAAGTTTGTATTACTTGTAAAAACCTTAACTATTTTTTTGAGCACTTCTTGAAGCAGGAGCAACCTACAAACAACCAAATTTTTACCTTTTTTTTTAGTTGTTATTACTCAAACTAAACAAACGAAGTTCATCAAATACAGGTTGCAAAATTACGTTTTATCTTCTACTTCCATTGTTGCGTATCAAACACGAAGGAAGCAAGTAACGTATTGCGAATGTGATACTTCATTTTATCATTTATATTTTTTCCCCACACATGTCCGCATTTCCGGTTCCGAACAGGGCGGTTAGATGCAGGGAAAATGAATTCATTGTTTTCCTCTTGTTTGTTTGCCGTGCAATGGAACAAAAATTGAACTCGATTATTTAAGTAATCGATTGCCATGCCTTCCCCACAGCATGTATGGATGATTCATACGCCATAAACGCAGGCTGACAGAAGGCTTTCGAAGGCTTGTAGATGATGAGGTGTAACTCCCGCACCAGGTCGCCAAGGGAGTGAATAACTGTGAACCCAATTTTTGTGAACCTACAAACCCGTGATAGCATTGGTGAACCGAACCGTGTAGGGGGGGGCGGTCACTGTGGGGTGTCGGGGAGTCACGCATTGCCACTTTCGGCGAACAGTTTCGACTCCTGTCCAGAATCCTGCTCGCCCGGCACTTGCATACTGCAGTGGCGAATGTGGCACACTGCACCTACCGGCATGATGTGATGGTCGTCGTCGACCGGTAGATTGCACCACGTGTCAACCGCATGACGAAAGTGGATGTACAGTAAGAGAAGCTTAAATTGTTCTTGTACATGCATTAAAACTAGCATGAACACATGCACGGATGCATGCATGCATGCATGAGCATACATCGTCATACGGCAAATATTTGCCAAACGCGCGGGCATGGCAGAATATTTTATTCCATTTAAATTCAATTAAACAATAATAAAATTATTCACAGAAATAAATTTAAAACAAATAACAGCTCGAATGTTTGGTTTCCAACGGCCAGTGCGCAAGGTGCTGCAGCTCGTGCTATTGCTGATGTTCGATGTACGGCCGGCAGCTGCAACGGTTTTCGGTACGGGCAATCCGTAACGTCGCGTATCGGAAACCATTTTGCACGAAAGCGCATTTGTCTTCCCACCTTTAGCCTTGTTCGCACAGGACGATGACGGAAAAAACGAAACCATTTCACTCGAAACCAAGAATGATGCTGTGTTGTTGTGTTCGAGCGCGTAGTAATGAATTTGTAACATCCATGCAAATGGTGAAGTATTTCAGGTGTGGCTAAGTGTAGTCGTTTCGTAAACTTATTAACATCAATACTTATCGTTCCCTTTTCAACGAGTGTAACCAAATATTTTAACGACGACAATTGAAGCCAACATGTGATATGTTTGATTGATAATATTAATATTCTAACCACCATAAAATATTACAAATTTCAACTTATAGCCAATATTTATCAATGAAGGACAGCGTCACAAGATCCTCTTTTCGCAAGTCCAATAAAAGTAATATTTTTTCTAACGAACCTTAAAAAGTGATTTGTATATTTTATGAGCCCAAATCCAAATGTATGTCAAACCTTTAAGTGATTGGAAGCGTAGAAGCATACCTGTTTCTCACACAATTAGCAAGTTTACTGTATACTACTTCCCAACACAAGCTGCCGCAAAACCTTTCACGATTCTATGTGCCGATAGCAGATTCGAGTATGAAATTTGTATTAGATTGATCTCGTTTAATAGTTTTGGTTGTTTTTATTTTTGCCCTGCCTTGAATAGAGCATGCAATATTCATAGTTCCCCTCACAACTCCTGCACCAGACTCGTGAGGGTTTGAAAGTGCTACGGTGTTTATACAATTTAGTTGCATTTTTAATTCATTTGCCATACCGCGTTTGTTCTTGTGGTGAATCATATGTGTGTGACGCTTCAACTAGATGTCAGTTTTACTATTTCCAATCACTTTTGGTAAGCGATAAGGATTAAGTTAGCGAAGGACATAGGAAACTTTTTTGAAGATTCGTTCATTGGGCAATAGAAATAATTAAGCAGTGAGTATAAAGCCAACATAAATTCAAATTATTCTTGTAGCCTGATATCTAAAAAATGTTCCATAATACCTTTTTGTGCCTGAGTCTGGGAAAAAACTAAAATCCCATCAATGTAAACCATTTCGAAAGTCATCATCAGACTTTTAAACATTTTAATGCAATAAGAAAGCATAATTATCAAACATGTTATCAATTGCACTCGTTTTCGTACCAAAAGTCTATCTCTCTACGAATGCTCCTAATTATGTGAATGTTTGTTAACCTACCGATTAGCTTTGTTGTGCACATTACACATGCTAAAGTTTCGTACCAATTTCTGATTTGCGCAACGCGTGCGACCATATCGTGTGCTCATTATTTTCAACGATTTGGGAATAAACCAACCGTTCATTTTTCAAAAGATGTCAATATTCGGATGACATGAAACGCTACGGCACAAAAGTACATCATCCTTCTTTACTCACTTTCCTTTTTTTTCTCCCCATCCCTCACTTTGCTCTGTTTGATATTCATCAGCAGCTCGAGGTAGAATAATTTTTATCTCATTCTTTTAACTTTCGGTGCCCTGAGTGCAACATCATCATCATTATCTCCATTATCACCATCAAAGAGAGCGAAAAAGGAAAAGTCGGCACAAACTTTACCAAATGTTCATTAATTGTCCTTCTGTGCGCGGGACACAACATTTTAATTCATAGCCTTTTATGGCCAGAGTAAAGCTAGGTTCTGCAAATGCAATTTACTGCTTCTTCGAAAATCGAGAACCGAGGTCACGAAGTAAACGAAACCAATATTACAAATATGTGTTGTGACATGGTTTCTTTGCAGTGTCACATTAATATGTTAATCATGATTGTTTTGTTTTCACTTTTATTGTGAAGACAGTTTCAAAATGCATCTTGACACTCATTACAAAGCGCTTTGATTTCCAGCAATGAGTGCATCAAAAACAAATAACACACACCCATTAATTCTGCCCTAATATTGCTGACTTAATTGAACTGTGCGAATTGTGTCAGAGTTCATCAATCGCTCATAATGCCAAACGTTCTGAGATTGATTGTTTGAATACCGATACAGTATTTAGCTTTAGCAGCGGGACCAATCGCTTAAATGAAGCTGTCATGATGAACTTTATTCATCTAAACCGATGACGACTTCATTTCGCACGGAACTCGCATTGCCCATGCGCACGATACGCATGTATAATTTCTCCAGCCAACACTGTTCGATGCTTTTCCGAAATAACACCGAACGGTACAATCCACGGCCACCGGTTTCCGAAGTGTTGGGGAAAGTTCCGAAGCGATCCTGCCGTACCAAAAAGGATATTGCATTGGTTTGTTAACAGTTAGTACCGTAAAGGCATTCAACGACGGTTGTATGTTTAGCATGCTGATGTTGCTTGTTCGAAGATAGGTAGTGAATTGTTTGCGTTACGTATATGTTCTTCTAACCTAAATTGCTATTTGGAGTGTTTTGTTCCCGCTAGCCCAAAAGTTTCCAGACGACCGGTGACACACAGAAAGGTAAGGCATTCTTCTAGATTTGACAAAATCCAACAACGCTTAATGGTTGCGCTATGAGAAACCGCTAAATATCGTAACTAGAATTTAGTACATCGCCTACGAACACCAATTCGTCCCCTCATACGGTGCAGTTCAAATGATTAATATGGTTAAAGGTTGAATGATGCCATACGGTGAAGATACGCCTGCTCGCATACCCGCGCAAATTATCCCAATTACAAGCGCCTCCTTGTACGCCGATGGCTCCCAGCTGGGAGCTTGCAGTGAACATCCTCGGTCGGGCAGTAGTAAGTGTCCTGTGCTTAATATGCATGACTTCGCGAGTTTGCCACTGCTGATCTCATCCCGAACTCAAGATGATAATGAAATACAATTAGCCTCGGTGGCTGTGATTAATACAAGATTGATGGTTGAGTCTTAATCGTGCCTTTCTCCTCCCCCTTTTCAACGCCATCAACAAGTCGGTGGCCTTTGCATAGCGTCTTTAGTGGACGAATCATTTGCAAACAGTTGCACTCCGAAAATTGTGCGCCTGGGACTGCGTCAATCCACTATCCACTGCGTTTTGGATGCACTGCAGCGTAGCTATAGCTCATCTTGTAAATGCTAAAGTGCGCATGTTAATTAAATTGCACGCATTATCATTTAGCAGCATCTATTCACATGTCGAACGAGATCCGATATAATCAAAGCGCTGCGATATAACATGATTCTTACAGTAAGTTGCACCGTTAGCAACGGGAGGTTTCATTCTTTGGCAGTCAAAAATATGTCCTAATTATACTACATAGCAAAATTAAATTCTCCATCGCAAGAGAGAACAATAACGGTACTGCCATCGTTAAAAGCGTTCAGCAACTATTCTAAACGACTGTCGAGTGTTAAATCAAATCTTCAACATGCGCACTACTAATTAGTAGTATTCAGCATCTCCAGCACGGCAACTGACGCAAACAACACGCTTCCAAGATTGCTTTCCATCTTTGTAAGAGTTAAAAATAATTAATGCCTGCAGATTTAAAATGCTTGGATAGAAACGAATACGAATTCAACCGATTGGTTAAACTTGGTTTGCTACGGTTTCTGCGAAATCTTTTTCTACCGTCCCACGTTGAATTGCTTGGCACTATGAATGTAGAGCAAAGAGTACGTACCTCGGTACGCGGTTGCTCATTAAATTCATTCACCTTGCTGAATATTTACAATAACCTTCCGACCGGAGTTTGTTGCATTGCAAAACCACCATGTTCATGTTCACTGCAAAAATGTGAGGCTCGTTAAAGTGTTTCAGATTTTGAAAAATTGCTGTGAATAGATTTCATCGCTACTACACCAAAGGCCAGAATGGGAATTGTACTGTGAGTTTGTTCAAAAAATTTCCTCTTTTTAATACCGGCACCGTCGGTTTTCGGCAAAAATTCTTATGACCTGGTGATTATGTTGTCAATTTCATAAATATGGCTGGAAATTAGTTTGTTCAGAGTGAACCTCATGAAACATTTTGACGCAAATATATATTTTCCCTCCAAAAGCTACTTAGCGAAGGTACCAAAACCCTACAGTTGACGGCGATCGACATTTGATTTCTATTTTAGACAAATGGGAATTGAAACTGACATCACGAAACAAAACATAAAATATGATTTCCATAAAGAACGAACAAAACACAGTTTGTTGTGCAAAAAAAAGAAGGACAAACATCAAAACACAAGAATGAGAAATCATTTGCCTTGGGTAGAGGCACGTAAAAATCGACCCACAATACGGTTGTAGCTTAACCACATACCTCCCACTTTCACAAACCAATCCCATTTGCATCGTTTCGCCAGGGTATGGGCGCCTTATACCTCCTTGTTATCCCCCCCATATAACGCGTTCAAAGCAATGTGTTTTAGATTGGTAAGGCTCATTTTTTATAGTTTTACTCAACTTAAGCTATACCCGAAGTACCCCGGTTTCCGGAAAGTGACTCCAATTGTTGTCGTTGGCATCAGCCACCAAAACCGGAGAATGAGCAAAACTAGCTTTGCTAGAATGGATTTATCGATTGAATTTTTCACTTCCGCGGTTGCTACAGACTCGGTTTACCTATCGTTTTTGTACGTGTGTGTGTGTGTATATTTGGTTTTTGTTTAACTCAAACAGTCCATTGCTCTTTGACAGTATTCATCTGTGCCGATGGGGAATTTATGAACAATGCTACACGCAATAACAATCATGCATTCAATGTCACGTCTAGCCGTTTCACGATGGTTAGTAGATTTTTTTTCTTTGATTATAAGCCATTATTGCAACATTGCTTAAAATTATAAAACTTACCATTAACTTTTACGGTAAACTTTTCGCAATTCTTTACGAAAACGTTTCTTCTTCACAATTGACCATTATTGACAATTACCGTTGTACTAGGTATATTTCGAACCGTACGGATTAGATTATTGTACTGCCTAAAAATCGAATATTTTTGAACTAGATACAAATGATGTTTATCTAAAACATATGAAAAAAGTTTTTCATTTTTTATTTTGCCCACACATATTGTTTTATTGTTTATCTATTGAAATACATAAGGAATATTTCTGCTCAATTAACAATGCTTTTCCAAACTACTATTAATTTTACTTAATAGAAACATATTCAGTACCTTAAAGCAGAAACAATGGAAGAAATTCTACTACTTCATGGCTTTACAATTCGTAAGGTTATGTTATCTAAAAACTTTGGCTTTCTTGGCTTGCTTTTACCACTGAGAGGGTCGATCCAAATGAGAATCGATCCACAATCTTCGGTGCAATAATCCAAATGCTGATATTTTTTAAAGCGAGGGACGGCCATCTTATTTCATTCCATCTTATTCTTTATTTCTTTTTTTTACCTTACGAATATCCTGTCATCTAATATGAAAAATTTCTATATTCTTATGAAACTCATACAAATTCAATTAATACACTGATTTATTTGTCATTTTATTTGAACTTTCACTATAAAGTAGGGTATAAATTTTCACAGATAATAACAACCGATTCAATATATTGTATCTTCATATGTTTAAGTAAATAACAAGTAAGTTATACATTTTATTGACTTCTGTTTTCAATTGTTGGGTGTTTGTGGTCCTGTTATAAAACCAAAATGTTAAGATAAAAGCTGAAAAGAAAGATTTCAAACCCATGAAACAACACACTTCCATCTTGTCTGTTTTGCTAGACAACGTTTACTGCAGATTGCTTACATGGCTCGATTCTTACACCCACAACGTCTAAATAAACACCACAGAACACATGCACGATGGATTAATCAAATACCGGAAAGCACAGGAAAGCAAAAATCTTTACCAGGAAAGTGTCAAATGCCTCTTTCGTGTAGCGCCGGGCAACCGGAGCAAAAATGGCCAATTCCCAATAGAATTCGAACACTGCCTAGTTCCGGCTCTTCCAATGAATTTGAAACCATCTATATTATGCAAAAGCGATACAGTGCCATTTCAGAAACAGGTAATAGTGACCGTTCGGTTCACTTCGTACTGAACCAGGCCAGGCGAAGGCAAGCCACACTCTGCAAAACAGAACGTTGGCACTAGACTGGGTTGTATCTTGAACTAACCTACAAAAACTACTACCTTGTGTCGTCACTACGTAGGTACAGTCAAACACTACTGTTTCACCATTCACTATACCCTGCTGACCAGTTTCAGGTGACAACACTTCCATAAATATCGGGCCACATGTGGTAGTGAAGCAGACTGCGCCTCGCTTGGAAGGTAAGCCACCAGGAAAATTGGTGGAAACCCCAGAAGGATTTTTTCGTGAATTATCGACATTCGCTAACGTTATCGAACTGTGTTTCTTTCGGATTGATGTGTGTACGGTGTTATGAAAAACTTTTCACCTCTCATAAAATAGTCCCATACGCGCAATACAATCTAGCGAAACATATGTTTTATATATTAAATGACCTGGCGTTTTGTTAACAATAAATAAATGTAAGTATCCTTTGGGTTACTTTTGCCCTTTTAGAGAAATACCCTGAATTACTATCGACACAATAAAATTTAAACTCTTAAGTTTGTTATTTGTATTTATAGTTTAATTTAAAGTTTATTTAACGGATTTTTTTCAATACCTCTGATGTATCGTTTTCTATAAACTCTCAACAAATATTCGTACAATATTACTCGTAAAATCTTCCCTACACTAATATGCACTCAAAACCCCACACCGAAGGGTGCAATCTAATCCACAGTGATAATGAATGCAACTTTCTCCAAAATCCCATTATAATTACACCAATTTCCATCTATTACGGTATCCTAAATCCTGTCCCAACGATGATGGAGCGGACGGGTGGTTGGTTCCGCTCGGAAGAATCATCTCCAACGAAACTTTAAATACGGGCACGCTCAACGCAATCTCTAAGCATATCAATAAGGAGCATCATCAGAAGATTATCACATGCTGTCTTTTGGTGCTCGATTCACCTAGTACTTCATGCGATAAACTTCTCGCCGGTACCGTAAGGTGGACGTGGAAAGGAAGATGAATAAGTTTTGATAATCTTCCATTATCCTTTTTTATGGGTGCAGTAATTTTCTTCGGTGGAATAAAAATTACCTAAATATAAATACCGATAAATCTAATGTATTATTCATATAACTAAGTTAGCTCCCCAAGGTAAAAGGCGCGCCATTCCTTTCCATGCCATATTTGCATGCTTCGTTTAAATCAATTTGTTTTCTGCGTACTGCGCGTTTTAGATTTGGGGAAACCATTTTCAGCAAATATTTTTTGTTTCATCTTCTATCTGTTTAGAACAACGAAATAATCAAGAGAGAACAACATTTTTCTATCTGTGGTCTAGTTACATGGAAAATATTAAAATTGGTAACTAACTTCCTAGATGAACTGTTATAGAAACAGAAACCTCAAGGGAATTTTTGGTTTTATAGGAATTGCTCTCAATGTTGACTGCGTGCAAGATTCATTTTTTAATCTTCAAATTTACTTCAGGTGTGTTAATAATCAAATCAATCATTCATTTTCACACACTTTACCGTCATCGAACATGCTTCATTCTTCTGCCACGGTGTACGTTCTTGGTTCGATGACAAAAGCGATGCTTAAGCCGGGTCTGCACTAGCCACCCTATGTCAAAACTAACCCGCTCATTTCAACCCGCTTCTGTGATCATGTCTCAAACTCTACGAATCCCAGAATTTGCTAAGCTACCAATTGTTATCAGCGTTGGCTTTCCTTCGTTTCGCGTAGCTTCGTCGTGCCACCTGATTTCATGTCACTGCTGAAACCCTTTGAGAGTAAATTATGCATGCTTTCACCGATGTGCCCAAGCCGGCGGGGGCCATCACCTTGCGCTATCGCAACCGGAGGTACAGACAAAAGGTTGGGTGAGTTACAGTATGTGTAGGCGGTACCGGAACACATCACACTATTCACGTCACTCGATAAGCGCCCATCTTCATCTATATGCAAATAACTGTGCTCAAAACGTGGTCTTATGTTAAATTCACCTATCTAATCAACTGTTCTTCTTCTTTGCGCAAGTGTAGAAGCGGAACTGGCTGCTTTATGTTGTTACTGTTTCTGCTGCTGTTGCTACTGTTATGGGAGCTGTTTGTTTTGTTGTTCGTGTTTTTCTTGCTAATGATTGTTGTTTTCATTGCTGCTGTCTTGCTATAAGTTCGTAATTTTGGTGCTAAAACACCGGTGGCTGTTCAAATAGATGACAGAAATTCAATTGACCGAACGGCTTCCATTTCACTTTCACTTTGTCCACGAAACTATAAACCTTTCCCGACGAACAGTTAATTAAAATGTCGTAGGAAGTGATGTGCGACTGTACAACACAACATTTGTTGCTAAGACATCCTTCTAACTAAAGACATGACGTTATTCTACTAATCCAAAAATGTTAGGCGAACATTTTAAAATATTAAACTGTTTTGTTCATGTTCTTTTCGTATATAGAAGAAGAAAACAAAAATCTATCGTACCAGCAATTAAGGCTCCATGTTGCATATCACACGCTTCTCACTGTGAATGTTCAAGAGCGATGGAAAAGCCATTCCAACCACCAGACTCTTGGTGCCAGTGTTCGGTTGCTTTGTCACATTTGTTCAACGAGATTTTAACTAAATCCATCATTGACAGTTTTATGATTCAGCAACCGGGATGGTGCAATATGGGACTGGCCTTTCCATCACCATCAATCAGTCGAATGGCGATGGGTTCAATCACAACCGAATATCAATAAAACCGATCAACTCCATCATCGTTTCACCAGGTGGCTGGTGGTGGTTGGCAGCCCAGTGTATGACTACCTTTGACTTGCGCGTGGTTCCTGTGCCACCATTCTGCATCCTGCACGCCCTTTTGATCCAACCATACGAGCTTGATTTTAAGTTCCAACTTCCGCATGGCAACGATGTTCAAAAATCAACTCCATTCTGCCAAGCTTTTGTGGCCTTTGGCAAATCCATCCGTCCGACCGTTACCTCTGCCAGCACCGTACAGTGCATCCGGTGCAGTATCAAGCGCAAAATGCAACTGTGAATACTTGCCCGTTGCACCTGTTCCGTACGTCTACACTCGATTGATTGAAATAATGACTTTCGTTTTAATGGAAAACCTATAGAGCTACGGATCGTACGGATGCGAACGTACCAGCGAATATAGGAACGATTTGCGGAAAGCTTGAACCTAGGGCAAATGGAGTACAAGCAGACCGCTCAAGACTGCCTACAGTACACGTTGCTAAACGGTACACAACACAATACCGACTGCTACGTTGTCTTTATCTTTGCGGCCCTACAGTGCAGATACTACCTACTACGAGCTGGTTGCAGGGTTTTGTGTTCCACTTTACCACTCTTCAAAACCGTACCGGAAGCAGTGAAGCATTTTTCTTGTCCACCTCGAATCATTCATTTCGTCGCCACACTTGACGGCTTGTTCTTCAGCTGTTGAAGCCACTGATGATGATTGATCAATTTTGCGATATTGAATTATGTGATCAATATCCGATTCATGGCCAGGTACTGTACAACAAATCATTGGTGAAACGTGTTATAACATAAACAATGCAAAACTTGCACTATAAATCATTAGCATTGATACAATAATTAAGGCATTGAAAGCAGTAAGCACCGTTGGTGAAACAATGTTTGCAGTGTGACTTGCCATGACTTGAATGCGTCTAGTATTACTTCGTAAGATCAACCAAGACCGAGGCATCAAAAGTGATTCTGCTAATAAAAGTAGTTAGTTCGCTTGCAATTCCCGTTTATCGAAGGGTTGGAAACATTAAATTTTAGTTACTGCTGATCTCCTGTTAGCCAACGTAGGTGTTGTTTTTCTGTTTATTTTAAATACACTGCAGGACGAAAGTTCTTCAAACCATAGTTGCGCTACATTACTACGAAAATCCATTTATCTGCAACTCTACCAAAAACTGCATCTACCAGGCAGAGTGAAACCTGTTTCATCTAGAATCATTTGGACAAGGCGTCATCATGATGAATCATCACTAAAGAAGATTATGTACTTTGTACAGTGGGTTATCATGACAACATTCAGTTTAGAGCAACACCTACACCGAACGATAATTCCAACTGTCATTTCCTTCTTTCCTGAATTGGTTGAGTTTTTTTCCCCAGTGCTAGTGAATCCTTCACTATTTTCCTGTCACTTATCACTAATCTAACAAGCTTGCGTTTGCACAATTTTGTCTTCATCAACCACTCGTTTTCTTTCCATTTATTTTTTTTTTTTTTGTTCAGCACCGTTTGAATAGAGAGCCCTAAAAGCCACCATTCATTACAAGCTACATCCGACCTTCCCATAAACGCTCGTTCCAAACATCAAAACGCGACTAATTCTCACAGGATGGAAGATTGATAACTTAAAACAAAACAACCAAAAAAAATGGAAAGCGAGCTCCAAGAAGCCGACCGTCCTATCAGTATCATAATCAAATTTGCCAAAAATGTCCGCCTTTCGTATTTCCCGTAGACGGGAAACACACCCGTCATGGTGTCGCCGAACGTTCTTCGTTTAGTTCTGCAACTGAAGGCATTAGATACGTAGCAGGAAGCAGGATAAAATGAAGGTTCACTTTTAGTAGCGTGCACCACGAGTTTGTCCACACAGTTTTGTCAGCAGCAAGGTGGAAGGATATTATCGGAGCTAGTTTACCCAAACACGATCGGTTCCATCGTTCAACCGTTACGGGACTTAAAATGTCTGGCCGGAATGAGCTCGTGACATGAAAGAAAGGTATAAATACCGGTACCACACGAAATCAGTTTTCATCTAATACGTCTAGCACAGTGAAAGGCTAGTTTTTCCCTGTTACCATCTCCGCGATACAGCCTTGTGATCGCCTGCTGTACTGCAACGCCGTCATGGTGCATGAAGTGAACCAAAAGCTGTCAGTCTGATGCCGCCGAGTATGTTTGTCCTCTTAGTTGACGTGTTTTTACGCGTCTTCCAATGAAACGGAGTGCCATTGCCACCCGCGTGAGAAGGCAAGCACCGAAGACAGGTGCAACGTTTGTGCTGATTAATGTCGGCTTATATTCACCAGCTCTACCTACGCCTGGCCTGGCCAATGCTTTAGTACGCGTACGGCGACGGTAACTGAGTAAACCGTAACAGTGTTTGGAACTTTATGCATAAGTATATTTGTTTGGATCGCTGCAAAAGAAGTGCTGTTCACTATTTTCTTCCAAAAGAATGCGTTATGCTTGTCTTTCATAGAATCCACACCCCACATATGTAGAACTTGTATGCCTTGCTTGCTTAAGAAAGCTTGATTTGATAAATGCAACAATGAGTAAGCACACTTAATAGTCGAAAATAAAAAAAAAAACTAAAATCAAGGTTATGTTTATCGTGCAAACATGATCGAGGACAGGAAGAAAAAGTTTCTAAACTTTCCATGGACACCATTTCTTTAAAAATCGTGAAGGTAGAACATCAACACTTTCGCTTACTAAGTTTACTAATATGCAAAAAGGGCACATAATCTTTTCATTCTGTACGTTCTTTGTTTTGAACCCACTCTTTGTGCTGCCCACTCGTCCATCTTAAAGGCACGGTTATTAGCTATAGAAATATATTAACCAAATATCCGGCTTCGTTATGACACCTTTTTCCGTGCACCCAAGGATATTCTATATAACGAAGGATAATCATAAACATGTTTGCAGTGGTTTAACCTTTTCTTTCCTTTCTTCGGCATTCTTCCTTCGCTCGTTGGTTCAGGCAAGTCTCTAGACTGGAAGATCTTCTACCAGCGTCTAACAAATAATGCCCGCCATGCCCGCTACCCGATTCAGCCGGAATGTTTTTCTTACTAAAGTTTAATGCTAGTTTCTCGGCATGCACTTAAGCGATGGAACCATAACAAAATATACACAGAGAAATCCTTTATCCAACGGGCCTATCCCTAAAGGGTAAACAATACTAAGCTGAGCATAAAATTATTAAACGGGAAAATTATGAACTACCAAAAACCTAGCGCTAGGTATTGGGGTGTGTTTCGGCGACCCGGCTGAGTCAGTGCAGCCTTGTTACGCCGAACAAGCAGGAAAACAAAACACCGCTGGAACGTATGTTTTGATCCCTTGTTTATCTACAGGTTTTGTGTAAACAAGATGATATCGGTCACTTCCTAGTGTAAGCTACTACAAGGTGAAAAGGGTGGCTAGTGAAGTGTTTGCACATAAAATCAGGATACCGAAACTCCAAAAATAACAAACGAAGTTGAGAAGTTTATTCTGGCACGCTTTCCGAGGTAATCAAAGAAAATAATAATCCTAATGCTACCTAATGTCATAATTTGAGCCTTTAGACAAAAATGGTTAATGAAGATTGCAGCATAACCTTCATGTTTACTACCTTAAAATTACGTGTCAGATGTCGTGCTATGGCTAATAGTTGTTCGAATTTCTGTTAAATTATACCAAAAGGTATGTTTTAAAAATAAATTGTTTTACTGAACTATAAAAGGTAGAAAGTTTATCAGCAAACGTAATTACACACTCTCGTATAAATGAAGAAATTATTTTGTAAATGCGTGTAACGAATTTTTCATAGAAATAAGCATAGTACCTCACAATTAATAACCACTAGGTGAGATTATTGTTAATTTAAACAAAACTAATTGATCATATGGTGAAGAATCACTAAATATTTTTGATTTTAGGAACTATATTATAAAAAAAACCATTTATTATTTAAACAATCACTAATGGTTAATTTCTTAGCTATGTGCATATAGAGTGGGGCATTCGTGAGAAACTTTTATAAATCTAGAGCTATAAAGTAGTACATCAAAGTTTATTTTGAAATTCAGATTTCATGTTACTTACAGACAAAACGTCCAACGTGATTGCAATGCGATGCGATGAATCTTGGCGCTTTATACAGAATGAAAGCAGATCAGCAAAAAAAATAAAAGTTCTAATTAAATTGTAATCCGTGAATGCTAATAATGGATTCGTAAATGGTATTTCGTAAACAATTGAGTTAATTGTTGTCGATTTTATTCCTAATTGATATAAGGTTTATAATACCTAAGTGGTGTTGTAATTTGTAGTTTGAAAACAGATGTTGATTGTTTGGTAAAAAATCAATAATACTAATCCCTTCTGTCATATTTCTTGCCAATAATATTTCAAACATTCAATAGTATCGAACAAGAATTTCATTAAGTAAGGTTTTTCTGATTATAATCCTGTATTCCTGTGTCTAAAAATGTCTTTCAACAGACGATCTCCATGACAAATGTAGTCGTCAATTTTGTAATCAAAGAATTTTGATACGGACGCTGTTTGCGAAACGTTTCGTCAAAGCCACAGACGAACTTACATCAAGGAGGTTATATGACTAGCAGAATAAAATCATGATACAATCTCAACCGTGACCTTAATAGTTAAACTGATGGTTAGAACTGTTGTCCATCAATAAGTTTCAGTGGGCTTGAGTTAAATTAGCATTTTGATGTTCTTTATTCTCACACTTAAAAAAGAATCAAATACCCAACCAAGGATATATACTATTTAACAACATCCATTTCAACATCATTTCTAGATACGGCTTGGCCGTTGTTAAGAAAACAAATTTTTTGACATCATTTCACAACGAATACGAATAGCCAGAGGGACCTCTGTAACATGAATATTTTTTTTATTATGCTTATGAAAAATCATATTCAACCAAAATAAAATTCTCAAGGAATTATGGGTAGTGAAGAGAAATAAAAATCTTTATATAATACAATACAACATCCTGACGTTACCTATATTACAATACATAACTGCAATGCATATTATTATTTTTATAATTGCCTTCTCATGTAATATATTTTTCAGCGTGTAAAGATCATTAAGTAAGTGCATTTAATCGTAAGAAAGCACCATCCGTGCACAATTCTATGGAAAACAACTTGGTAATCTAATTTTGACGCGCTTGTGTGCAATAATACTTAACGAGCTTGTCATCCAATTAAAAGCAGGTGTGAATAAATCGCCATAACTTACATCATCGCAATACATCATGCACTTGCCATTAGCGAACAATATCTATAAACTTGGCTGCGAAATACGTGATAAATCATTATGCTCTATTCTGCTGCCTGAATCCGTAAATAATCGCTAACTTTTGATAAAAGAAATCAATTACCTTAGATCGAATCGTAAAAAGTCTTCCCGTTGCTACGGACAAACCAACACTGCGCCAAAGGTGAGTGTTTTCGAAACCTTCATCACACATAAACTATAGCTGTTAGTGGTAGCGCAGCCTAACGGGTATTGGCGCTCATTAAATTGTTCCACATGACCTGTTAAATCACTTCATCAATATAGAAGCGAAAGATATCCTCAAGAAAGTGTTCCAAAGAATGAAATATGTGAGGCGCTAAGCTGTGGAGCAAAAACTTTTATCCCACGCAACCGAGACTTAGACGAAATTCCATCTTCATTTGGCCATTTGGCCCACGCCTGAACTGTGCACGAGCAAAACTGAGCTCTGTAGGCAAATGCAATCGAAACGGTCCTGCATCTTATAATTTTCCCATGATTTCTCCTAAATTGGCACACCGGCAATGGAAGGGAATTAAAAAAGCAACAGCCGTACGAAAGAAAAACTTTCCTGACATCCGCATCGTGATAAGAATGAAGCATAAAAAGATATTCAGCCCTTGTTCCGGATTATTGGCGCTCGCTGCCAAACGTTTAAGCCGTGGCTTTACGATTGCTCATGCACTGCACTCAACATGTGCGCTTTCGATAATAATTACGCTCAGCAGTACGATTTTCCATTCCACTGATTGCTAGAGCTGTTGTAAAGCAAAAAAAAAGCTTTCTTCTTCGTTCCATACCGAAGGGCATATCCTGTATTGAGCTGACAGGTTGCTGCAAAAAACAGATAGGTATATGTATATGGTAAAAAGAAACTGATGACGTTCTTACGTAGGAAAGCGCATACGCACAGGAAATTTCCTACGGAATTGGAAATTCACTTGTGTGTTTCAAACTTTTATCCCGATTCCACATCAAACGAAACGGTGTTTTGTGTGGGTGGTATGGTTTTGTTGTTTCTTTCTTTTCCATTGTACACGCGTACAAAAGCACGACAAAGTAAAATTTCATAGCTATCAGCACGTTTAGTTTGGTATAGAGCACTCGTACATTTGCTTAAAGCTAAGTCTTTTCCATGCTGAAGCTGTGTCGAATTTGGTCCATTTTTAAATTACTCAATTATTCTTCTACGTCTACTTCGTGTGGAGTATAAAATATGTGCCTCGCCGTGTACCGAGCTCTACTTATTATCGTGATTGGCGTATCATTTGGTCGTACAACCCATATCAATGGAAAACAAATTTACCTCCTTCCATACATCGCACCGGTGCGAGACTGTGCGAGACATGCGTACATAAGGCCGGGTGATCGAGTGGAAGAATTGAGTAACAAATTTGATTTTTCAATCAGGAAAAAATGAAACAAGGTGTGATAAACATCTTGTTTCCGCCACTCGTACACGGCAAATGTTTTCGGAAGCCTTCGGGTGTCTAGGCGCTTTTTAGACCCTTTTTGGACCTGTAGCATCAGTTTGTAGGCTGTCCTTTTTGGGCCAACTATGTGTCGGTATGAATATGCGTTATTTCCTCGCAAGATCGACGTGACACGACCAAACAAGCTCGCCTTCATTCGATCACGTGCTTGCTGTTTTTATTACTTTCGTCATCAATAGGGTTTTCTCCGTCTAGCTTCATCTTTCTGTTTTCCCAACAACGCGTGTAGGTAAAACCCCGTTGCTCGACACAACTCCACTGTCCTTTTATTTTCATGCAGCCAAGCGAAATAATAATTGATAAAATTACTTACACTCTTCTCGGTGCCATTTCAAGCGAGCTTTTAGTATGTTACTATCTACTTTTGTTACCGACGGCCATCAGCCCGGAGGCCGGGTGCTGCACAGACGATGGCTCCATCTTTTTCGAGACGCAGCAACACACCGAGGTAGCAGGTGCCTAGAAAAATCGGCTACGTGCAAAAGACTGAAACGGAAGAACAAGGGACACCACGACTTACAATCGACAGCTTTGGCAATGATGGTTTCACCCTGTTGACGATAGTAGCGCCGCAGGAACGGTACGAAACGGTATAAAGCAATTGCCACAAGTCCTGAGATGAGCTCGTGAAGAAATCGAACAAAAGCAGAGGGTAAAAAATCAGCAGCAAATTGACAACTGAACAAGAACGAAGAACGTGTCATTATTTCTGACAATTTTCGATTCATTTTTCATTACTTAGTCCTGCAGTTATCACTTGTGTTTCAGCCACATTCCAGCAAGTCGAAACGTTCCGTTCTTGTTTGGGATGTCGATTCTTTCGCTTCTTTCTTCCTACGGTGCAAGCTGATTGTGCTTCGTTACATTTCAATCCACCTGAAGACTGGTGCTGCTTGCTTCAGATTCTCGTAAATCCTCTCGAAGCCACAATGGAAAAGGGCAATCCGTCTCCAATCATAGCGACACCATACGGCAAAAGGAAACAAAAAAGATCGAAGCCAATAATTAGCTACGTGTCACAAGAGTGTCAAAAGCGGACACATGGCGCTCGCTAGTATTTATCCCACTTCTTGCTGAGTTTCTTTTTCCCCGAGGCATGGTGGAAAAAGAAGAAAAAATGTACATTTATGTTTGAACTTCCTATTAATTTTTCTTGCAAAAGCAATTGAAGTTGAATATTGAGGTGCTTTTCCAACATCTTTTAAAGCTTCAAACACAAGAATGAGTTTTGATGTATATTTGCATCACCAAACTAATAGCGATCCACTGTGACTGTTGCGAAATTGCCCGCAACATGCACACACAAGTAGTACGGGAAATTTGTCATTCATTTCTGTCCCGATTCTTTACTTCCGCATACATAAATGCATTGCTTATCCAGGAAACATCGGTAGGCCTGAAACTTGGACTCCCCCGGAAGTCCCTGAGCTGAGAATTGACATTTCCTAGTCACGGCAGTCGTAGAACCGCTCAGCCGAGTTGGGGTAGAATGTGATGTGCTGGTGACGAAGAAATGTGTATCCCATTTACTACTTCATTTGAGGAGTTCCCAAACGTTACAGGCACAAAGTTCCAGATAGCTCCTTCAGCGCGTATGCCCAGGTCCAGTGAATGTTAGGGAAAAAGGCAACCATGTGTAACAAGCTTTCGTACAAGTTTAATGAACTAACCAATCTGTGACTACGGTGACGATGACTAAGACTGACTGTCCTGCTAACTGTTCGACTGCATAACGACAGTTCTTCCGGCGGTAGTAGTTGTGGCAATCGAAACGAAGCTATTGTTCCCGTAACGCATCCAATGCTGCGGCCAGAGAGTGGCCCTTCTCCAATACTACGCCCACCCGCCCATAATGGACCACTGTGGCGAAATGTTTCGGTACGGGTTAATCAGAGCTACAGCATCTACTGCCATTCTACAAAACGTGTAATCCTGTAAAATTAAATGAAAATCTCCATGTCTTCGATGAATCTGTCGCCCGGTGGTGGTGCACCGCTATCCAAATACCTGGCCAATCGTGGGCATCTGGTTGAATCTGTCACCAGACCCGGGTCGGGATCGTAGCCGTTGTTCTGGTCTGGCAGGTACAATACGTCCCAAAATACACCGGGGACGGCCGACCGCAGCATTTCGATTGCACAAAACGATACCACGTGTAAATAGATTCAGTAGCATATTGATGCTTATTTATGCATCGGCTCTAATGGAATTCTACCATCATAATCATTCGTTGGCAATTTCTCGATACTTTGCCCGTCGTTGGAAATGGTAGAACCGACGCTGTATTCAGCAAGGGTGGAAGCAAGGTAGAATAAAAACACTTTAGCATTCATTGCAATGGAGGCACAGTTCGCACTGTTTGCATTATTGCAACTCACACAAATGATTTCGAAAGAGCAACCAAATATTAGATATGAAAGCGATGCAATTAAACATTTTACACAGGGTAATAGAGCTGTTGGTTGGTGGCTGGAATGGTATAAACCATACACAGGAAGTGAAAACATTGAATTAAAAATATATACTAGTGCCAGCGGATTTTGTACATGTTCATTTTCATATATGAACCAATGAAATATAATTACCAACTAGCACTATCGTATACTGTTCTAGCATTAGAAACTACTTAGACAAGTTGCATTTCATTTCCATAAGCTAGGGAATTTTGTGTTACAATAAAAACAAAACAACAAAACCCCAACTGCACTGGTGCGCTGGTGTAATTGTGGTTAAAGTGTTATGATGAAATAAGGGTTTGCTTAATTGGCTAATTAAAACAACAAAATCTAAATGGGATAAATAATCAATCAACATCGCACGTACCCATACACATGCTTTATGTTTGCGACACGTTAGCGCAATTAACGTTTACCTTTTCGTGGCATTTTAACCCCCTTCATTTCCCGGCACACCGACCGACCGACCGACCGAGTCGGTGTGAGTTGAAAAACGGTCTTTTTGTTTCATCGCTTAGTTACGATCAGTCTAGTCCTGGTATACCGGCGTTTGTCGGTAGCGGAGTGTGAATATATCGCGTTTCGCAAACACGATGTGCGGCATATGGCTATTGTTCCAGTACACAAGTGTCACAATTCACACATGGCGGTGCTCTAAACGGTTTCCGCTCGCTACACCCAATAAACACCAAACAGTAGTCTGAATACTAGAGTGATACTAGTCAGAATACTAGTATAACTAATACTAGTACACAACCACACCACACTCCAGAACCCAATTGGCAATCGACCGAAGAACCGCTTAGGATCGCAAAGGTCAACGATAGTGACTAAGCAGGGCGGGCGAACCGAAATCGGTGTAATGCTAATGAAATTAATTAATCACAGCGTGACTGTGGAAATAATTTAAAATTCTGCTTGATTTTATCATCGCTTCGTTTTGCTTTCACCTTCGAGTACGGTAGTCAGCACCGCACGTACGGCGCCGATTCTCGAAGACCGGAAACATTTCGCTACAGCACCGGCTACAGCACATTATTCCGAGCCAACACACATGCAGAACGACTTGCATATTCTCGTACGATAAACGGAAAAGTGCTAGATTCATGCAATGTAGCAATTCTTGTGATAATTTCCATGTGAATCAATGCACCGCTGCAGACACATGTAACACCTTCTGACCGAATCCTTTTTAGTGCGTGTAGTGTGAGTTTATGTGTAGAAGGTGTTGTTCTCCCGCATTACATTACCATTTCATACCATCGTTTTCTTCAATTTAATTTTAACTCAAATATTGCATTTAACCAGCAATATGCGTGAATGGGCAAAACTACTGTTTTCATGTTTGTTACATGTCTTTGCATGGAACGCAATTTCGTTTATGAGACACAAACTCAGTGTTTGAGATGTAAGATTTGATTTGCCTGCAACATTCTAATTGCAGTATAGTTTGAAACAATAGATTCAAAACATTTTGTATCATGCAAATCAGTGTTAAGTGCCGAAGTAAATGATTATTGAAGCTCATTTAAAAATAGTTGTTATTTTCCCGCCGTAAACCATTAGAAGAAAATTAAATTTTGATTTATAATTCCGTTAAGTTTATTTTTTGCAAAAATATTAGTTTTTAATATAAGAGTTTTTTTTTATAAACTAAGTAAGAATCTTGAAACATTCTAACGCAGTTTACTTCTACTTCGAAATATATCATTTGTGTCGGTAAATATCCTAAACTGTTTTTTATCTTATGTTTTAAAATTGAATTGAAAATAATTGTTAACGCAGATATAGAAATATTACCACAAAAAACTGTCCAAACGAAGGTGATGAAAATTTTACATTTGCTAAGATGAGTAAAGTTATATTTAAATACAACACCTTGGTTTGCACATGATTGACCTCAACATATCCTTGGTCTCTTTTACGCGGTTGAAGAAACTTATTCATTTTATTTTTAACACCCTAATCTCAGACTTCCGTTTTTGTCTTCGGTTGCCTTTAATTACGCCTGTATAGTTGTAAAAAAAAGGTTTACTAAAAAACCTTTCATTAAATGTTAATGAATTAGTTGCAATAGTCGTTTAACAAACCTGTACTGCAAACAGAGAATCATGTTTGTGCTAACCAAATGATTACTGTATAATCGCATACGAACGGAATCTCAATCAAGCACAAATTTGAATAAGACCAATGTCTACGATCGTTCGATGATGTGCGTTGAATTTCAAAACAAATCAACAATTGCTTTGTCTAACGCTTTCGTTACGCCACCTTACGTGACTTCACACAAGGCGCTCTAAATGTATTTGGCGTGAAAAGTTTCATCAGCACCCATAAGAACACGGGGTTAGAGGATGCCCGGGATGCCCACATTGAAAGATAGCTCCAGAACTCACAAACCACCCCCCAAACCAAAAACTTCTCACCGTCACACCGTTTGGAAGTCAAGACCAAACAACGGCAACATCGGTAGTAGCAGCAGCAGCAGCACCACCACTAGCAGAAGCAAGTAGCAGCTGCGGGAAATGAAATTAATTTTATCGGTTTCTGATACTTCTGTTGCGGAACTGCTTCGGGCAGTCATACGGGTATAAACATGCCCTGTGCCACCTACGGCACCTGGGCTTGAGTCTCGTGTCGCCATCGATTGGGCGAAGACGAATATGTACCACCGCCGTTTCGTATGCGCACCAAAGTTAACGTTGGTCCCAGCGGCGACGGCTGCTACGGGTACGCGATGCCAACCCGGCCTGCTCTGTATGACGGAGAAGCGGTAAATAACTCCAACGCCACCGGAAATTGGATTCTCATAATGAAAGCAGCTCCAAGACAAAGTTCGTGGAAGTTGAATTACCGACGCGCAAACGAGCTAATTTGCTTAACAGTGCGGCTTGATATTTTGCTCGAAGCTGACAACAGATCTGATCGGATGGATGGATAGATGGATAGGTGAAACTCACATAGTCAACATAGTCGTATTTTGACGAATTTTGTGTGCATCCTTGTTTACGCATCCGTGTCTGTTACCCTGTACTTTCATCGCACCTGTTTTCTAAAACGCTTCACCATGGTACGCTAGAAGCAAACCGCAATCTATGAAAGATACCAAAATGTTCGATAAGTAACGAAATACAAAAGCACATTGTTCGATACCGTGATAAATATTAATAACTTATAAATTGCTACGACACTAAGCGATGAAACACTAAGTTTAAAAACAGTCTTAAAGGGTTTTATATGGTTACTTTTTGGATTGTTCAATTATCACTTAAATATCTAGAGAAAGAAATGCATTGTGCTTTTTTAAACTGTTTTCCCTCACAGTTCGAAATGCCTGATGTTTTTAGTACCGTTTACGAAATTCTCTCTCGAATCAACATTTGCAACGGGCCCCGTTGCTGGTGCTATCTCTAGTGTCGGACATTTTTTTACGTTGACCTACCTTGGGTATTATTTCGGGGTTGTACTTACTTACGAGCAATCGTTTCATTTCCGAACCATGCGATACCTAAGAGACCGGCGGTAAATCCTACGGCCTTCGTTGCATACGGTAGTGGTTTGGAAAGAAAACCGAGTTCATGGAAAATGCAGAACCATCTCTTAACCATAAAAATAAAATGCTTTCCAAAATAACACATAAGTACACACGTTCACCTAGTGAGCCTCCTAGCGCTAGTTTAACCGAACGATATCGAACTTTCATCGCCGAGTATGTTCCCCCGTTCCATGTTGTTGGGCTTTTTACCTTCTTTTCCACATACGTTTTTTTGCCGTTGTCCATATTGCCACCCAAAACGGTATTTGAGGCGTTTGTTCTCGCGCCGATTCTATATACTTCGTTTTAAGAATGAAATGCTCTCACTCTCGCCGTAGTCTTAGTATCCCACCGATGCCGCACTAAGCGATAGAACTCACTTACGAATGCAACTACACCCGGAAATAGAAAATAACAGAACAGTAGTGTATTGTACCGAGGGAACCATTGCGATTCAATAAAAAAGATGGTTGAAAATCGACCGAAAGACGAAACGTAAATAAATAATGCATTTAAACCCGGTTCTAACGACAATCTTTAAGCACTGAATGCATTTGAACATCACCACACCTGCTAACCCTAGTGCACCTGATGGGTTTTGTCTGCAAAAAATGTTACCCCTTATCTAGAAATCAATCGTGCTTTAAACGTTTTAACACCTTTTTCCCCTTTGCCCGACCGCACTGGATATAGTAGCGATTCATTTTCTTCTTCATTACTTGTCCATCAGCATTTTCTCTGTATTTTTTTGCTTCAGAATTTGTCGTCATCTTAAAAATTGTTTAAATACTTGTATAGCAAATTAAAAAATTATTTATATTTCGTTTGTTAAGAGATGGCAAAAAAACAGTAGTTTCATATTTTGATGCAAATTCGCTGTGTAAAACTATCTGATAAATACAGTCGCTTTGATGGTTCTCATGACTCATAAATAACATTATCGATAATTAACGTTCAAATCAGTTTAAAAATCACCTTTCAATTATTTATCATAGTTTGTGTTGGAGTGATATTATGGTGAGTTGTGGCGAATCAAACCCATTGGAGACCCTAGGCGGAATATCTATTGGGGGCGGCCCCTATCAATACGAAACTGCTGACCGGTAGGATGGGGGCAGTTATTATTTACTTGAGCTTTTAGCAAAGTTTTTTGTAGCCTTACACGAAATACACCACATTTTATAAACTCACGGCTGGCAGAAACTGTCCTATCAATTGCTTCTAGTAAAAACCTTCTTCTTCTTGGCTTAACGACCTTACAGGTCATGCCGGTCATTTCTGGCTTCTTCTTCTTCTTGTTGGCTTAACGACCTTACAGGTCACGCCGGCCATTTCTGGCTTACTAGACTTATTTTACCACGTAGCCGGATAGTCAGTCCTTGCTACGGGGGGACGGTCCGGATGGGATTTGAACCCGGTCCGGCCGTGTGGACTGGCGCCGTTTATCACATGCACCACCGGGCCGCCCCCCATTTCTGGCTTACTAGACTTATTTTACCACGTAGCCGGATAATCAGTCCTTGCTACGGGGGGGACGGTCCGGATGGGATTTGAACCCGGTCCGGCCGTGTGGACTGGCGCCGTTTATCACATGCACCACCGAGCCGCCCCAAAGTAAAAACCTTACTTCTGATATTTCTGATTGAATGTGGTAAACTTAACCCGGGTAAACAATGGTTTTAGCGCAGAACATTTTAGTTTCATAACACAGAGCATTTACTTCAAAAGACAATACTGCTTCTTCATGGCCCGGCTTTGCATTTACACATTGCCGTTTTTCTTTCACTTGCACACATCAATGCGCTTTAACACATTTAAAACAGCACACTCGGCTACAATTTGCTTAGTCCCACACTAGTCCACTCTGGCGTTAGAGTACAGCAATCCGCGCTGGTCACAATGATGGCTTTAACGATGGAGTAATAACGCAAGAACGTACATTTCCTGTTCCGGTAAGCGTGAGATGGAAAAATCTTGTTATCGCTTAACCACGATCGATATTAGCACACGTCAGAATGTACTATAATTTTGTGTGCGTTATCTTTTTTCTGCTAAGAACATTCGTTCATATTTAGTTTCGTTCTTCGGACAGGGGAGAACGGCGCTGCTGCTTCTCATACCGTTAGATCCAAAACTGCATTTATAACTTATGTATTAAATCCCAAAAGAGTTAATAAGGAGCAAACACACTACCTCAATACACCTTCTTTAATAGCATCTTTCATTTTGCATAATCACTTATCAAGCTTTACCGTTTTTGTACAATCTTTTCATTGCAAAAAATCAGATGAAAATAAGCGATGTAAATTGAGATTCCCGAAATCATTTGCTTTGGAGGACAATACTGTTTGTAATTTTAAGGAACCTGAATTTTACATGGTGGCATTCTTTCACTTACACACTTTACGCTAGCAGCCAGAACCAGGCTTCTGTTTGACGTTCTAATCTTTCGCTAAACGAAATAAAATATTTTAAATGCTAGACAAGTAATATATGACAGACACAAAGTGCATTACGATTTCCTCGCTCCGATCTGGAATTGATTTTACAAACAAGGCTTAGAAGAGCAGTTGTCTGGCTGTTTTCGTGACAATTTGTGCATGAGTAACCTAGTATTGAAACAAAAAAAAAATATTTTCTTACACCCCGCGTTATTATCAAGCGTTCAATCTGTCAACATTTAAAATGTTCCATGACATAACGAAGTATCGAGTTAGTCAATAGCTAATAATCACTAAAATATGTTGTTGTACAGTAAGGCGCTGCTCTGGGATTTGTCGTATACGACGAACGACAAATACAAACGTATGGAGCTGTATGAAGGTGCTCTGTCAAATCCTGTAAAACATGATCATACATCTGTCGTTATACAAATCAATTTTTTTTTTACAAACCTCGTAAAACTTGTCGTAGGCACATCTTTCAAAACGAGCATCTTGGTTGTCAAAACAGAACAAATTGTTGCAGCAAAAATTAAATGGACGCAAGTTGTCCAATGTGCATCATTTCTAACTGAATTTTAATTAAAGCGGCCAGTCTAACAAGTTTAGGCAATGGAACTCAGATTTGAGGACGCTTTATTGTTGGTTTTGTATGTTTGATGATTTGATGTTTTTCTTCTTATTTTTACGGTTTGACGTCTCTTCTCTGTTTGACAGTTTGTGTGACGACAAATTCTAGAGCACCCATAAAACTTGTCGTTGTCGTTCGTTGTATACGACAAATCCCAGAGCAGCACCTAACAAAAAATGTAATAAAATGTACTATTACATTTTTTTGTTACTGTTTGTCATGTATTATGTGAGAAAACGCAGCTGTTGCAAGTTGCAACACAGACAATACAAATAATGTTATAAAGTTCTCATATACCCATTCGCACAAAAATGACAAGCGCGTCGATCAAATCTCGGTTTTATTTTTTTTCTTTTGCAACCAAGTCGCTGCAAACGCAGAAATTTTGCTTTTCTGATCCAACCTAAGATAGCTGTGTTGTCGTTCATAACAACTTATACCAAATGAATGAAATAATAAATGTAAAAGTTATGATTAATACAGAAATCCTTGCATCTAATACCTGCTGGGCACTGCATTTTTACTGTTCAAACTATAATAACGATGATAACGCAATTTTTGTTTGCTTTGTTGAAACATTTGTATGGTTTGGATCGTGCTAATCGTTCAATGTGACGCCTATTTTGTTATGAGATCAGAAATTATTCTATTTAAATTGTAATTCCTTTTAATGATTTTAATATGACTGAGATTGATGCTTGTATAGGTGCATAATAATTACGAAAAAAGTAATGAAACACAAAACAATAAATATTTAAATGCGCATCTTAATCAATATGCCATCATCCTTGATATTTCGCATAACATTTAAACGAATTGTTCTAATACATAAATCCATTGGTACTTAAGTTATTCAAAAAATAAAAAACTAAGTTAATTCTTTTTCTCTCTTTACAGATCGCTTTACAGAAACCGTGTCATCATAGCAGGTGAACGTACACTATTGTAAATCAATTTATTCATTACACTTCCTATATCATTTTAGATAACTTCGGCGATGCACAGCAGCTGCTTTAAATCTAAGGAATTTATTTGCGACTAAATCTTAAGTAAACGATTAATAAATGTAAACTAATACTATGAACAGTAAATTTCTGGAGGATCTGTAATCAAATGAATCGTGACATATCTGATAAGTATACATAGTTAATTTTCTAGCTAATTGTCAAATTAAACAAATAGTTAAAAAATATCTGTTACTAAATATCAGAAGCTTTGCATTTAATAACATTCAATTAATTGGTTACATACACCCCAATAAACGATCATTATGAGCATATTCTTCTTATAGTGAATAAATCCAACCAAAGATATGCTGAGTGAACGATTTCAATACTTCGCAACGTACCACCAAAACTTCTGTGCATACCAATTGAAGTGCTAGCTACTGCCAAACTAGACAAAGAGCGTTTTGTGCTACATAAAACAGATTACTGAATGTATTTTTACCAAATACCCGTTGGACCCACCATTTGTACGTGCGGGCACAATGCGTGACCAAAGAGAAAGTTGAACGATGATAACTTTGTTTGGTTTTTCATCGCTTGCTTTCACTCGCATCCGTTCTCTCAATATGCCACAAATCACCGCCTCGCTTTTTTACTGAACAACTGCATACATTTGTGTAACCAGCGTGTATGAGTTTTTTTTCCGTTGTTGTTTTGTTGTATATTTTATTCACTTCTGAGCTAGCGAATTATTTTCATACACTACCAACAATATACGATAGCAAAAAAGTACACATGAAGTAAAAATGATGAACGGATGTTCATCACCATAACAGTGCAGTGGGTAGAGTCCTCCCATTGTAAAGAGGGAGGATAGAGATGCTACTGTTAACGCTATATTTATTGGACGTTGGTAGCAGAATGCCAGGATGGATAAGGTGATGAAAAAACTGGATTACCAAGATACCAAAAAACGACTAACTGAATTTCAATGAATTGTTCGATTGTTGACTGAATAATTGATGATTTAGCTAGTCTAAATTTCGTTTTTGTTGGGAAGCTGCTTTCGTTATTTATGAGATATTTTTTACTACGTGTGCATAATTTATGCTTACTTCTTTTGCGGGTGAAAATATGAATTACTTCTAGTGAATGATGTTAACATGTCACGGTGTATGTTCGTTAGGATACTCTCGCAAATGGCAAACGCTACAAAGGATTGCTAAATAACAGTATTTAACAGAAAGCATTTTAATATCTCTTTTGTAACAATTTCCATCAGATGATCGTTAAATTTCAAATATAGACCAAAACTTAAAGGACAAATGCCACTATTAAAGTGATGCAATATAAAGTCTTTTGCATTTTACACAGATTATGGTAAAATATTTTCATTCTACCAAGAATAAAAAAACACTGAATTAAGTGCTATATAACAGAAACTGTTCATATACTATGCTCAAAATAAAAGTATCGTACGTTGAAATAAACTAAATCGGCCGAGTTAAAGCTTAAATTCCAAACGGACGAAAGTATTACAAAAATAGGTATACCACCAGTGAATTAATGATAAGCTTATATATGCAACACTGTAAACTGACATTTTGTTAATAAATTATATTCTTAAGATATAACTAATATTTGCGCCTAATAGTTGCGCAAAAAAATTGTTTTGTAAGAAAAATGGATTATAAGTAAGATAAGAACAACCTTCAAATGAACATCACTAGAAGTCTCATAATTTCAACTCATGCTATAATTATATACGACGCAATGAAGGAACGGATAGAGCGAGCTAATCATGTACCTAAAACAAAATGTAAGAAATCGTAAATATTGAGGCAACTATCAATCTCTTTAAAATAACGAGAATATCAATTTAATGGCAACCAAAAATGACCGACAAATACCTCCCTTGAGGATGTAGTGACAAATAATAAGAATAAGATAAGAATAAGAGCCAAATAATAAGAAGAAGATTTGAATAAATGAGAATTAGAGATATTCCACGGCGATACAAAACTTTATATAGCGTAGTAGTAAGCGAAACTGTATTAAGGAGTATCCGATCGATGCGTAACCTAGGTATATGACGAAACGTTGAAAGCCCTTGAAATGAACTCAGGCCGTTCTTCAGAAGACGGCATATAATATCAACATCTCCACGGAGCCAGAAGATCGCGTTGAACTTAAATCGAGATAGTTTAGAACGAAAAAACAGTAACCTAGTTCTAGCCTCTGGACAGCACTGAAGTGCAACAAAAAATAAGGATGGAGACCAAGGGCAAAGTATCCTTCTACCAGGAGTGTAGATCGCTCATCCGTCATCAAGATGCGTCATCAAGAATATAGCCTAGCTTCATTATGCCGAATTGTTAAGTAAATGAGAAGAAGACATGAGATGGTTTAAGATAAACGTATTGTCTTAGATCGACATTATGGTTCGATGAAGATCTCTTAAACCGAGTAAGTATACGAACAATTCAAGACAAAATGTAAAATAATATTAAAAAAAATTAAAAAAAAAACTTTTTCATCGCGTTTTCCTAATATTGTTCCCTAAAAGGTCCCTAAAGCTAAAACAATTCTCGTAAAATCAAAAAAATCGCTATATACTCAGAGATCAATGGAATAAGTAAGCATCGAGGATTAGGAGTATATATGAACTGAAGGAATGACAAAACGACAAAACATTACATTACAACATGACATTAACATAGCATAACATTACAAATGTTAAATATTGTTACCATTGATGTCTAAAATCAATCGTAGAAGATTCTTCAAATGTTAATGGCAATGTCGTGAAGGAAGGCGTCGTAAAACTAAGAAATTCCCCAATTGATACTGCACTCGTTGACGGTACATTAAGCTACAAACAAATTCCTCTGGAGAACCTGCATTTGGTTAGGGCCTTGATTCAAGTTTAATTTTCGGAGTACATACTGAGCGCTTAGGTGATATTCTACCTTTATCTCTCTCCCCCTTATGCCCTTATACGTTTAAACGAGCCCTTAATTCTTATTAACCTGCACTGATTTGTTTGTTTGATTTGTTGTTAGAATTGTCATGTCTGAGACACGATACATACCAAAATCTAGCTTGGTTGAACAATAGAACGTTTTACATATCATCAGAATCATCATATCACAATTCATCAGAATGCATAAATCAAGTGTTTCAGATTTTGTATTTTTAGATTATATATTTTGAAATTCAATGCTTTCATCTTCGAGTATATCGAGAGGATTGTGATGTTCCATGCTCCTCAAGAGCTTCCAAAAACTACCAAACTTCCAAAAATTTTCAAACCCATGTTTTTGTGTCTCGAAATTCTTCTCACGCTTTCGGAGTGAATCACTAATCATTAATACTGTCTATGACTTATAAACATTTCTTTGAATGGCCTGTTAATTATTTATTATTTTCTGGTTATTCCTATTAACATTCCCGACTGTGATCTGATTAAATATTGAAAATTAAATGGTACCAAGAACGTCTAACCCTTAAATAGAAATAATTGAAAAATACCTAGAAAACTGCTAAATATCCAAAAACACATATATTAAATATATACAGTTCTGAATCTTTTAATTTAAGCAAGCACAGTTACAGACATAAAATCACAAAAATATTTTATCAGACAACATTGGTCGGCATGCAATCTTCGAGATCAGTTTCAATAAACATAAATCAGCACCTTAAACCATAACACCATAACCATTATCAATGCAGGTTAATAACAATTAAGGTATCGTTTAAGGGTATAATACCACCTAAGCTTATGTAGAAAGTGCAAGATGAAGGAGAGAAGTCAAGGAGATAATATGAGATTTAAATATCGCCATACATACACACGTTGGAAGCCGAATGTTATGTTAACGATTATTCATTTAAACGTGTAATTTCAGCTGTGTAGATACGATTGAAAATAAAATTATGTATTAGCCTTTCTGTGAGAAATTGGTAAGTAAATATATTACATTTTACATAACTTTTAGCACCCGATGGGACCAGCACCAACTCTCATTCGCAGTACACAGCTATCCTAACCGACACATTTAAAATATGCTTACATGCAATTGATCGTTGCATATGCATTCAACTTCGCATAACAAAATGTGTTAATCATAACTTTACTATACATGAGACTAGTAATAGCTAATAGTAGTAATTCGATTCTTCTTCTTCTTGGCTTAACGACCTTACAGGTCACGCCGGCCATTTCTGGCTTACTAGACTTATTTTACCACGTAGCCGGATAGTCAGTCCTTGCTACGGGGGGACGGTCCGGATGGGATTTGAACCCGGTCCGGCCGTGTGGACTGGCGCCGTTTATCACATGCACCACCGAGCCGCCCCCGAGTAATTCGATTACGTGGTGTAAATCTGACTAAATCCAAAAAATAATTAATTGGTACATGAAGCAAACTAATTTGTTATCCAAGAGCATCTCAAACTAATTGTTAAATTGACTACCTGTTAATCACGCATGTTGTTTGCGGAAAGAGTTATGGGTCGCATCGGCAGTGCAATTGGCACAGAAGGGATTTGGTACCAGTCCTGTCGTGTGGAAAATTCAATGGCATTAATAATGCAATAAGGAGGCACTCCAACTTCCCAACAACAGTATTTTTAAAATAATTCTACCGCATTGTTTCATAGATCGTTTCCTACGTCTCTTTATTTCCATCAAAATATTTTATCCTAATAACATATTACCTGACAATAAGCGTTATGATTCGCTTGTTTTATGTTCCAGTTCTTAAAGCCTATATTTTCTCAATACATTGTTTATTTTCTGAAGCCGATGCCGATTAAGCATTGTTGTTGTACAAGCATTGGCTGGTTTGTTGTTATTGGTGAGTTGATTCTTATCTAATCTTATTCATTTGCCTAAGGATATGTATCGATGTTGCTTTTGGTTTGTTGGTTTAGATAGAACTTTCTAATCGTAGCAGCATATGTACAATTCATAACTAGCTTTCTGTCTCCTCGTTTCTAGCGCATATTTCCCTATACCTTGGTTTGCAGTTTTAATTGTTGCCTGCATAAATTGTATCGTTTACATTCGTGTTCAATATAACACAACTCACAAAATTAACTCAATGTCATATTACAGTACAATAGTTTTATGGAATCATAATAGCTTTTTAAACCAAACCCAATCAACACGAACGGAACGACAGAAATAAACAATTACACTATTCTATTGACTTTCTATGCTATTCTATTGACTGTATCTTTTCATTACAAGCGTCATATCGTTCCAATTTTCAGAGCAAGCATGGCAACCGTCAAAACTGTTACTATATACATCCTGCAATACAACAATTCTACGAAGCAAACGGCTCCATTTACTCCGGTTGTTGAAATTTCATAGCTGTCGTCATTGCGATTACCACTTATTATTACATCTGTTCAATAGACGCCCAATAAGATAGAACAATGCAGAAGAGCATGAAAAGAGAAAACAATTTTACATATTAATACATTACTCTTTTTAATTTTTGCAATGCTGGTATGCGATAATGATTTCAAAGAATATAAACCGAAAATCCTAAGCATGTCAACATATTTAAGCAGTAATTATATATTTTGTATACCTTTCCTCTTGCTAGTACTGTCCAAGTCGTCATCCATGAAATCATTTGATTCGTAAAAGTTACTACCTTTCCGTGATTTATCTAAAATTTAATGAGAAAAGATTCAAGTTAGTAGGTGATATAAAAGTATTTCAATATTAAATAGCAGACTGAACGAGACATGCTGGATAAATGATTACAAATAGATTAAATTTATGAATAGTTTATTATTTAACTAATGAAAGATGATACCTGGAGCAAATACATATTCCTTACAGATTGTTTTAAATCAAAGTTTTAAATTATGACGTAGTCTAAACGTTAGCTAAGACAGATCATTTCACTACTTTAACAAATGATTATATCGAACTAATGCAGAAGAAATCCGGATAAGTACACAAAAAGGAATATGCTATTCTTGTTGTTGAATAAATGCAGTGCTTGATAGTTATTTGTCATTTGATGGGTCAATTGTGCCAACAAGTAAAAAACCAAAAAAAATTAAGAATCACAAATTTATAGAGATTGTTTTATTACTATTATTACTACCGGATCGGTCATCTTGAACGCTTCATTTGAAAAGAATTGATATTTTTGCATTTTATTCTCTAGTATGAACTCCAAAAAAACAATAAAATATAATTCTGGTCTTTATTTCAACACATAGCCATACGGGTTTTACCCTTTAAAAAAATGTAAGTTAATTCGTAACTCATAATTAAAAAGCCTCGTATGTTGAACAACCTGTGCTAAACAAGACTAAGTCATGTAATGACAACCGCCTTACAAGATTAAACAACCCGAACAAGTATAATTGAAAGTGTTCCTTTTGCCACTAGAGTCATGCATGCCATATCAATATTGCGGAAACTAAAACAAACACACTGAAAAATTATCATCCAATTTGCTACGCTCATTTTCCGCAAACAAACAATCCAATTGGATTTGTCTCAGATTTCAAGTTTTCATTCAACAGCACAACGAATTCGTCGGATTAAATTTTCTCCCGCCAGAAAAACTATAAAGGGCTAGTGCTGTTTTTATATCACATTTTATTCGACGGTCGGAAAACAAATTTTACTCTTCCTGCTCCAAACCAAATAGGTGAGACATAAAAGAAAGACCAAAGCAAATGTCTGCAGGTCTCCTGGGAGTTGTTTAGAATCTGCTTTCAGACGGCTGGTGCCAAAAAGGGGGAAAAATTCGCTTCCAAACGGTACCGTCATTTACTTTTACAGAAAGAAAAGCACGCTACAGTGAGTTTTTCTTTCCATCGCTACACATTGACGAAAATCGACAAATATTATACAGCAAAATTTGCAGCATTGTACTCAATGCAGTTGGCCCACATCATTAAAGACAGTTTGGATTATTTTTTTCTTCCAACAACAAACAAATATCTAATGCTCTCGCTAATTATTTTCTGTGGCAGCGCAAAGTAAAATCAAATTTTCAATTATTTAGGAGGAATAGAAGAAGAGATTTAAACATAATGCATCAATTTTATTCTGCAGACATTTTACACGGTGTATTGTTCCAATCTGTTGGCTGAAATATTTTGTGCGGCACTGTTTTTAGCTTGCGTTTGCCATTCATTTTCGTTTTCGCTCCGATTTGACATGGAAACAAACAAACAGCAAAGTCCAAACGTACGTGTAGATACGTAAGTTAATACTGACGGAAGGCCTTTGTGACCTACGAAGTCATAAAAAATGCTCCACATGTGTAAAGCCGTGTCTAATGAGTATTATTTCACAAATGAGGTTTGGCGTCTTGCGCCATTCGACTCCCGGAACCGAATTGACCTTACCGCACAAGGAATTACCAACTTCGTCCAAAGTATTTTTGTGTGTGTGTGTGCTTCGAGCGTCTCTAGCGTACCAAACCAATTGTCGGCAGCAATCACAAATAACTTGTAATTTTGTACAATCGTACTATGCAACTAACATGTACCTAATTGTTAGCCATCATCATTTGCGCTACAAAATGTGCGCATACGTTTTTGGGCTAGCCGAATCGCTCAACGAAAATGGAAACACAGGAAACAGGAAATGTATTGACTCCCATTCCATGGGACCGAATGGCAACAGGGCGTACGATCGACTACACTAAATATAATTAGTCCGCATGGTTGGCTTGTCGGTCGACAAAGTTCATGAGATTTTACGGGTCATTTGCGTGTTGGTTTTTGCTACAATTGGTTGGACATCAGTCTATTGCGAGCGCCCAAACTAGTGATGGAACAGTTCAAATGAGTTTTCTTAAATATTATTTAATGCCGTTTGCAATTTTACAAACCCACCCCCGATAACTCGTTCCGAGATCCAACACACATAACCTCACAATACTGAGAACGTTCCAAAAGATATGACCAAAGTGCGAGGCGAGAAAGTGGCTCAATGAACGAGTAGCATTTCAACCCTTACGCTGATTGTAACACAATAACAAATACACAATCCCCTGGGGGGTGTAGCGTTTAAACGCCTTTTCTACTTGACATTGACACCTCCGTCCAGCAAGGTATGCCTTTCATTAGTTTGAAAGAGGTTGCGGCTTTGGTTCTATTATTTCCTTTGCTAGTTCCTTCACTAGTCCATCGGTGGTCAGTAAATTTCACTAATTCCCCAATGAGCCGCTCCTGAGTGGTCGAGTTTTTCCAATGCCGTCGGGTTGCGTTTCGCTTTCGTTACGAATTGGGCTTTTATGTGCCATTTTACTTTCACTCAATTTTGCAACGATAAACAATACACTACAGCACCGAACGGGCTAGACGTCCGTTGATCGGCTTGACGTCCATTCCCATTCTTTATGGCATAAACTAAAAGCGTGTATTTGGGAGGTTGGTGTGAAGAGAAAAAAACCCGCCTAGAAGCGTTTACCTTGCGGAAAATTATGGTGCCACCGATTCAGCCGCATTTCATTAGGATGACCATATATTTCATACCCCGTGGATCTCGGCAGAGCCAAAAGCTACTTTTAGCGCACATCAAACGAATGTACGTCATGCAGATCATAAACACTATGTCTACCAAACCTTGAGGACGATTGCCTCAATCGTGCAGCGATATGCGGGCAGAAATAAAGTTCCAGACCACCGTCAGACGGGTCCATCGCGTGAAAAAGGCCTCATTTTCACAGTTCACAATTATATTTTTATTGTGATTAATGATGAATGCTGTGGTTGAATCGTTGCGCTAATGCTACAGGATGTCCGTGTGCTGTACATCGCTGTACACAACAAATATCGCACAAACAGCAACAGTCAAATGAACATTCGCACGCATCCTTTTCCCTACACGCGCGTTGTAATTTAAACCCAATTTTTCCCACCCCATCCATCCAGGATTGGCGCCCACCAAAGGCTCAGATCTGATGGCGGAATAATTGCTTTGAATTATTGTGGATGTGAACGCACACCATTTTGAAACAAGCTACCGCTAAACTGGTTGATTGCTCTATCACAATAGTGTGTTATCATCATTAATCTTGATTTGGTTAATGACTGCTTTAACGCTGATTAGTGCACTTTTTCTAAATATTTTTACTATGTTTTCGGTGCTGTAAAGATGCTATCAAGACGGTAACACTAACGAAGACTTCTCCATTTCATGGTCTACAAAATTCACGTTCTGCCCAAAATTACAATCGCGTTGCGTGATTTTGAGTTCTACATTCGCTACTGTTACACTTCAAGTACATGCCATAAAGCTTTCATCGGCAATACTTACTTCTTCGCTTGCCATCAATAGTTTCCACTGAGTTGATTGCACTTTTGGGTAGTTCTGTAATTGGAAAACAATATACACTATAAATCCCGCCAATATATACATTGGTTTGAAGTATAAAGTCAGCATTTTAAAATGCACAAACATTCCAGACGAATAAAGGACTCAAATTTTGCTCACAGCTATGCTTTTTAACGTTAATATGATAATCTATTAAAATTGTACAGCAAACTCTCAACCACTGCTTAGAGTTTCCGTCTGAATCGTATTTGTCTCGTTGTGACGGAAAATATAAACGAAAAACAACACGGAAAGAATTGCTTAAAAAAGCCAAATAACAAGATTTCGCAAAAACCAAAAACTGAACTGCTACTGGAAAGGATTTATCTGGCTTACTGTATAGTTTGATGGTTCCGTCGGTTTCCCCTAAGGAATTTTTAGCGATACATTTGTAGGCACCAAAATCGGCCTGGCTCACAACCTTGATGCTCAGCTTCATCACCACTTTGTACGCGTTGTCTATCAGAACCGGCTCGTACTTACCACCTGAAAACGAAGAAGGGAAGGTGAGAAAAATGAGAAACACAAACAGAGAAAAACTGTGTTTTAGTGCGGAAAAAAGCACTAAACGAACAGAAAAAAAATCGAAACCAGTGAAAAGATGTGCCAAAAACATTGAAAGGCTTTTTTGTTCGTACCTACTGCAAAATTTGCATAATTATTCAAGAAGAAATCTAACTCTTGTGCTACAGCTCAACACTAGCTAGCAAGATCTTTGGATCGCCATCAAATTATGTGTTCATAATACACCTGAAATCACATACGTGTCGCAGGCGAATCAAAAACGTTGCCAAAGAAAAAAATCGTTGTCAGACTAAAACGATTACCATTTCGGTTACCGGAAGAGGTTGTGTTCCGGTTGAAATGCTATCAAACTTTTATAACCACTTGTTTCTAAAACAAGGATTACATCTCCGATAAGCATACCGTCAACCTTGTCGAACTCTAAAACAGCGGAATCGAAGTTGGATTGAGAGAAGAAACAAACAAAAACTTAAATACTAAACTTGTCAACTTCATTGGCTATTTGTGCACGCCAGCAACGGTTCCGTTGGCTATTGTAATGGTGTGTAACGTAGCTTCGATGCCACAGCAACTAATAATGTGGCATTAACCTAATTTCAGCCCAATTAAGATATTACTTTCGACACAACATCTATCGCTTTCACGGTATTCTGACGACGGTGTGAAACAAACCGGGCAAAAGAAACTGTACGAAAGAAATGTCGAACCACGAACCAACAGTGTGTGGTCAAAAGGGACAGCGAAGTATCGGAACACACACAGCGAGCATAAATTATGCTTATCAAATCATTTATCCTAAATCCTGTCGCCTAGCTGCGCTGTGCAGGTTTACGAAGCGTAGAAGGGTCCCGATGTCGGGAAGGTTAATCTCCTTCCACAGTGACATTCACAGCGAACTGAATGGAAAAGCTTCAAGGAAATCAATGGTAGAAATCAAAACGAACAAGCTAATGGGTTAGGTTAAACCTTCTTGTCAGCTTTGCTTTCAGATGGAAGTGTTTCCTGGAATACTACTTAATAATAAACACTTCGAGAGAAATAATTCTTGGGTACCCTAGTGCCGGATGCTCCTTTCCTAAAACATGTAAGTATTTGTATTCTTGTTAGTCATTATGCGTTTAAGATGTGCAAAACTTTCGTGTGTTTTGAATATAATTTACAGTGTCATTTTAATTATACACCTCGATTCACACATTAGAAAGCGAACTTTCAGGCAAACCCGCCAATGTCATTATCAACCGTGCGCGTCTCATTGGTGAATGGTGCGTCCCAACCCATTACACCTTTTCATTCTGTTAACGTTTTGCATCATTCGTTTATCCCCACTGGCAAACGTGAACATGAACAACACTAAAACTTATCAACCGCTAGACCTTGAACGGATATCAAGATTATCCAACCTTTCGCACTGTCACACTCGAAAGTACGCATATAAACATTGATGCACCGGCCTTTACGCAGCACAAGCAACAACATCGAGAGCACGTACATGGTAATGGTGTGTTACGGTTTCGTTTTTCCCGAAGACAATAAGAGCAAAACAAACCATTTTCTTTCACTCCTCTCACCCCTAACACCCATTAGCATTCACTTATCCTCTGATAACAATCCCTACGTAACAGTGGAAGCTCCTACAGTGCGCTCGTATCCTTAACGAAACGTTGCGTTCCATTTCGCAATTTACCATCAGAACATTCGTACAATTTTGTGCCCTTGCAAACAAACCAGAGCTCCCTTCAATTTTCCCACCCTTAGCACGTAGCACAGATGTAATCAATGAAACGTGATATGTAAAAATTATGATAAGGAACTATCTGACGTAGGCTAGATTTTAATTCACTTTAGAAGGTGTGCCTTCGTGTTACCTAGTGTCTGTAAACTGCATCTGTTAAGAGTCACAACAATACAAAAAGGAAGAGATTACATGCTGGAAAATTTACTACATATTACGAATGTTGGGAACACAACAAACAAACAAAATGGCAACACATCTCGGTTTCACTTACCTTGGGGAACAATATCACCCTTTTCGCGAGTCCAATAGTTAATTGACTTGGGATATGCTTCCGAGTGGCACTCAAGAGTCATCCGCTGACCTTCAACTGCTCCGACCAGCTGATTCGGCACCCATATCATCGGCGGAACTGTAAGCAAATAGCGCGGGAAGTGAATTATGCGCGAATGGTATCCACACTAAGCGCTCATCGCTATCGTCACTGTCCAGCTGGTATCCGTATGCAGTTCGTATGGTACTTACAGTGCACTATCAACATTACCCGTTTGCTCACAGACGGTGGAACTCCATTGGATGCAATGCATAGATATGCACCCATATGCAATCTGTTGACTTTCGGTATTGTAAACGTTGGACCTTCGACCGATGAGACTGGAAGAGAACGGCGTTTAAGCAGCAAACAAAAACAATTAATGCCAACTCATCAGGAAATGCTTGCATTTTCTAGGGCAAAAAGAGCTGTTCGTTAAAGTTGCACACAACACCAAACACAAATATTTCGGCCATATGTCTGTTGTCACCGGTCTGTGGAGTTACTAAACGCTTGCAACATTCTCTTCCACATCGGAAGAACCTCACAAGTGCATCTGGAATGCTCAGGAGCAGCAAATAACAACAGGAATTTGAACCGTATCACAATACCTAAGGATTCCCAAGAACCACACACGTAAGATGAAGGAATTCGGAACAGCATACTGCTCGCTGCGGCTTACTGTGCGGTACCATCTCTTGGTAAGAAGCAGCTCGAGACGCTTACTTATACTAAAAGGTGCTTTGTCTCCTTAACCCTTAGCGTAGGGTTGGTGTGAATGATAAATTTTCAATTGGCTGGAAAATTGGATCTGGGAAATAAACTTGTCATAAAACAAAATTATTTTTTCCGTTCCCTACGCTCATTTTGTTCGGCTGTGTCACACGGACACACACGGATGGGTTTGGTGAACCCATACTGTGGAGCATTTGAACCTTCGGCGACTGATTTGGTGATGCGTGCGAATACCAACGACAAGATACTGGTTGATTTGACGAAGATCAACGCAAAACTAAAATCGCTATATAAATTCTACTCGTGCAGTAACGCAGCGTTACTGCAGTGTTGGTATAGTTGTTTTTCTAAGCCAGTGTTGTAAAACTTTAATTTGCCCAATATGAAAGCTCAATCAACAAACCCTGCGTGTTCACTAGGATTGATTTCGTTTTTTGATTGTTGTATAGGATCTAAGCCTACTTCGACTTATCGAAATGTGAATGGATTATACCAAATGATGTCTTACGGTAGTACGATGCTAAATATTTCATAGTAGGCTGGCTCAACAAATGGTACAAGTGATACGATTTTCAGAGAGTGTTGGCCAAGTGAAAATAAGCAAAAATTCAAGAAAGCAAAATTAACTACATTTTAACAGCAGAATATTAGTTTGAAGCAATTCAACGAAGATTTGTCATTTTTAATTGCTGAGCGGGAATTGCTGAATGGTAGCGGCGCGGGTTTGTACACCACAGAACGGGCGATCAAATCCCTTCCGGGCTAAACTTACGTACGCAGGACAGACTGCCTCGCTACGGGTTAATAAAGCCAAGGAAAGTTAGCAATGGCTGGCCAAGACCTCTTCAAGTTGTAGTGAATTTAAAAAAAGAAGAAGAATAAATGGTGATGCCCATCCAGGAGAAAAGGAATAGCTGGTGAAGATGGAGATAATATTACCCGGATCGGGCAACCGGGCCACCGGGCCACCATTGACCACTGCAAATTTTGAAAAACAGTGAAAACATCCGTTAATATACTGAGTTAAACTGATCTGATTTGCTATCGGTAAGGGGTAAGGAATTTTTGAATTTGATTTGACATTTTATTCAACAATTTACTATTTTTAATGGTTGTAGAAAACGGAATACATGTCATGCGCTCCGAAAATATTTCTTTTCCGTGGTCGATCCTACAATCACACATCATGAAACCAAAACTGAAGAGACCCGAAGTGCATCTTAAACGGAATTTTCTAAGCCTTCCACTAACATCTTCAATGTTTGGATTTTCCCTATTTCGGCGATTGTAGCAGAACTATTGTAAAGAAATTCTGACGGAGCCAAGATAGTAAATTGAACATTTCAGATGGTTGAAAAGAAGCAATTAAAAACCACGATGGCCGGGCTGACATTTTCCTTGACCAACTTTGAAATCCTCAAAACGAACGAATAATTCTCAAATCGGTTATTAGGAGCTCGCGGTGAAGGGTAACGAATCATTCGATGTGATTAAAAATTGTTTTACAGGATATTTTTCCTTTTGGTTGTAACAGATGAAATTCACCTGATGTTCGAAGCAAATTGGCATGTTCAGTCTGTAAGGCTGGATTTCACTGTAAGTAGCGTAGTATCACCAACGTAAGCCGTAATTACATCAGAAAATTTTCAGCTTAATACAAAAAATTCTACTAGATGTGACGAACTAATTCTACTAGAACTCCTTAGAACATACATCGGCATTACGTAGATTTGTTGTATAACCCTGTAACCGGGCCTATTAACTAGTATTATCAAATTCAAAACTGCTACACCAATTTTTGTGATATATCGACGACAAACAAATGGTAGAAATATTTAAATATTCAATTTAGCTCAACAGACCTTTTTTTTCTACCACTAGCCAACACAATGATCTGCCAAAAGACAAACGTTTGAAAATGAACCAATCGATTTAACTTGTGCCATGGTGTGACCTTCATGAAAAAAAAGTTAGCACATGTTTCATAGCATTCAACTTCGTCCATTGTCTAGACAAACTAGACTCCTGAGCAAAACCGCAGATTGTGATATCTTCGACGAGTAAGTGAAGATGTACAGATATTGACGGGAAGTCGTTTGAACTTTTTCGGTATAACGTTCGATAAACATTCCGGACGTCGTTCGGAGTTGCTTCAGTTGTACTGTGCTTTCGGTTTGCTCTATCATCCTCAGCGCACATACATACAATCGACAGCGTTAATCCGAGCTTGTTTCAAGTGGAAACAATAAAATGTGAAAAGCATTTGCCAAATTTCGACGGTAAATTAGCTCAATTACACCTTTTCCTTCTCCTCCGTTCTCTAACAGGCTTCACCTTCTGCTATCATGATGTATGTTTACCTTCTCTCTCTCTCCCCTCTGTCCTTCACACCCAGGCCCTATAAATGGGGCCCCGTCAAACAGCGCCGTCGAACTACATTTACCAAACAAATAATTCATTTGCACCCATTCGTTAGCTCGTCTGATGACCGATGGGATTGTGGATTTGGTTTGAGCATACTGACAACGATTAGGCTGACTTTCTCGTTTCCAATCACCGACAGCATTCGCTCTCAATCAAATCAAGCTTAGCACGATGATTGGCGTTCTGAGTGTACACCACCCCCTACCCTAGTGGTCGATTGTTTATTTTTGTAGCATAAATCTGTTTCTTTTCCAATGATTGTGCGAAGCTCTACTGTAACAGCGGATAATAAGAGCGCTCTGACTGCTAACAAAATTCAATCGACATGGGAGTTTTGTTTGCAAACTGGAACCACTACCACACACACACAAATAACCGCCTACCAGTCTCCCTTAGCTCATAGCAGCTTCCCAACGTAACGGGCTATTATTGAAATTAAACTCATCTCACCGATTCGTATATCATGCTCAGGATGCAAACATATCTGAAGTAATACGAGCACCGGCAACACACCGGTGGAAAAACGCAGCGACACGAAGAGCTCTGGGCGGTTGGAAATAAAACGCCCTTGATAAACAAGCTTGATGTGCACTCTTTGCCAACTCCCTCACATCACCGGGGCCAATAAATTATATAGCCCATCAAATATCATTGCTTTACATCTCGACGCCCTTGTTACCTCTGACTCTCTCTCTTTCTTTTTTTTCAATTCGATACTTTTGAACTCTTCTTTACTTTTTCCCACACCTTCCCAGAGCCACGCTCGCACATGTTTTACACTCACTCACAAGCAGCAAGTATCATCTTTTTGATACAAAAAAAAACACAGCAAAAAGTTTCAAATTTAATGGCCGTGCACACATAAAAATACGGAGTAGTTTAAATTTATAGCAAACCTGTACCAACCAATCGTTCTAGTTTGGACGGTTGGTCGGTTTGCTTACATCGACTTATGACCCCCCCTCGGGTAGCTCAACAGTTTAGTACATCCCGTAACCACGATATCTGCACACCTCTTATTGAGCAGTACTTTGTTTTATCGTTCTGACATCATGCACAAACACATTCGTAAATCATTTAGTAGATTTATACCAATTTTATTTATTTGTGAGTTACTTTAGCTAAAGGGTAGAGGTACCATCTGCTACTCACCTTGCTCACCGTCTTGCAGTGAGATGTTATCGCCAGCCTCGCGGCGCCACACGATTGCTGGGGCAGGCGATCCTACGGCGGCACATCGGAGCGTCACGTTGCTGCCCTCGCGTACAACCATATCAGTGCTGGTTGGGTAGTCCAGAATGTCCGGTGGTACTGAAAATTCCAACATACGTTCAGCAATTTATGATTATCATCTGGATGTTAACTATGTGCTTACAAAACCATTTCACAACCAAACCAATGCAATAAAATGTTATTCAATACACTTTCATCAAGAGTGATCGTCCATATATTGTTTGAAGGTATTCGTGGTCAGATAATTTAGCTAGACGATCCTAAGGAATGTAACATAATACTAAAACATTTCATTCTTCTTGGAACGATTGTTTGACTGCTTACATCTTCTTCTTCTTGGCTTAACCTTACAGGTCAGATCATGCCAGCCATTTCTGGCTTACTAAACTTATTTTTAATAAACAGCCCGGTTATACCCGGTCCTGTCTCGTATTATCAAGTTCATTATAAAAATGTACTATTTTCTACCCAATTCCATTTTGGTGTAACTTCTTCAATGAATTGATTTTTTCTATTCGACCCTTTTGCCTTTTGACCACGTCAAAGCTTAAGCTTTTGAGCACCAAACGTCTTTAACACAAAATGGTTAAACTATGAGAACATACTTGAACGATTAGTTTTCCTCTCGTTTTCCTCTCGTTTTCCCTACTACTTTACACTAAAATGCATTATCACCACGATGACAGTGCAAAGACATTTAGTAAATTGCAACATCACAGAAGGCATAGCTCGCATACATTTGCGGAAAATGCGGCGTACCCCGGGGTTTTGGATTTATATTCATTGTTACAAACCTGCTCCGTCGATTCTTCTTTCCAAAGTTGCATGGCGGAAGCATTAGAAACTATTTATGTTTTTGTTGTTGTTTTTGTTTCTTTGTTTTGTTTCATTTTCCATTCGTCCAACTTCTTCGTTTGGCATTTCCTTTTGCCGGGTTAGGTGGTTTCAGCAAGCAAAAAATGGTCGACCCACACGTCGATGCCATATGGTGACCAATTTGAATATCACGTGACTGCCAGTAGTAAGTCGTGATACAAAAGTAGCGTCCTGCACATTCCAATTCACTCATAATTATAATTCTCTTTCGATACATGTATTGCATTGGTTTGTTGCTTGCAGAAACGATTCGTGTTTCCACCACCGTTGGTGACTCATTCATCGGGGTGAAAACATCTTTTTCCCAAAACGAAGTTTCTCGCAATGGAGTACCATTCTTTTATAAGCGTTTTGTGCTTTAGTTTTTTTTCTACATAACAATGATGAGGTTGCAACCGCTTGTTTGGTAACAGTTTTTTTTTCATTTTATATGCATATATGTACCTACAACATCCAGATATCCCATCTGGCTTTTCATTGGATCCGTATTGATTTGGCACATGTACCATCCCCGGTCTGTTTCACGGATGTCCTTGATTCGAAGTTGCCAAGTTTTTTTCTCTGTATATGTAATACCAATTCGTTTGTTCTTCGTAATGACATGATTTTGGATGGTGAGAATGGTTTGTGTGTCCACCCGCAACCATGCGACCTGTTTATAGAGAAAGCAGAAAAAACCCAACTCGTTAAGGTATCATTTTAAACTTCAAAAAGCAATAAATTATTGAACAAAAACAGACGATAGACTTTTCTTGCACCGTTCTTTTCTCATCATTCTTGTAGTACGGTTATACATATTGGCACATTATGCGAATTTTTTATGAATGTTACTATACTATTTACGGTCCATATGCATTATGTAAATGAGAAAGGAAAAAAATAACAAAAACTCGTTCGTTAAAATATTTGTTAAAAATGATATTAAGCATAATCCAGAGCATGAATTTGATAACATTTATATGAATAGTATCTAAATTTTTCACTTTATTAATCAAACCTTATAAGCACCTAGATCATGCACTACACATGTTAAGGTTGCTTCACGTCCCACGGCTGCCGTCACGTTGGTGATAGGTGTGCTGAACTTTGGATCGGTGATCACTGGAAGAAACGGGAAGAAAAAGTACAGTTAATGTGCCTGATGATTATAAACCAGATTTATTTTCGGTGTGAATTCTATAAATCGTCACAATCGCTTTTCATGGTTAGCTATTGTTGTGTAAATATTCAAAATATGTTTGCAACAGAGTGAACAGTTTTGTAGATAACTGAGGAATTATTTATCAAAAGTGTAGATTTATCATCTTTTGTAGTATTTGATAAAGATGTACAACAATTCATTTAGTACATTTAAATAACTTAATCGCAGGAATATCATTGAATCAAAACTGAGATTAACCAACGTTCAATTCTACTTTATTTATAGGATAATGAACTCATTCTTGAGCTATGTTGCTCATACAATAGGAAATGCAAAAGATGTGGTTCCGAGTAAGTGCCTCGTCACGCAGCTGACAATTTATTAAACAGTCTAGTGGTGTATTTAACCGCCCTAATGAAAATCGACGTTTAAACGAAATAATTGAATGTACGATGGATGGTATCACATAAACAGAGCAGTGATGCAAAAACCTAACGATACTCCTAGCACGTTCCTGTCTGGAACCGTGCACAGCGGAATATCGGTGCATAGGAAATAGGGAAACATCATGAGCAGTGTCCTATGCAAAGTGGTGCTAGCCGATAATTCGAATTTCCACATATTGAGTACAATTTCAATCTCCTACTTTGGTCACCCCGTACTGATACACGCATCCGTGTAGCAGAAGGGAAAGACCTATTTGACTTTTCCATAAACCCAACGTATTTGTTTGACCACCAATATGCTGCCAGCTACCTACATCTACCCCGTTTTACCCGAGAGAAAGGTTTGGGCGAAACGTAGCCAACCGAACCGTTTGTGTTTCTATATCAATTGCATTTCGAACCTCTAAAAGGATGAATCTGTGTACCTAGTCGGTGTTCCGTTTTAGACAGGCCCAGTACGCAATTGGTGTTTTCATGATGATACGAGTGCCATCGGTTTTGCACATTGCACAAACAAACAAACGACGACACTTTTACGATTGAACTAGCCACTACGCTTCGTGTGCTTGATACACGAAACAATACAAACATGCTTGTTGGACTCCCAAGCACTGGTCATTGTAAGCAATACATCCACATCTGTTGCAAATTGCAGAATGTTTAATTGTACTAAACACCTAAAACCGTTGTCACGATTAAGTTTTCTGTTATTGATTGAGGAAATTTCTGAACAGTAATTATTTTAATTTCAATATTTGATAAGTACAATAACAAATTTTATAATACTGCTTCAATATTACTGCATACTTTTGAAACTGTTTAAAAAAACTTAAAAATATAATATGCGAGAAGAAAAGAAATTTAGCTAGAACATGCAATTACCAAGTCGTAACTTACAAGAGCAACAATAAATAATCCCAGAATTAAATATTACATTAAAGGCGTTTAATGTTATTTTTGTTAATCAATACTACACATCATACGTAACAGTAACAATATTAAGTCATATTTTACAAAAAAAAAGCTCGTAAATTTCCGTTTAACAATCAATTGAATTTCACTGTTTCTTTCATGTAATCAAATATAAACCAAACGTGCAATTTAAAACATTAACATGTTGAAAACAATTTACTACGTTTACTGTTAAATAGTTTACAAATGGACAGTTTAAAATGGCATCGTAAACACAGTGCAAATTTCATTCGTAACTTATGAATACTGCACTTCCGGTTGTTCATTCATGGCAACAGAAAACGATGCTAACTGGCAACCGTTCATCAAAAGGTGTAGCACCAAAAGGGTAGTGAATGGCTCCCGGGCAGTATTATTCTATAAACCAACTCCATATTCCGCTGGCCAGAGATCACTGTGTGGCGCAAAAACGGCAATATATAATAAACTGGAAAGCAAAAATCTGCCCTCAATTTATGTAATGGATTTTCTCTGCTCTATATTCCCTTTTTTGTCAGCCCATTCATCTTTTCCTGGAACCGTGGCTATAAACCTTCAAACAACTGGACGGCTTCTCGCAAATGCTATGAATACGGCCGTCCAGATCCACCTCGACCACTCGTTTGTCTGTTGTTTTTCCGCAAAAATTCCTACCAGCATTCCATCACTCTCACTCCTGTCATAGTGATGCTGTTCCGACCCCGTCCAGTGCTGTGATCTGGAAGGTGCATCTGCGGATGTGCAGTTGCATGCGTGGATGTAAGTGAATCGGAAACTTGAGCAACCTACCTTGGGCCCGTAGATAGTACGCCCGAAAAGGATTAACGTGTGTCTCTCACTAAAACACGAAATCCTTACGAGCGTCCAATGGTCAGTGTGCGTTAGGTTATAATCCCGTGCCACAAAACTTTACTCTAATCTGTGGCGTTGGGATTTTTCTCGTCCGCTACCAATAGCGACCAGCAACGTACGTATGCGATGGATTTCCGCCATCCACCTGCCAGTTGGACAGTTCGCAAGAACAATTTCATAACTGCAGCTCACTCAAACACCCCACAAAAAGTGTTCGTTGTAGGTCATGTGAAATATTCCTCCGGCACCACAGCTCAACGGCTGTCGTAAAGTAAATAAAACTCATCATATTAATTAGACTCCTAGGTGTTACGCTTTCCTCCCCACACTACTGCTGGCATTCTACTTCTGCTACTGGTCGCAACACCGATTTATTTTATGTTATAATGTCGTGCGATCGTTCCATGTTCATGTTCCAACTACCGAGTATCTCAATGGTCCGAGAAAACGAAACGCCACAAAAGTTTGGAAAAAAGTTTAAAAGGATCCTTTAAAAGTCTTAACTTTCCATAGATTTTCGTGTTTTTCTTCTACACTTGCCAAAAGAAAGTGATTAGCACAAAATATCTTCCAAAGTTTAGGATTGTTTAAATTGTTCTTTGAAGCTCGACTTTAAAAACAGCTTTTTTTAATCCTGCGAGGCAATAAAATTACTGCAAGGGTTGGTGAACTATTTGTGGAAAAATTATCAGGCTTGTTCAACAAAAGTATAGTAAATTGGGTTTAAATGACAGTAAAAATAAACTCACCCACAGTGTCATTTAAATAATTCAACCCGCGCAGTTTCAACAAAAAATATCTCAACAAATTTATCATAACTTTTTAAATATTTCTTCAATTTTAGAAACTTTTGTTATTAACACCATACTTTTATAAAGAAGAATTGATATTAGATGAAGCTTCTCAGTATACTATACAGTATACAGTATACAGTATAATCAATACTGAGTCTAGCAAACGTTCACCACTGATTGAAACTACTGCTCATCAGACACGGACTGCTGAAATACGGAAACAGATTGATGCACACACAGTAAATTATGGATTTATCAGTCATGAACCAGTGAAAACCACGACAATGTATCATCTGTGTTGTATGTGATATATGGTCAGAGAAGGAACTACCAGCGGTCAAATAGGCAAACTGTAAGCTAATCGTAATGCGCGGTCTTGCGTGAAACATTGCATGGTGTAAAAGCTAATTTCCTTCCGATTCCTCATTCCCAACATACGCGTCAACCTTATCCTACGTATATGTGACATTATTTAAAGCATTCTAGTGAGTCCAATGGTGGAAATGGTCATTTTAACATGTCATGCACTTGTGCTCCTCCAGCCAATTCCACCAATAATCATTCTGATACAGGTGCCAAATATCAATTACCCGTTTGCAGGAAGAAACTACGAAACATGGTGCATTTTTACGGCACTAAATGAGATAAGAATGTTAGCACATTTGTTTATCGCTCTAGATGTCCAACGCTAGCGGCTGTTGTTTCTTTTTTCTACATACGAACAATTCCACAATGTCGGCCACAATGTCACAATCAGCAGATGTGTGGACCGTTGCATACCAATTAAGCAGCCCAAAATGGTATCCGTGTACCTATTTCCAAACCCGATGCCAAAAAATCAATCCCAACACGGTGGATACAACAGAATTTGATTTGTCCATTTATTTTACATGTTCATGGCTTACGCCTACGATTTACTATTCACAAACATACATTCTCACACACACATACAGACAAACATAAAATGCACATTCTTTTCGATCAATAAATTACTAACAATGTAGTGCATGTTGCACATTTATGAGAAAATTTCAACATTTTTCAAGAGATTTTTTCAATCATGTTCCATATAAAAAATGTAAAATATACGTTTTTGGAAACAAACAAAAGTTCATTTAATAAGTAAATATGTTGATAGTTATAATCCAGTCGCCCGTTGCAGTGAGTTTCCTCCTCAGTACTAAATCAATTTATTTCAACCAAAGGAACAAGCAACCTTCAAATTAATAACACAAATTGATTGTAATAAATGTAATAAAACATATTAAATTTGATTTTTTTTAAATTGCACAACCCTGGCAGTGTTGCCCTGCCAATTTCTTCTATTCTGTATTTCTGCCATTACTGACATTTCATGACTTTTATTTACCCTTAGCTGAACAAGAAAGCATACGAAAAAAAACGATCCGATCATTTGAAAGATCTACGCCATTACCAATGCACAACACATCCTGTATTTAAATCATTTTTTAATACAATAAACTCAGCGTTCATGCTAAGCCATATGCACGAAGCACAAGAAGGGTAAATGTCGTCCTGGACGATTGATTCTTTTCTATGCTCAATCATGCTGTTATAAATTACCAGGACCTACTAGAAATATTTATTTATTGATTTTGTAACAGGACAGTTTGCAGAATTCAGTGATCCTTTATGTTTAAAAGCCTCTCTGTTGAGTTGAAACAGTTGAAATGTGTAAAAAAAATGTTAACACGGGTTCTTGATGATCTAAAAAATGGTGACTTAGTGTCTTTGCTTGGCATGCAATCACTGGGGCACTGGAGCAGTATGCAGTGCTTAGCTTCATAACGTCTAAAATAGCCAAATCTTGAATTAAACATTAATTTTAAACTTTACAACGGTCAAGGTCTGCATAACAACAGACGTATACATTGTATGATAGTAAGTAAATAATTTAATACAATTAAAATTAATTGAAAATTAATAATTATATGCAATTGTAAACAAATATTCAATATCGCTCAATGCACTTACCTGTAACTTCGGATAATGATGCTGGACAAATGATAGATGCAGAAATGAATAGAAGCAGCCACAACGTCTCGAGTACACTAGAACAAATCATTGCTTAAACACACTTTAAGTTGGTAGCAAATGCAAAGCTATCTTCGTAGTAGTTCCACATCAGTCCAAACACTTCACAAAAACCATTTTAAAATATGTAGCTTTCTTTATATGGTTTTGCCTATGTTCTTCGCCTATCAATGAACTTTTAGTCGATAACATTCGAAATGTGTGCATTGTCGAACGGCATGTCGCTGTAAATACAATACATGATTTTTTTTAAATTATATTTCAAATTTTAAATCCATAACTTCATTCACATCATCCGTAAATACAAATAATTTCTTTATATCACCCACAGAAAATACATTAAAAACAAATACAGTTTGCATAAACTACAACATACATTGAGTATGCTTTGAATAAGTATTGAATAACATAAGTCGTAGCCTGTGTAGAAATGTTCCTTGCTCATCATCAATTTGCACATATTTAACACGATTTCTATCTAGACGCCCTGTGGTGCTTCTACTGCATTCTAACCACTTTCACACGGTTCATAAATTAGCCAAAGGACACCAACTCCCGGACACGATCGAGCAGCAACTCGAGCTAATAAAAAAAAATGCGAACCCTGCCGGATGAAAGCAACTGCTAATCTTCCTGGGGGGTAAATCTTCTTCGTATCGAGCACTATCAACACAGCCTAACCTCGCACGAATGCTTGAGAAAGTAGCATTCCCAGATACATGCGTATAGCAAACCGACCGATACGGCACCGAACAGAAAGCGTGCACTGCCATCGATCTACCATCTGTCGAATGGCTTAACATTTGCGAGTGCAAATCATCCTCGTAGCAGGAACACAAATGACACACTGAGCTAACTGCTAACGGCTAGGGCAATCAACACATCCGAAAAGGTGATTGCAGGTGGAATAAGAAGGTCAGGCTCGAGGCCAATGCGCTGGCCTTTAGCACCAACACCAAAAGGGTTCGATTCGATCCATGTGCGATAATCGGTCGCTTACGGGCATCATCTGTCTACTGCCGGCTGAACGGTTGGACGAGTTTTGCATGAGCAAAATTTCTTGTTTTCGCATCAAACCCATCACACCACGGTACGAATTTAGGTGCTCACATCGCCATACCAGTGGCTAGTGCGCCACCGACGATGATGATGATGATGATGCGTCGAAACTCACATATTAAACGAAAACACAAACATAAAACTTCTCGATCCGTAGCGACACCAATTGACATGCTGCACGGATGCTTCGTGGCAGCTCGTACGAAACGGGAAAAAACATAAGCACGAAAGGGTGTAATAAGGAAGGGCATCGGTGTTGAAATGAACTTTGGCACTTGATTAACGCCAATAACCAGACCATAGTGAAGCATGCTCCACAGCAACTCGTTGATATGATACGATGATAAACACGGTAAACGCTCTCTCGAATAACTTTGTCACCGCAATCACCCGAAAAAGTTGCAAACATTCGGTGATCTCTGCTTTTGATATATGATGATACGGACACGATACGTGTGAGCATGAGAAATGTTCCACAGTTGCCAAACATTTTTGGACATGCATCTCACCTTCCTGGCCCGCCCACCGCCAGAAAACACCGCCTGGCAAAGCGTGACAGTAAAATTACACCACATCGGAAATGTTTACTGACCGGTTTTGTTTCCCAGTTTACTGATGGAATTTTTAAACCGTTTTCTAGCATCTTCCGGCCACTTTCTCAGCTCGGAAATACCGCATTTCTCAGGTTTCCATCTGAAGCCAGCTTGTAATAAACTTGCTGCAATGTACAAACAGTCACGATGCACTTGGAGTAATGCCAAGGCGAGAATTCGCCATCGTACTGATTAGACGCAGGGCTTGCAGTGTAACCCCCCGTTGGTGCCGGCAAAATCAATAGAACTAGACTTCTGAACTACGTTTGTCAGCTGGTGGTTGGGTTTCTCGTTGCACAAATTGATTTTCTTTTTTTCTAATGAATGTATGTACCAGTGCAGTGGCTACAGTAAACTGTTTCCTTGCTTTTGACATGAGCTACAGGGTGTTTGCGTTCGTTAGAGAAGTTCGCTCGGGTGTTTTCATGCGTCTGCCATACGCAGTGCAATGATTGTTAACCCGAACCATGTTTTCTAAGCCATCATCGGTATAATTTCCAACAGCTAGCTTGTTTCAACTAGCTTGTCAATCATAAACCTATTACTAACGGCCTTATGCTTTTCGGTCGCACTACTGATGTATAATTCGAATTCTGTGTGTATGTGTGTGTGAGGTCCAGTAAATTCAACACACCATAATTTATGATTATTATAGTTAATGGCATACGGTACATTCTCAAAGCGTACTACATACTTTTTATGAAGATATTCGTATAACATTCATTGTTCAAGTCAAAACTCATCAACAAAAGTGTTAATATTACTTGAGCAATACTTCTGGCTGTAGATTTTTTTAAATAACAGAAAATAACATGTAAAGGTATGGCAAATATAAATGCTGCCAGTACTCTGGCTGATTTACAGACTTAAAACACATTTTATTTTTCCTAACAAAAATCTCTCAGTGATTTGCGTCATATTAAATATAAAATACAAGCCATGTTTTCTAAACGTAAAAGCCAGTAAGCTAACTTCCCTAAATCAACAATAAAAACAACAACAGGCACCTGCAACCTGCAACTATTGCAATTATTATTCATCATGTTCCATCAGACAGAAGTAGATGCAAAAGGCAAATGTACCGGTAGTGCCAACTACAGCATCAATTATAATCCAACATGCAAACGACATAACAAACGCGACAACAACTGAGTGAATTATGCATAATCGTTTTGGGGTTTGAATATTTCAACATATTCAAAACATCATACTTCTTCACGCTCATTCAGGGATCAGATTTTATCACTGTCCCGGCACAGAAGCTAAACTGCACACCATCATGCACAAAATGGCACAAAATGTGAAACCTGTGAAAGATGGTACAAACGTAGCTAACCGGCTATTTCTGTGGTACATTCCACTTATCATCTTCTAACATTATAATTAACAACGTTAATGTACGAAACGTTACAAAACTGCACTTGCACGCAGTTTGCAACGTACAGATTGCTTGTATATCAAGTGTATCTATGTTCAACGTATAATTAGACCTTTTCTGCGTGCATCGTGACGGATGAATTTTATAACAATCAAAGGACCATTTGGTGCCATGCAAAAGCCAGAGAACTTGGTGCGTTTATTTTGTAACAACATTCATTTCACAATGCGGATCGCAATTTTGAATTAAAACTCGCTTCCATGATTGGGGTTTTAATCGAATTTCAACATTTTGAGTTCACATTTCGTTCCTTATTTCGTGAAAAAAATACTTTTTACATAGCCTCATTACTTTGTTGGGAAACTATTTGAAATTTATATTCACACTTTATATAACATTGCCATTTATAAACATTTATTTGTATTTTTTTTGTAAGAAAACAAAATTTTATTTCATCCAAATTTCTCTTCTTCTTTTGTGACGCTTCAACCTTAAGAGGTCTTGAGCTGTCCGGTATTTCTGTAGGAGCTTATAAAACATTCCGAACAATTTAAAATTTAAAAAAAATTTCCTTATGTCAAAAATAATTTTGCTCTCGAAATTGTAAAACCTTTCTCGCATTTACGCCAGTGCATCCATTAAGTAACAAGAAAATAAATGGCAATCTAATAATGTGGCTTTCGATTGCTACTAACACTTTGGACAGAATGGGGTTCGTTCATTCTTGGAATGTTGTTGTAAAATGTTGATCACTTCTAAGAAACGAGTTTCTCCACGCAAACGGCGGCATTTTGTTTGTCCGTTCGAAAATTACATAGGGTGCATTGTCGAACGGTGTGTATTTGAAATGTGGTCGGATTGAAACTTCACGTGATAGTCGATTCAGTGGGTTCTGGTTTATTCTTGCAGCAAGTGCAATAAACTACATATGGGGGGGTTGATTTGTTTTTCAACACAGTTCTTCTGCTACAAACCTTTCATTTAACCCGAACGCTTTGACCACAACTGGGCAGTGCATGGAAGCATACAAATGAAAGTTTTTAGTTTTTGTTTTGTTGCTTTCATTTTGAAATCCATCCCCCATATGATTACTCTTCTGGCGCCAAAAGCGAGACGCTAGCAGAAAGCGTTATTGATTTTTTTTATTTTCACCACAAATAAGCAGCACATTCAAAATTGTTGGGCATAATTCCAACATAAATCAATTGATTGTACATCTGTTCTTTTTACCAATGCTAGTACCAAAAGGTAATGAGACACCTTGGCACCGGTCTTGCCCCGTGTTCAATCTATTATTTACATCCTTTATGGCAGCTAAGTGAATTGAAATTATCTATAACCTGATGGGGCACGGGTTGACAACACCTGATAACGGATGAAGATTGCACGCACGAGGTACATTCAAAGGGAGCATCATTGCTTTAAAACTGGAACGGAAAGATTGCCGACGTAAAAAGTAATTTTCGTCTCTTTTTTTTATTTCTTAAGAAAACCATCACTTTGCCTAAAACACTGACTCACTAAAAGCACGATAGTCTCACATATACACACACGCGATATCCGATCACTAGGAAAGCTTGCGGAAAAGAAAATTTTCCAAAAATGTGGCGGAAAAAAACGGCTAAACACATCGTAGAAAACAAGTTTCGGCTTTCCCAGGTAAAAGTACAATAGAATTAGTAGCAAAACCACGCGGCCGAACAAAACATACACACATACACAGCGTAAGAAGCGACGAGTAATATCTTCCATTCGTGACTAAATTACAGCACCCTGCCAAATGGGAAACCGACACAAACTTGTATGATGGTTTGTTTTAATTCCAAACAGCACACAACGTCACGGAACGGAATTCGACCCAATCTGTACACTATCAGCCGCCATATTAACATACACGGTAACCGAACCGCAAAAACAAACCTGGCACTTGATCAACAGAGCAAGCAAACGCCACTACAAACGTAGAACGATTTTATATTTTTGTTTTCCAATAGTTTAGCTGCTTGTTCCGTTGCTTTGCCGCAACCGTGTTCCAACTATTGCCACCAATCACATCAACTACTACCGATCGACTGGTTTGCTGCGATTGCGAGCCAACGGATGAAATGTGGCGTCGCGTGTTCTGGAGCGCTCAAGGTTTAAATTCTGATTGAGTGCTTCAACAGTGGAATGGTTGCGTATTGCGCATGTGCACGAAAAGGATACTCAGGGAAACCGTTAATTTAGTACAATACCGCGTGGTATTTTACTAGGTCTGCATTACAACAAAACTTTTGTAATCATTATAATGTAAAAGTTTTTAAGGTTATTTTTACAATGTTCAAAAATATATTTAATATTTTTAACTCCATTCGTATTTCTCACTGATATTTATCAGTCTTTTTTTCCCCACTTTTGTTGAGATACCGACCACTCGGTACTCAACATTCCAGAACTTCCCCTGATGCAACTAACATATTCCAGTGCCAATTAGAGCCAAACCTGTCGGTAACAGATAAATCCACAACAAATCAATGAATGCAGTGGAACGAAGTGAAAAGAATTCCTTTCTAGAGAATTATATTTTTAGTTTTTCTTATTGATATGTTTTATAGTTTTATTTTTATCAATATATTACTTTTTATAGTTATAACGCAACCTGCTGGAGAATGTGACAATCATTCACACGATGGGGTCGATACAAAATCCCATCCGGACCAAAGACTAACTATCCGCCTCTATGGTAAAATGTTTTTCCAATGTAATGAAAAAAGTTTTGCGACGATATTTTTACAGCTTACAATCCCTATAGGTTTACAATTACATACTTTTACAATTTTACAAGTAAACAATAGTACGGAAGGAAGCCACAAGGAACAGTACATAGGTATGCCCAATTAGATTGTTACGCCACGAACAGAAAGATTATTATCATACTTATTTAATTTAATTTTTATCATAATTTATTTAATTTAATTTTTTTTAATTAACTGATACATTAACTTGGCTTGTTCCCCATGTCACGCATTCCACACTAAGTTTCCTAATTAAGCGTTGAATGGCCAGTCGATTGTTCTGACCACTATTTTGGTAATATTTAAGCTGTGCCCTACATGGTGGATGGTTATCTGTGACTTCAATTAGGTATTATGTTATTTTATCAGTAAAATAGAGGGAGAACTTTACATATAGGCCTAATTTTATACCTCGTTTTTGATATTTTCATTGCTCTAGTTTTTAATCTATTTTATTAGGCAATAGATAAGTATTGTTGATTGGAATCATAAATTTGTGAAATATTCTTCCTTTTTAATCACGGAAAATTATTGAATCTCTGGATCACTCACCTTGTATGATCCATTCGATCAGTTTATCAGGTTTTGTTCAAAACCTAATTCTTTAATTTTATTTGTCCTAAATTTGATCGGATTTCATAGTTTAATACTAAATATCTGAACTATAAATCACCCTAACGGGAAAAAAAACTCTTGAAATTTTCTAAGCGTTTTTGTCTCGCCAATATCGGAACTAAATTGAACCTCACAGTAACACGCAACGAAGTGCAATAAACACACCTTGCTGTTCATCCTTCTCCAACCATTTCATCTATGCTATCCACATTCTACCACCAAAAAGGAAGAAAAAGTTGGCCAGGGCACAGTATGGAGAGCAAACCGCCAATGGGAACGAGCAGGGATTAGCGACTACACCGCAACACGCTTTATTTGGCGCCAACACAATATAAATGTAGTAACACACACTTAATGAGCCGTATAACTGTTAAATCTCATTACTACTGTTGCTGTGAAGTGTTTTTACAGTCATTCTTGTTATTGTTTGCTGTAACTTCGTTTCATCATCCTTTCGCCACACCCGTAAGGCATCTTCAAGCACAAAGCCACGCCGAACGTCTTTGTTTCTCGCACACGCGTCTGCTTGCTAGTGTTTCTGTTTGTTTACACTCCTTGCCACAACAAAGTCCTTCCTTTGTGGTGCCTTTCACTTTCTTTGCTGTACTTGTCCTGATTCAAACCATAGTATATTTCCGTTGTCGATTCATTTCTACTGCCCGAGATCACTACGATGATTCAGTGGGCAATTCAACGTCTCGGGTACACACGAGCTCGAATAAAAAGCACGTCAATGGAAAAGGAAAAATAGGCATGACTATTCTTCCCACATGACGATGAGCTCTTCATGCCGAGGCTACTTCTCATTTACCAACACCATGGTTTACAAGCAGCATTAGCTTCTATGCTCGTTTGTGGCAAACGAACGTAGCCTTTGTTCGTACACGTCGCTGCTTGATATAAAACTAAGTGTAACCATGATTGTTATCACCCGGTTGGAATCAGTGTTAAGTACTCGGTGACAATGACGATACCACAGAAAGCACGGACAAAACACTCACCAGTGCTTGTTTCGAACAATGTCGTAAAATTTCCCTTCAACCTTTCTCATCACAAACGGAACGATTCAATTTTCGTTTTTCGGGATGTTGCGATTTCTTTCTGCAATTGTAACGAATGTATAAACGAATCAATTGTTTGCTTTCTTTTCTTGTTTTTTCACAACATAAATACTGTTTAGTTTATTAACAGTATGAATTAAAACATAAAAATAATTAAGGTCTTGACTGTTCCTTTTGATAAAACTTATTTAAAGTATATCACTGCTCTGTTATTTTTTTTACAATGGATTTCTTAACAGCTGCTTCAACTATCACCATCACATACTAAATGTTTACCTTGCAATCACTTAATTATACGCAAATCGTCGAAAAGCTCAAACGAATTGCTCTATTGCCATTCTATTAGCATCAAACGGCACCTTAAGCTTATTGCCTTTCTTGAGAGCAAGCAGCAAATGGATAATCGCACTTCAACAACCCCTGTGGTATCATTATTAAATCAAAATTTGTAATTTTATCGCTCAATTTCTCCCACCACACTGGCATGGTACCGGTGAAGTCGCGTAATAAATACAAATGTATCCATCCTTTGTTGCCAGCCGCCCTCAGATCCGAGTGTCTCATCGTTTCGGGAGCACAGGAATGGAACGGTACGGTACGAAATGGAATAAATATTTATTCTACATTACGGCTGATATTATCATTATAACATCACGTCGTAAGTTTGATGTCAAATCAGAACCTACGGAACGAACGAACGGATGAGTAGAGTATTCTTTGCATTGTGCTGCTAGAACACAGCAGCACCGTGTGGAATAACGTGTGGCGGTAGAACATACTGTGGTCTCTTAAAATTACATCCCTTGCTCTTTATTTTTCAGCAAAGCATTAGATTCCTTTTTTTTTCGTTCAAGATAACAAGAAAACGACACCCGAACGAACGATCAAAGTGGAATGGAATCATTTTGTTATTCCAGCCTCACCCGTCCATGCTGTCGGTATGAATATTTCCAATACTCTGGAGCAGAATGTCGTAAAGTTGTGGCACACAATTTGTTACGCAGCAGAATGCGCCAACAAAAACCGCAACTTCCATCTGGTAAAGGACATAAGCTATATGGCTCATTATCACATACGACTATTTTATATCGAAAGATTTCGTCTCGCATACACGATACGTTTTGATATCCTTGTTTATCCTACAACGATGAACGGAATGCTAATGTACCTTTCGATTTTTCGGCGGAAGGCTAAAGTTCCCACGTCTTTGCCATACATGCAACCATCGTCTTGCCGTTTCCTTGCCGGCCACATTGCGTAACACTCGAACTAGCATCCATTTCAAAGCAACGATGACTCATGGGAATAATCAATCCCAATTCCTGATCTTCATTTCTTTCCCCTTTCCAGCCGCTTCACCAGCGCTGGTGCTGATTAATGTTATTTCTTCACATGCTGAACAGCAAATTAGAGTGCATCGCGAATAAAATGGAACCGATCCACCCAGACGCTTTTGCCCAATTTTCGCGTCAATACTGCTTTACGTCACCAGGCGTCTCCATCGTGTCCATAGCGTTTTATCACGGTTGCAAAATTTGATGAGCACTAGTTGATTGATTGAACATTAACAATAGTACCGCGCAGCATAACATCCAACGGTCAGTATAGAATCAATCGACCTGCCGGTGCTACCGCGCACACACATATGTGATTAATCTCATCATAAAATCTATTAATTACCATCAAGCGAATCAATTCGTGAGATGCGAACATAGTGGAAATTCCATCTAGCAGGAATCAGTGCCGTCTGTATTCATTTCACCTGACACAACACACGACCTATTTGGTAACGATGTTAATCAATATTCTTCACGGAACTGCGTTTCGTTGCGCAATGCCGAACAATGATTGTTCCCCGTTGCGTAGCGTATTGACCTTCCATATCATTTTGCTTACACGTCCTTCTGCTTCGCTCTTCTTTCACGTTGGAAGATTAATTATATAACATCAAAGTTCAAAGTTTAGCAATTTGATTTGGTTTATTTGATGATTCTTTTTTTTCTATTTCGCTATGTCCATTTGTGCGAGTAAGGTAAATGTTTACAATGTATTTATTCCTCAGCAGCATAATGGCAAATTAATACCAACGTTAGAGCCATTCTAAGCTCAATTAGATTTTTTAATTACGGACACGCACATTACGGTGTGGCATTTAACACATTTGACACAAATGAGTAATTAACCGTCCTCAAGTACCGTTGGTTTTGTAATAAAATTTGCATATTTTATAAAGTGTATTTTTTTGATTTTGGTACTTTGAAAATGTTGACACTTATATCGCCTTTATAAACCCTGAGGCAGAAATAACTTTGAACCATAGTAAAATTCAAGGACATATTTGCTTTTGTAGTACATCCCTAATGATTGTTTCTTTTTGAGTTAAATTCATACCTGAATAAAAGGATAAAATATACAAAGCTTGTGTCGTAAATTTGTAAGACTCTAACAAATTCTCATTTTCTTCATGCGTTTCTCATTAAAGTTTGCATACAAACTTTCACTAAACATCATCCACTTTCACATACTCGTGCCTTATGTGTGGGATTTTATGTCAGCATTCTCCTTCGTCCGAGGTACGAAAAATGCTACTTTATTTGCCCACAGTTTGACAAGCCAAACACTTGAATGAAGATGTTCTCTGCTGCGAAATGCAAACCTTGCACCATTTCGTCCCATTCGCTCTACACTGACCATCGCCATCTCACCATCATCAGCAAACTGCAACTATTTATGCTTAGTTTATTCAAATTAACGGTAAGGGTTACCGAAGTTTGCGGTTGACACCTGAGAACCGACCATGGCCGAGTCCGAATTCCTCTCCTAACAAGGTATAGCACCAGATGGGGTATGGGCACCCACACTTGCACCACACCATGCGCATCGCCATGTTGCCATTCATTCACATCGTGTCCAAGCTAATGTTTACCAAATCAGACCCGCTTTGCTTAACCTGAGTCTTTGGTAACTCAATGTCAGTAAGAATTTGCTTAGCTCTCTCGTAACACGCACATGTGCTATCCTTTTTCTCGTGCATACACACCAGCCTGGAGAAGAAACAACACTCTGGAAAAGATTCTTTGAAACAACTCTTACTCAGCTCCCATTGATACGGTGCGAGTTTTGCTAACTTGATGTTGCTTCCATTCCATTCCATTCCATTGTTTTGTATAACTTGGATCGTTCGTTGCTGGTGGACTGAATTTTAAGCACTGGACAAAACTGGATTTGTATGACTTTCAAAACATTCCCTCAAACGTGGTTGCTGCTGCCTCACCACACCGACACGCAAGACCACGTCTTACACATCTCCTGATTTGCAAAACAACATCACCCTCGACAATGCTGCTATCAACGTCAATCCTTCATATGGCGCATAAATGAAAATATCCTTTCACGGTGAAGACTTCCACTCGTACAGGGCACATCAGGGATGGAAAACAGTGCAACACAATAATTGTGCGGGAGTGAGAACACCTAACCAACCGGCAGACGGGTTGGTTGGCGAATGTGAGAAAGATCGAAATCTGCACTGAAACTAATTATTTGATTTAGCTCATCGTACAATGTAAATCTCTCCGTATCAAAATGCATGAGAGAAGTCGGGTGAAATTCATTGTCATTTGCATTTTGATTTATTTACGTTTTGCCGGAGAGATGCCTTAGTGTCTTTACACGTTATATACATAAATAAAGGAAACTCGACTGTGCAGTTTGTCCGAATGCATCCCAACCAACGGTGCTTTGCTTTGCTATCCAAACGTTCACCTTGCACTGATTGTGGGGACTAGCTCACAACAACTTTACTGGCAGTGTGTAAACAATTATCAAAAAACTACCACATCCAACTTTATTATCAATATACTCTACCAAGCAAAACAAATTGCTCACGCGAACGATCACTGCTCGTATTTAATTAGAGTACAGACTACCCAATCCCATCATGCTTTTATGAATGTATGAGCAATAGATAACACTGGGATATGTAAAATGTAAACAGCAAAACAATAAACTAATCTGGAAAGAGAAAAGTTTTAATGGCAATTAAATGTTTATCTTTATTCGCACTAAAACTATCACACCAATAAACTAACAGATCATTTTTACATTTACATTCGTACCATATTAAAAAATCAAAAAACCAATTAAATGTATGAAAGAAATTAAATTGGAATAACTTATTTTTCCATCTACTCTTTCTCTATTCATTCCTCTCAAGCATAACAGCTTCGATATCGTTCGTGATATCAGGTAAATTCAAACATGATCTTCCGTTGATTGATTCGCACAGTACTACAAATATGTCAAATAATCACGTTTCAATCACGTAATGAATGTCGCGACCGTGTTCTCACAAATTGAATATTTTCTCACATCCCCGTTTTAACACCATCGCCATGTTCTACGCGGGTTTTGTAAATACTTGTTTTGGTCCCTGGTCCCACCTAAAAGAAACCCATAACTCCATCCTTAGTTTGATATTTAGTACTAAAGATTTTACTTTCACTGTGAGGGGATGAATGCAATGTAGCGTCAAATGTGAAGTCAATGTGCTTGTCAAATCGACATCTGGACAAAGATAGCAACGGGATTGATTTCAAGCATTCGGCTTTTAACATTTAACATTTGGTTTGTTTTATATTGCGTATGCTTAACTACGTCCGGAAACCTAACACTTCCTTTCATACGCACATGGCAATGCATGAAACAAGCGAACCTTCGCAAGGCTTTAACGTGTGATCGTGAAATAAAAAGTCATAAAACGAAAATGTGTTACACGTAAAAGTATCGTTTGCCGCCAACGAGATCCAACCCCAACAGTCAAACATCTTCTGCTTGTGGCTGTGGAAAGTTACAATAAACTACAACAGTAGATCTCGCTCCTGCCACATTCACATTCGCCAAAATCATGTGGCGTTTCATCAATTTGCCACGTTTCTTTGTATGTCAACATGTACGAAATTCATTCTTCTTTTATCACGATGCCATGCCGTACACATCAAGCCATACAACACACACACGAACACACATGCATACGGACGCATCCCAAGGGGGTCAGTAGCATGGAAATGTTATCAAATGAAACCGAAGCAACTCCGTACGCACTAGACTTAGACTTTCAGGATTTTCTTTCTTGCTTATTTTTGTAGTGGCGAATGTTTGCACGTGCCTAGCTGATTTTATTAGTAGAATGATGACTCGGTTTAAAACCCTAGACGTCCGTTTCGGTACCTTTCCGGAAGCAGATATCAAATTCCGAGAATACATAGCAACGAATTCATTTAAAGATACAGAATTTACATTTACAACAGGCGCATGTAAGAGCGGAGTATTTTTTTTTTCTAATGTTATTTTATGCACAAAAAGTCAAGGTGTGTTCATTCAGTAAAATGTTGCATGATGCTGTCTTTTAAATGATAGTAAGATATTGTTATTTTATTTAAAAAATGAATTATAAAAACCATGATGTAATAAATGTTAAATGTATTCTCATGACCCGTAAGTGGATGGTTAGTCCTGATTACGATCTGTATAGCATTTGCTCTAACTAACTGTTCATGTACTGTTCAGGTGTTCTTTATTTTTAATATATTCAATTAATTCTTAATTAAAACCCTAAATTTCCTATCCACTAATATACTTACCACTAATTTATAACATATCTAAACTGCATGTACAACATCCCTGGCAACACATTAACCCACGGAACCGCAAAATGAAAACTTTAGCATTCAACTCTGATCGATTCATACCGTCATCTCACGACCTGTTCAATAAATATGAAATCTGTAACTAGTGAATTTTAATTTAATTTTCCCATAATTCATACCGTATCGTCTCACCTTTATCTAACCCAAACTTTGTCATTGCTAAACCACGCGGAGCGAATGCAAACCGCAAACCGCGTCTACTGAGCCGTTTTTTCCCACCCCTTTTTCGCTTACAAAAGTTTTCAAAGATAATTTCAAATAACTGTGCAATGTCTCCACGACATTCCACGATCGCAAGGTAACCGTTTGAGCTATTATTACAACTTAACTATTTTTCCATTCACAACGTGCATTTGTTCGACGACCCATGCAAAAAGGAGCGTAAACAATTCATTCACATTACATTGATAGCGAGGACAAGACAACTGATTGCGGTAACTCATACCGGCAACAGTCTGCCGGTGCCGTGTCTTTCCACGCGTCGTCGGCGATCGGAATTTCTGCTATAAAAAAACCCACTATCTGTCGGAAATTGTGGTACATCTGAATGCCTAACCTGTGTGGGGTGTTGCTAACCTAGGCGAGCAGCCATCAACGTGAGTTTGTTGTAAGCTATCGGTGTTTGCTGCTGCTTCCACCAAGGGGTTCCCTCAATATTTGTGTTGGATTTTCGTCTGTTTTCTTCCAGCCCAACGAGAAAGCGCTGGCTTCATTCGGTACTGTGAAAACTTCTCCTCTACAATCGGCGTGCAGTGAACCATTTCCATTTGCTTCGTGCCAATCCGAACTGAAGCCACTCGCTCCCTCCTTCTACCTCTCTTCCTCTGTCTCATACCACTTACACACACGTTAGCATTTTATTTCAGAATTAAATAATAATAAATCTTCTGGCAGGCAACAACATTTGCGCGCTTTCTCATCGCATTCAGTGTGTTTTGTTTTGTACATGGAACAAAAAAAAACATACTTTGCAGTACTAATATCAATAACGAAATACTAAGACCTTTTTTTGCCTACCCTGCCGCAGCAAGTTAGCATTATGCGATCGCAACAACTAGATGAGAAAGAAATTTCGAAAGTCACCATCGGTCGAACCGTCGAACGAACCGAGAACAAACTCCGAACAGTCCGGAAATTATAATAACAATTAATAGGTGGAAAGTTGATTTTGTCGCTTCCCTTCTCAGACCCTGTTTAGCCAAATCTTCTGCAGCGTTTTGCTTACATTTTGCATGAAGAAACGCCAGAATGCAAAGTTTTAGCATCACGGAGAGTGAGAAAATAAATAAATATTTTAATGTCTTAATGCCTTAAGTGGCGATTAAGTGGAGGAGTTTTCATACTTATTTCATGAATAATGCATTCTTGATTATGACCAGCCTTGAAAGGAGCAGCGATAGGATTAAGTCCCAATTTTCGGAAACCCATGACCGGAATACTTCTTCCGTGCTTGAGCCAACCAATCTGTTTTATTCTTACTGCAAGTGACCAGAACAACTCTATTCAGGATTATTGTTCTCGGACTTTTGAGCGGAGTTCTTTGTTGAGTGAGATATGAGCAAATAAAAGGACCATTCTTATGCTTCCTCAATCGTTTATGCTCCGAACATATGCATTCCATTCTATCAACTCAACCGATTCTTTAGCTATTACTGACACTGGATGTCTGGAAAACCTCTAATGAATATCAAACACCAATTTACATAATACACAACGGTCAATGGGCGGTACTTATCACTCAGGGTTTTCTCAGCGTGTCAAGCAATTCAAGAATCCATATGCCTTAGTAGATGAATGTAGAATATTAGAGCTGACTTTATAACATACGAATAAACGTTCTACTATCTTTTCCAACTGACAACAGAAAGATAAAAAACAACTTCCTATACTACTTTTACTTTAACTTAAACGTATTTTCTACAATACGCTGGCGAGAAAAAACCATTAATTTGAGTGAGGTATTGTCATTTTTTAAAACCCTTAAAACCCCGAATTTGTACACCTACCCAGCCCAAAACTGTATTTAAATCTGGTTTTCTGTGCGATCGTTCCAAAACGCATGCTATATAATTATATTTTTGTATTGTCAAATAATACCTACTCATTATTGGAAATGATTGGGTTATGCGATGTACGCTACCTGGTCAGTGCAGGTACGAGGTTTTTATTCACAAGGTAACAATTTCGTTGTAAAACTGGATACTGTTTCCTTCATTTTAATTATTTACATCTAATCCATGGTGTATCGATTTGCTTAAAGTCATTTTTATTCCTGTAGTCGAAAATCGTTTGTTTTGTCATTAGGACATTTTTAGACGAGATGTATTTAAGGTTCATCGATTGATATTGTAGTTTAAATTTATTAAACCCACTTTATCAATACTAATGTGTTAACATATTTAATTATTCTGACAAGATTACAAACATGTATTTTAACTTATAGAAGATTTTGAGCTTTTCGCATTCTTTTAATTGGTTGCTTGGCAGATACATAAACATTCAAATTCATTCATCTGTGATTTTAATTTCTGTTTTCATTTTTATACGAAACTAGATGAAATAATTTCAGATGAGTTACACATTTTTGTTTTACATCCACCAAAAAAAAACCTTTTTTTTGCTTTCACAGCACATACCGGAACCGGTTGTTTTGAAACACCTATCTTTCTTATTTTTTTTTAAATTTACGTTATTTACGTGTCTTATAAATAGAATTAATTGCTGTTTACAGTAAAACATGCCATAATAAAAATTCAAATCTTCCACCAAAAAACTCTGATTTCCTTGTTATTATGGTGTTCAAACAACTAACAGTCATCATATTTCGTTTGTGAAGTTTCCTTTTTTTTAATATCAGCATGAAACTACCACACTGCGCGTGGTAAACTCCCGATCGATAAATACACTCACGCCAAACTACACATCACCATTGCCGAAACACGACCCACCGTACCCAATGCAGACAGCTAGAAATTATTGACCCCTTCTGGTACTAAACCTTCGGATTCAATGACTTCCGGATACGATTTTCCTTACTGCTTATACTGCTCATTGTCGCGCAATCCAGTTGGTCATAGCTTTCACCATGTTTAGAATAACGCTCACAAAAAGGCATTTTCAAAGCTAAATCAAATGGAAACCATTTGAATCGTACATTTACCTGTCAATGGTTGCCACGGAACCGATGCCATACCGATGTTGGCAGAAAAGAGTTTTCATCAAGCTTTCACTCGGAAGCTCTACATTGTTAAAGCTTTAGCGACACTTCATTTCCATCATGTCCGATTGACCAATGTTGCAATGCTAATTTCTTCCGAGTGCCATGCCGCGGTTGTGCGGAGTTCAAGCTAGAACTAATCCCCACAGCCAATGTGCAGGAAGGTTGGCAGCTCGAAACATTTTCCGTCACCAGGTTGCTTCCTGTTCTAAGGAAACCAGAGGGCTCCGATTTAGGACGGCACATTACCACATTGGAACGTGAAACTATTTTTATTAGGTTCTGCTGGCAATCAACATGGCCATTTTCCGAAACGTCTTGGGAACGTCATAGTCCCCTAGTGCACCAAACCGGTCAATTCTTTGGCCACCTTCTGGAGCAACCACGGACCCGTTCCACGCTACCTCCGACGCGATTTGATTCCCATTAAGGTTCCATTGTTTATTGTCCTTTTTCGCGATTTACGATTATTAGTGTCCAGTTGCTGTAATATTCATGATATTGCATATAAATCGTCGTTAATATGTTTAACTTCCCACTTTCTGCAATGAAAATCACCACACCTAGCATGGCACACAAATCCATGGAACTAACCTTGCCTCATAGGTAACTCTACTAGGTACGAAAAGACATGAGCCGACAGTATGGCCTCTTGGGTTTTGCTGTGGCAAAACTTTATTTTAGACCAAATAACGAGAAACAGCCATATATTTTCTAAATGCAATTGCGTTTTACAGCTCGTACCATTAACTATGATTAGAATATGCAGTTTATTTCGTTTTTTACCTTTTACAAAGAATTCTTGTCTTAAATTAAATTTTGAAAGTCATGATATATTGATTTTACTTTCACAAACCAAACGGTTTTATTTACTAAAATAATTGATAATAGCAAAAATCAAGCATATAAATAAAAAAATAAATAAATAGAAAATACGATGTTATTTTGATGACACACAACAAAAAACAATTGATAGGTTTCGCTGAGTTTGATCAGCAATCTGCATTTCGAAATTGTTTTAAAGGTTGATTACATTTATAATTACTTCAATAAATTTTACAACTATTTTATACCAACTGCAAAAACGCTGCGTATACTTCATCTTCCTCCACAAACCCAGTGTTAACAAAGCAACGTAAGCGAACCCTGCAACCGGGCGAAACGGTTGTCGGAAGCGCCCGCTCCGACACGGCTTAAGCTGGCCACACTGCTGCTGAGCGGAATTAGTAGCGTGTGTGGGTGTGTGAGCGGCGCGGATTCGATCGGCAGTCAGAGAGCAAAAGATAAAGGCAGCGGATCTGAGGCGGACCTTTTTTTTGAAGTTGTTTTTTGTTATATTTCCCTCCGTGAACTATTAGAGGAACTTATTAATAAATATTACTTTCAAAACGCCGAACCTGACCGCAATTATCTTTACAATCGTTTGCCTTCAAAAAAAAGTCCTTCAGTGCGTATCCGACGTGTATTTTTGTGCTTTAAAGGTAGAACAATGGGCCCGAAAGCCGCACGTGGTTGCAAAGCATGTGGTGATAAAAAAGAAGACGATACGTATGTGCAGTGTGACGAGTGCGACGATTGGTGGCACTTTTCATGCGCCGGTGTAACCAAGCCAATCGAATCCATGCAGGACTATCCTTGGCTGTGTAAAAAGTGTGTTACCAGGGCGCGCAAGGATCATTTGTCCTTACCAAAAGCCACCGAGGAGCCCCATCCTTCGAAACTAGTGGATCCTAACCTCAAACTGGCTACTACGGGGGAAGGCGTGGCAGGCAGGAATACCGCCACGAAGAGCGTACGATCGATTGCTGGGGCGAACAAGGGAACACCATCGGTGACGAAGGAACACGTGGGAGAACCATCGCCTAACCTCAATCAGGACACTGCTGGTGATGACGTGGCACGTCAGCTCGCAGTACTGAAGCGACGTCAGGAGGTGGAAAGGAGACGCCTGGAACTGGAAATGCAGCTAAGATTCGTGCAGGAAGAGGAAGCTCTTCTTGGGTTGGGTCGGGACGATTTATCTTCAAATTCACCTCAAGTTAACTCTTTTCAGCCGGGAAAGAGAGCGGTGAAATACGGCGAAGAAGAAGAAGAACCCGATTTGACTAACCGACAGGAAGCTGCGCGGAAAACCATATCTAAGGAGCTCCCTATTTTCTCCGGTGACCCTGGTGAATGGCCGATGTTTATATCGAACTACGAAAACTCTACCAGACGATGCGGTTACAGTAACTGGGAGAACATGCTTCGCCTACAGAAGTGCTTAAAGGGTCCAGCTCTGGAAACCGTGCGAAGTCGGTTGGTGTTACCGGAAGCAGTGCCACAGGTTATCGAAAAGCTTCGGAAACGTTTTGGGCGACCAGTGCATCTACTGAAATCCCTGATCGAGAAGGTGCGTAGGATTCCGGTGCCGAGAATGGATAAACTGGAGAGCATCATCGAGTATGGCGAGGCGGTGCAGTGCATGGTGGATCACATGGTGGCGGCGGGTGAACGGGCGCACATCACCAACCCACTTCTGCTGGAGGAGGTCGTAAATAAGCTTCCGGTGGACCAGCAAATGCTCTGGTCACGGCACATACGGGATATGGCATCGGTGGACCTGGCTACCTTTGGCGACTATATGGAAGAGTTGGCGGAAGACGCTGCAAGGCTGACGGTGCTTGATTCTGTATCACTGAGTGGTACCGGCAAAGGAAGACCTACGAAGGGATACGTCCACGCGCATGCGGAACCTCCTGTGAGCGCAACTACACCAACGGCGGAAAATGGTTGTCTGTTGTGCAACGTTGGGGGCCATGCGCTGGAAAAGTGTTTTAAATTTCAGGAGCTTCCACTGAAAGAACGATGGCAAAGGGCACGAGAGCTTTCGGTGTGTTTCGGGTGCTTGGAGAAGCACAACTGGCGATCGTGTAAAAATCGTCATCGATGTGGCATCAACGGCTGTACATACCGGCATCATGTGTTGCTTCATGAGCCAAATGAACCGGCCGGGTCATCTTCAGTTGTTCGGCGGGACCAGCTGAAACGACAAGGGTCGGAGGGCAGCCAAGCGGTTCATAACCTTCATCAGATGAGTCCGGCGGCAGCGCTGTTTAGAATAGTCCCGGTAACGGTTTACGGGGCAAGTGCAGCGGTAAACACATTCGCATTCCTGGACGAGGGGTCTTCAATGACGTTGGTGGACGAGGATCTGGCCGTGCAGTTGGGTGTAAAGGGAGAGAGGGAGCCTCTGTGTATTAAGTGGACTGGCGATACCACCCGGATGGAACCCTCCTCGATGAAGATCGATTTCGAAATTGGACCTGTTACAGCGAGCAAGAGATTCCCTATGAAAGCTGTACGAACCGTGAGCAGGCTCAGCCTTCCGCAGCAGACGTTCAAGATGGGTGACGGGTCGTGGGATCATCTTAAACAGCTGCCTATCCAGGAGTATCAGGATGCTCGACCCAGAATATTGATCGGACTGGACAATATCCGGCTGGCCGTGCCGTTAAAGACAAGAGAGGGGTCCCCGGGGGATCCTGTAGCAGTAAAGTGTAGGCTTGGATGGAGTGTGTACGGGAAAGCCAGTGGCGCACATTCTGGGAAGGTACTGCACATTTGCGAGTGCAATGTAGGGGACGCAAATCCCTGCATTCAGGAAGCTTTACGCAAATTCTACGAGTTGGAGCAGCTCGGGGCGGTTACCAGTGAGGCGCAGGACCCGGACGTGCGGCGGGCACAGACTATCCTGGAGTCCACGACTAAACGGATCGGTAATCGATTTGAGAGCGGGCTGTTATGGAAACTGGACGATTTCGAGCTACCTTCGAGCCTGGGGATGGCGCGTCGCAGACTGGAATGTCTGGAGAGGAGGATGGAGCGAGATATCAATCTGAAAACCGTGGTTCATTGTCAGGTGAAGGACCTGCTAGAAAAGGGCTACATTCATAAGGCCACGGCTGCTGAGCTTTCCGGGGCGGATCCGAAACGTATCTGGTACTTGCCACTGGGAGTGGTAACTAATCCGAAAAAGCCCGGGAAGGTGCGCATTATCTGGGACGCGGCTGCGAAGGTGCAAGGAACTTCTCTTAACGACATGCTACTAAAAGGACCGGACGAACTGGCGTCTTTGCCAGGAGTGTTGTTTCGTTTCAGAGCGTACGGCATAGCGGTGTGTGCTGATGTAAAGGAGATGTTCCTGCAAATCCGCATGCGGAAGGAGGACACGCATGCACAACGTTTCCTGTGGCGAGAAAATCCCGCTGATGACGTGGAGGTCTATCTGGTTGACGTCGTTACGTTTGGGTCAGCATGCTCCCCGGCCACCGCACAATACGTCAAGAACCGTAACGCAAAAGAGCACGCTGAAATGTATCCTAGGGCTGAGAGTGGAATTGTCTCCAGCACATACGTGGACGACTATCTCGACAGCTTTGGTACAGTGGAAGAGGCGGCCCGAGTTGCTAAAGATGTCCACAGAATTTTCCAAAATGGAGGGTTCGTACTGCGTAACTGGTTATCAAATGATGGAAATGTGCTGGAGCAACTTGGTCTTGACAACACCTTCTTGAATGCTAAGAGCTTGACGTCGGCCACGGACGAAGGAGAGCGAGTGTTGGGGTTACGGTGGAGCCCGAAATCAGATGAACTGACATTCTACACCCAGACGTGCAAGGAAATGGCAAGGATCTTCGACACAGAACACACGCCCACTAAAAGAGAGGTACTGAAATGCGTGATGTCGCTCTTCGATCCATTAGGGCTGCTGGCACATTATACTATCCACGGTAGGATATTGATTCAGGATCTTTGGCGTGCAGGCACTGCATGGGACGAAACTATCGACCAGAGACAGATTCGTGATTGGCGCCGATGGGTGGACTTGTTTCCAATAGTAGCGCAAATCAGGATTCCGAGATGCTATTTCCCGGGAGCGCTGGAAGAGACGTACGACCAGGCGGAGATGCACCTCTTTGTGGACGCTAGTCAGCTGGCTTATGGGTGTGTGGTGTATCTGAGGGTCATCGACGCCGGCGGGGAGCCGCATTGTACATTGGTATGCGGCAAGTCCAAAGTAGCTCCTCTGAAACCGCTGACTATCCCGAAGATGGAGCTGCAGGCCTGCCTATTGGGGGTGCGAACGCTGAGAACAATGGAAAGCCATCACCCATTTCGCACCAAGAGAAGGGTTCTTTGGACGGACAGTATGGTGGCACTGTCATGGATACACGCGGATCCGAGGAACTACAGACCGTTCGTTGCCAATCGAGTGGCGGAGATTCGCGAGAAGTCGGATCTCACCGAATGGCGATGGGTGCCTACTCACGAGAATCCAGCGGACGAGACGACGAAATGGAAGGGGCCGACTAAACTCGGCTGGGACAGCATCTGGTTCCAGGGTCCAACGTTTTTGCTACTGGATGAATCATCGTGGCCGATGAAAAAACCGGTTTCCACTACTCCAGAGGAGGAAATACGGCGGGTTCATCTTCATCTGGAGAAAGTGAATCATGATCTTCTACCTCTCGATGCGGAGCGCTTCAGCCGTCTGGAGAGAATGCTTCGAACACTGGCTTGGATCATCAGATATGCAGATAACTTGAAGCGAAGTGTGGATGGAAAGCCCAAGTATTTTGGCTTGCTTACGCAAGAGGAGATGGAACGGGCAGAAAGGGTTATGTGGCGACGAGCGCAGGGAGAATTCTTTCAGGAAGAAGTACGAGGTTTGAAGGATATGGGCGAGGAAGCTAGATGTCGCACGGTATCAAAGGACAGCCCAATATACGGACTTCTACCCTACGCGGATGAATTCGGTATTTTGCGAATGAGGGGTCGCATTGGTGCGGCTCCCGAACTACCATACTCCGCGCGGTTTCCAGTAATCCTACCGCGTGACTCTCGGATTACTCATCTATTGGTGGATATGTACCATCGACGATTTCGACACGCTAATAACGAAACCGTGGTGAACGAGCTGAGGCAGCAGTATCAAATTCCCAAGATGAGACGGTTGGTGGCAAAGGTGGCCCGATGCTGTGTATTCTGCCTGATCCGACGTTCTTTGCCACAGATCCCCCCGATGGCACCTCTTCCGGCACAAAGGCTTACTTCCCATGTACGGGCCTTTACATACGTAGGTCTGGATTACTTCGGACCATTGTTTGTTCGAAGGGGTAGAGCGAGAGAAAAGCGCTGGGTAGCGCTTTTTACATGTTTGACCGTTAGAGCCATTCATCTGGAAGTTGTCAGTAGTCTCTCCACGGATTCGTGCATTATGGCAGTAAGGCGATTTGTGGCGAGAAGGGGCTCACCAGTTGAATTCTTCAGCGATAACGGGACTAACTTCCAGGGCGCCAGCCAACAGCTGAGGAGGGAAATTGACGCGCGAAATGAGACCCTGGCTACCACCTTCACGAACGCGAACACCCGGTGGACGTTCAATCCACCTGGAGCACCCCACATGGGAGGGGTATGGGAGCGTATGGTGCGCTCGGTAAAAGCTGCGATTGGAACGGTAGCGGAACTTCAACGTACACCCGACGATGAGACATTGCTTACCGTCATGGCGGAGGCGGAAGGCATGATCAACTCTCGACCTTTAACGTATCTTCCGTTGGATTCGGCGAGTCAAGAGGCCCTTACTCCCAACCACTTTCTGATGGGGAGCTCGTCAGGAGTAAAACAGCGACCGGTGGCGTCAACAAGCTTGCAGGCAGGTCTCCAAAGCAGCTGGAAAATGACGCAACACATTCTGGACGGAATGTGGAGACGATGGATAAGAGAATACCTTCCAGTTTTGGCGCGACAAACGAAGTGGTTTGAGCCGGTGAGGGAGCTGGTGGTAGGAGATTTGGTACTAATAGTGGATGCCGGTGTAAGGAACCAATGGAAGCGAGGAATGGTCGAACGCGTGATACCTGGAGCAGACGGACGTGTGCGGCAAGCCTGGGTACGCACCAACACGGGGACCCTAAGAAGACCGGTGGCGAAGTTGGCATTGTTGGAAGTGAGACATGGTGACCAGCAACCGTCTGGTCACGGGCTGGGGGATGTTAACAAAGCAACGTAAGCGAACCCTGCAACCGGGCGAAACGGTTGTCGGAAGCGCCCGCTCCGACACGGCTTAAGCTGGCCACACTGCTGCTGAGCGGAATTAGTAGCGTGTGTGGGTGTGTGAGCGGCGCGGATTCGATCGGCAGTCAGAGAGCAAAAGATAAAGGCAGCGGATCTGAGGCGGACCTTTTTTTTGAAGTTGTTTTTTGTTATATTTCCCTCCGTGAACTATTAGAGGAACTTATTAATAAATATTACTTTCAAAACGCCGAACCTGACCGCAATTATCTTTACACCCAGACTACAAAATAGTTAACATGTCTTTTATGAAAGTGTAAACTATCTTGAACATTTCTTGAATATGATCATTTTTCCGGACTTGTGTGACATGATCTTGGACCTAGGCCATCAAAAGTAATCATGCATCATCTACACTTTTTGTATTCGAATACTTTTTTTCTTTAGGAACGACCAGTCTACACTTATTTCAACCTCGTAGTAAGTCCTTAGCCGGATAGTAAGTCCTTGCTACAGAGGGACGGTCCTGATGAGATTTGTTAATCTGTCGATTGAAATTGGCACCGTTGTCACATACACCACATACATTTACTTGAATGCTCAGTATAAGAGCATATTTTAATTACGAGCATTACGAACTGTGATGTACTACCAAGCTTCCAAAGTTTGCTGAATTCAAATGTACTTCACTAATTGATTAACAAAATTTGGTCTATTTTGCTCACCTAATCCCTCGTTATAGGAGGTTTAGTCAGTTATAGTAAATCAAATGCTTATATCACCTTCTCGATCCTCTCTCGTCTTTTCAGCCTCTCCGGTTATATCTCTTACGTGATCCAACAGGATCTCCACGTACGGTGAAATAGCATAACTTCGATCGGCTGGGTAAGGTAATCTCGATCAGACTGTTAACTTCCAGCGTTTCCGATAATTGTAATAAATTCGATTATTTTATGACGAGTTAAGAGTTATATTCTATGTTAGGTCTATAGATACCTCCGCCACTTCCAAACAATAATGGCGTTCGTAATTTCCAGACTTCAAGACATACCACAACTATGCCGTGCTTTTGTGTCACGAAATTAGACTTCCTGAACTTAAGGTAAATTTCACGCTTGGTTCATTGATTGGAAATGAAAATGTTAATAATTCACAAATTTTCGATCTCTTTCTTTCGCATGCTGGCCTTTCGCTCACTCTCATACTCTTGCTTAACCAGATAATAAATAAGAGCCACATTGAAGAAGTGCACGAACGCCGCATGCCATTGTACACGTGGTACACCACCTTGGCAATATAGTAGCATCTGGGATGCAATACGCGACACGTTTATTTCATTACGGTCCAACTCATTCCTCTATTATTCATGGATTATGTGCTCGAGACAATCGAATTCATAACTTTATTAAATCGTTTTCTCCTCGAGCAAAAGCATACAAATATCAAGCCAGCAGGCCGAAGTTGATGCATTATACCAAACAGCATCCCTTGAAACAATAGCAATAACAATCAACAGCTTCATTTTCAAGGGAAGTTTGCTGCAGATTGTGGCAACCGCAAGCAAACAGCCATGCTGAGCTCTTATTTCATATTGCAAACCCCCAAACCCGTCCATTGTCCAGAAGCTACATTTGACATTTGTTATCATGTCGAAGAATGTGCACCAACAACGCTATTTGAACAATAATCGAATTGACCCGAATCAAGTTCAATCAGCTCAGGTCTGGTTCGCCATTCGAGCTCATGGTAAAGCTACGTAAAGAGGTAAGAGATAAAGTTGTGCCAAATATTTGAACGCCAATTCGGTAACAATTATTTTAATATCATTGTTGCAACACGTTTGCTGGCCAATAACGGACTCTGCTGGGAAATAAACAACGTTCTATTATGATAAGCACATTTAAATTCACAGATGTTCGTCCAATGTTTTTATGGAATAAACCAATTTTTTTATTAACACAAAAACAACTTGTATTATTACACACAAAATTTGGAATTAATAAAAGGTCCGTCAAATATCTGTTTTTTTTTTTGGTAGTAGCTAACAATAGAAACAAAAATTTAATGAAAACAATTTGTCATTCTAGAACTCTTAACAATTATCAGTATTACGCAACGCAACTCCTATCGACGCATCATGCTGGAAGCTAGACTTTTAATTAACAACGTTTGCATAAAATATCACCACATTTATACATTCATTCATTACTGACAACCTTTCAGTCTCATGTAAAACTGAATAGTTTGCAATTAACCGTACACTAAGTGCCTTCGCTAAGCAAACTGTGAACATTGCTGTTTCCGTGGTGAACGCTCATTTCGAATATGAATTCATTGGCAATGCTATCCATTTGCTCAGTCCATCATTAAGTAAACACTGAAAACCTCCATACAAAGCATGCAAAATGCTTTTCAAAATAGCAACTAATGAAATAGCAGCAAAAACATGGAAATAAAATCCATGCCACACGCTGTTGATCAGCTTTGCTTTTAATTTTTCCTTCTCTTGCTACTACTACCACACTACTATCTTGTCTATTTCAATTCGTTTAATACTGCTTTTTTGTCTTAGCATAAATACGATTTATCCTCCGCATCGCGATTATGGTCCGCTGAACGAAAAGTGCGCTCATCTTTGTCGTTCCAAGAAGATAGAGCATCAAATCAAGTTGAAGGCTCAATGGCAAACCCGGGACGTGATGAATAGCTCGGCTGATGGTAGTTTTCATCATAACGTTCTCGTGCTATGATTGTTGATAAAATAGCTGTAATGCTGCCCTAATCCTGTGACTACACTACAAACAAGACCAGATTAACCAAAACGACTGACCACTCGTCTTTACGCAATGGCTAAAAGCCTTCCATGCAACTGTGCTGGCTAATAAAATCTTTATGGTGCATCTTTCAAGCTGCTGAATCCTTTTTGTTTTCAGGAAACAGAATTTAAAAATGGAGTGCAAAACTCTTGGCGTTTTATTATTTTCTTCTGTTCGACGTTCCTTTTGTAGTAACGTTTAAAGCATACATAAAACATAGAATGTTAAATTTTCAAAATTTAATACTTATTACAATATGTACTCAAAGGTGCTGCTACAATGTTACGCTTCGTGTCTTTTGCTATGTAAAAATTATTTCATATAGCTTTCTACAACACTACTTTTAATAATGAAATTTTTGTTTGGAATATTTCACCACATGATTTAAAAAGTAATCAAAAGATGTATAGCTCTGTACAAAAAACAACAAAAAAATCGTCAAATAAACAAGCGAAATGTTATTGTCGGTTGTAAATTCATCAAATTCAAATTCAGTTGCTACATATAATTCATTCAACCGATTTAACTTCAGTACACTGCTTTAACACTACTTAAAGTTTTATGCTTTTCTTTTTTTCCAATTTACGACGCTTTAACTTCCTATCCCACTAACACGTTTCGGCATCCTTTCGACCTTTGACTATGTTTTAGCTTCGATTTTCTTAAAATTTGACAGAATTTCACCTCTAAGCGTGCTTTCCAGTAGTAGTCATTTTCAATTTTCTTCATCACCCACGTTCTAAATATAATGCTTCGCTACACATTTACACCATTGTGGCCTTAAACCCTTGTGACCGGTTTTTTTTCTTCTTCTCCTCAAAAACGTGTCAATAACAACTCTACCACAACAAGTCACCAAAAATGGTGTCAGCGAGGAACCGAGTGCAACAGCAAGAAGAAAAAAATCTATTGCTCAATAGCTACTTAACATCGGTGAACCGTAAAAGCCTACGATACACATTCGCTACAGAAGCCGATCGATGTCTACACATGTGCGAATGAAGTATGTTTTGTACTGCGGTCGTCGTTTTGGGGCATGGAATATGGTTACATTATTGAATTCACTGCATCAAACTTGGTGTTTCTTTCTAGCTTTTTTTGCTGCCAGAACAAAGTATACGAGAACTAGCCTTTGCTTCATTCAAGTGTTGATTCGGTTTTCTTTAGTTACACGAAATGCTTTATTATGTGTGGTAACATGTGCTGTCTACTATTAACCAGCGATTGAAGGAATTCAACCCATCCGGGTTTTTTTCCACAAAGCTAACTTCTACATTTGAAGAACAAATTTTATTTCGCTCCTTCTCAAATGTATGATATTTTACCGCTGTTTAAAAAACATTTTCAAATTTTGTTTTGTTTTTTTTTCAATTTCAATCACTCAGTCAGATCAGCAATATGATTTACTTTGTGAGTAATGTACAAATGCATGTGAAATTATTGTCAATGCCAGTTATCTGATAAAGCACCACGATTCTCATCTGTAGTTTATGGTGCTCGATACTTGATTTCAATCAACCCTAATAGCAGGTCAACTCGATTGGAGATATGGAACGCGTAAAGGCCAACATCCAGTCAACCATATACCCATGCACATCACGTTGTGCTGCGCTAATGCATTGATGGTATCATGTTTTATATCTGCTTCAATGACGAAAGGACGATGAGACACCAAATACGCCGAAGAAATCAAAGAAACATTGCAACCGTAGTTTTTTTCATCCTTCCTTTCCTTTCTCCCTTACAATCAGTGCGTGGACCTTACGGCCCGTAACGTATGTCTAGATGTCTGACATGCTACGTGTAATGATAACGCCAACGGAGCACAAAAACTTAATGTATTGACTAAATCAAAGCTAGTGCACGATTCAGCTATTTTCCCGATGGTACAAAATTCACCTGGCCAAACTTTCATTTATTCATCCCACCCGCTACAAGGTTGCAGAAATAAACGATTATGATGGAAATATAAATGAAAGAGCAGCATACAAATAGCTACAAGAAAAACTTAAAAACTAAGCCACCGTGACGATGGAACTGCTACAAAATCTGGTTCCTTACACGGTGGAGCTTCGTACAAAATAAGCTCCACCAGAAATGCCCTATAAATCAAACGGTTCATCTGTTTCTTGAGGTGATAGCATGCTTCTTTCAGTAAACTTTCCAAAGTGATGTATTGCTCCCAAAAGAAACAATCGAGTCTAGTGGAGATCGTTTGTAATATGCCGCACGTTAGGGCAACAACATACGGCTGCACCCACGATGACCAACCTTTGCCCAAGTCCAGAACGATGATAGTGCAAGTATTTTCTGTTACTAGTACACCAGTAAATCCACTTCTTCACACATCTGTACAGAATACTAGCGTAAACCGAACCGCCCTTGGTCGATTTCCGCTGGTCTGATGAAGTGCCGTGAATTTACAGGTTGACAGTGGCTAGATTAACAGATGATGATTATTTGCAACGGCATTTTTACCACCGAAAGGGTTAAAATGGAACATTTTTCTTTTGCTGTAAAGAAGTGATGCGTACCTAACAAATGTTTCTTAACATATGCTTATTAATATAAAAACCAAGAAGATAACATTAGAAGAAAATAAATTTTGTGAGAGATTCAAAAGTGTTTTAAAGTTTGATTCAACTATCTAAAGTTACTTCTTTTTAATACAATATTTCACAACAATAATGCTTTTTTTGTATTGTATCATCACACTGCACAGCGTATTCAATCTTGTGGTCAATGACACTATCTTTCGCTTGCAGGCACTTTTCATTTTCATTTTTCGATACTTTTACTTGTACACTTTTAGAAACAATTCAGCTTTTCCTCATAGCCCAATGCAACGTTTATTTTTTTTTTGTCTTTTAGTGTATACTCATTAATCACTTGACCAACAGCTTCCTTTCATCTGACAAAAGGTATGCTATTGTGAACACGTATATACATCCTTTGCAAACCAAGCAGCTATCCAGCAAAGTATACAATTGGGTTCTTCTACGGTCCGCATATTGAGTGACCGTGGCCACCATTTCCCCTTCACTCGCTCAGTAACTTCCAACGCATGCTTACAGGAAAGCAAAACACGTGTTTCCAGTGAATGACGATTCTCTCCAACGTACGTTGCGTGTTCTCAGTGCGGCCGGCGTGTAAAACATAAACCAAAACTTACCCTAACGTTATACCTACTGCAAGGAGCTGCAAAAATGATTGAACGCACTGCCTAGCGTCAACTAGAGGAATTACTCCGTGATGCAAAATGCAACCCACATTAGCTCTGGTTCCCCCACAGTTTTTACTTAAAGTGCATTAGATTTGAGCGGTCATTCGACAAAGGAATGGACACCGAAATGCCCTCTGTACTGTGTCCACTCCGAGCAAAAGACTAGCACGGTGGTGAAATGATTTAGTTCGATATTTTCATAACAAGTCTTGCACGTTTTGCAGGCGTCCACAGGCGTTTAAATCGACCTACCAAGAAACATAGAGCTATGAGAAAATAACACCCCAAGCAATGCTATCGTTTGTAGACGATCAAACAGCTTCTCCAAATTGTATGGCATGTCTATCCAAATGGGAGAAAAACAATCTATATAAAAGATCTATTTTTATTAACCGATATTAGATACAACTTTTCCAATTTTATTTACTTAACACTTTTATCGAGTTTTCCACTTTTACACCACACATACGTATTGGTACACCGCAACATATTGAAAAGTTCATTTTATTCATATCATATCATACCTATTTATTTAAACTAAAACACAAAATGTCACATATTTCTTCTACTACTAATGTTTTATGCTTTTGTTATGTTGCTTCAGACGCACTTATCACCCTCCGTTGTTTTTGTTTTCCTTTTTCATTTTGCCGGTACACAACTAAAATATGTAGAATGTAGTGTTGAAAGCCGGACTTCTCATCATTATTTACAACGTATCTAACTCACGCTATAATGTCTATTCTTACAGCGAAAGATTCTTGATTGTACCGATCCTGCAAACTATCGATATATCAATTTTAATGGGCCCTCAGTTAATAGTAACTCGCAATATATAGTTGTATCCGTTTCGTATTAAATTTGAATACTTTCAAATTGCTCTAGTACCATCCGTCATTGAACCATTGGATCAAGCAACGGCCATGCGTTATGGCTGTATGCACCATGGTTGGACGCGTAGCCTTCTTTCGATGCAAAAAGGTCTAACCATTTTCTGCACCACTGGTGTGTGAACAAGATTCAAGCACCTTCACGCAAGCCATCAACACCGCCGAACAAAAGGTTTATACATACGTAATACGCTCAATTATATGCAAATGAGATAACACCAATCAAATTTACATACATCAGACACGTACGCTGCTAGCTTTATAATTAATTTCTTGCTAAATTTTAGCTCCTTTCACCTTACTGCATGTCGCGGTTTGTAGCCACTTTCCGTAAGAAGCGTATTATCCTTTCGGCAAATCTGTGCCCCTTGTTCCTAGGCATTGCTACGTACGAAGGCATCGGTATGATAAAGAATAGCCACTGGAACACACTAATAGACATGAATGCCGTACACATTGTCTTGAAAATACGTCTAACAACTCCATACGGCAATGATGGCTCCAGAATCTATCGCCAAGGCTGGTGAACAGGAGAATAATTCTTTCTAAACAGAATGTGAAATATTACGACATACTGGATATTTCCATCATCGCTCGAAAAAGTTGGTAACATATAAATAAATCCTTCAGTTGATAATATTATACATTGCAAAATAACTTAAATCATGTTGCTAACATTGTAATCTCCTTCAAAAAACAAAAAAAAATAGAAGCCATTATAGAGCTTTTTCAGACAGCGTCTTATATAAAACGTTGAGAAACTAATACTTCCCAAATACAAAAATATCTGCAGTAAAGAAAATTAACAAACAAAACATCTTCATGACGTAATTGTTCTACAACTTTTGCACAGTAAACTACAGAAACTGTTCAGTTTATCACCACTATGTAGAGAATGTTACACCTAACCGCGTTTCATGATATGTGTCTCCAGTTCAGTTTCTTCAGTATTGAAAAAATGCCTAAGATTGTACAGTACGTGTTGTGTCTACGCAACAGACACTTTTCTTTCCTCTTTGAAAACGCGGACAGCAAACACGGCGTAACGACGTTTATTTCGAAGGGTTAAATAATCACTTGTGCTTTTAGATCGTGCTAAAAAGTGCGTGTCTCTCTTGGACACGCGTTTAAATATATCCATCGTTCCTTCGATCGTCAAGTTACCGTCTACGGTCATCGTTCCAGCGCTGATTCGGCTTCTTTCAGGTTCCTTTAATCGACATTACCGCCCTCTGCGGTGAAACAGCGCAAGCCCGATCGGTGGGATGAATTTGTCCTTCCGTATACCGTCAGTCGCTCTCAAACGGGTTGTTTGAGACTTTTCGCTCCGGGCTGATGAGTAACTCGACAATATTGTTCAGCCGATTAGCAGCCTTTTATTAGATTAAATTAGTCTAAATTGAAATAAATTGAAATTTTAAAACAAAACTCCTGCTCCTTCACCATTAAACAGCATTTCCTGTGTATTGAGACATTTTTTTAGGTTTTCATGTTTCAGGATTCAGCTGGATTCTGCTCAAGAAATCAGCAGCAACAAATTTTTTATTCAAGCTATTAATCAAGTATTTCACAGAAGGCTCGTTTGCTTTCCCGACTAGCACGCCACATGTTCACCCCAAAAGTATAAATCCACCACTAGAGCGGGATAATAGAAATACATACGGATAGAAGAAAGAACAATTTACACGTTTCACCCTGATTAGGAAAGTATGATTTACAAAAACATACCATACATATATTGGAAATACATATATGCGCTAAAATCAAACAAATTGGCGAAGTTGTTGAAAACACGCACATAGTAATGAGTTAAATATTTTCTATCAAACTGCGTGAGGCGTTTTGATAAGACTAGAGGTAAACTGGATCGAAGGATGCGAAATGGAGCAAATAAGCTCAAGTCGGCTAAGATCGTCAATTCCGTGAAACAGGATTTAGTAAATGAATGTGGATTGCGCATATCGCACCACGAGTTGAACATGGAGCGAGTTGGGGGTCTAGGCTCAAGACTGTCGAAACGGTCGTTAACACGTTTTTGGTGATGTTTCCTAGCAGGACACGGCGTTTTTGTTTACAAATTAACTGTCTATCATTTTTGGAAATATAAATTTGAAACTGTTATTTCTCCTCGGAGATGCCACTATTTTCAAAAAAAAACTTCGACAAATATGCAAATTAGACATTTATGAAACTAATTATATAGTTGGTTTTCGCAAATCCTTAGTCAATCAATTTATAAAAGTTTATTTTTGAGCTGCCTTTTTTCGAAAAACCGTACGTTTTGTTCCTATTGCTATCTCTTATGTCGCACCGTTCGATCGTCTGTTGTGCAAACATATATTTGTCTCACTCGCATAACAAACAATAGAAACAACTATACAATTAGTTTCATAAAAGTCCTATCTTAATATTTTTTTAAGGTTGTAAGTTAAAAAAGGGAGAAATAACAGTTTGAAAATGGCGAGTACTCTCTATCAAAAATGATTAACATGGCCCCCAAGAAAATTCACTGTCACAAAAATGATAGACTTGGCACACAGCGTGTTAAATTTATTTTTGAAAAATAACGTACGAAAATTATTTCTTTGTAGACATAATTAATAGAAAAAAATCTTTGTTTATAAAATCAAACAAAAAAAACTACTTCATGAAAGCAGTCATCGACCATTGTGCTAACGAAACGTCAAAACTGCCATTCGTTTTGACACATTGCTGTTGTTATTTCGCGCCTTTTTGTGGGCATCAATGTTGGTCCGCCAAATTACAGGAATCTACGCGTATTTGTCTTCACATCTTGGCCGCGCACGCACGTACGTGTGGAGTTTTCTCAAAACTAGTTTGTTTCGCCCCATTTAAAGTGAGTATTTTCAATGATAATTTATTTGGTGCTTATGTTTAAGTTTGTTTAGTGCTAAAATAAGGTCTGGTTTTGTTTTTGTAGCATCATCATGTTTGAAGCACGACTGGACGCCAGCAGCGTCCTGAAGAAGGTCCTGGACGCTATCAAGGATCTTCTAAATGAAGCCACATTCGATTGCAGTGATTCGGGCATTCAATTGCAAGCGATGGATAACTCCCACGTTTCCCTTGTGTCGCTATCGCTACGCTCCGACGGATTCGACAAATACCGGTGTGATCGAAACTTGTCGATGGGAATGAACTTGGCTAACATGGCCAAGATCATGAAGTGTGCAAACAACGATGATACCCTAACTATGAAAGCGCAGGATAATGCTGACACCGTTACTTTCATGTTCGAATCGCAGAACCAAGAGAAGGTATCTGATTATGAAATGAAACTGATGAATCTAGACCAGGAGCACTTGGGCATCCCGGAAACGGACTATGCATGCGTGGTACGAATGCCTGCAATGGAGTTTGCTCGCATCTGTCGTGATCTGTCCCAGTTCGGCGAGTCCGTAGTCATTTCGTGCACCAAAGAAGGTAAGAGCCAACACGATTCAATAAGCAATACCGCGGATGTATAATATAAATATTCTCATGTTTCGTGGCAGGTGTTAAATTCTCCGCTTCTGGTGATGCTGGGTCGGCCAACATCAAGCTCGCACAAACTGCAACCGTAGATAAAGAGGAAGAATCAGTCATCATCGAAATGCAAGAACCAGTAACACTTACCTTCGCTTGCCGCTATTTGAACTCCTTTACAAAAGCAACGCCGCTGTGTAACCAAGTGCAGCTGTCCATGTCGGCTGATGTGCCGCTGGTTGTTGAATACCGAATTCCAGACTTGGGCCACATCCGCTACTATCTCGCACCTAAGATTGAAGACGATGAGAATTAAGTTAAATAAAAATACAAGAAAGACCATCTTTTATGTACCTTCTTAATTAATCTTTCTTTTTTTATTTGGCTCTATAAATTTTGTTGATCTTAGCTCCTCGGTCAATCTTATCGTTCGTAGAGAATGGAGCCCAATTCAGATGTGTAATTGAGTTGTATCATCGATTAGTAATCCTTGTATTATTTTCATGGATTTACAGGAAGAAAAACTAAAAATGTTTTAAGGAAAGTAAGAATTGTCTGAGCATACCCCATTATAACTGTTGTTGTCCAATCAAACAAACGGTAAATAAGAGAAATGGAAGATTCAACCCAACTGAGATTTTGTAGCCAACTTTAAGAAGAAAGGTATGCGCTACGGCTAAGAATCAATATTTCACCGTAACTGGCCGAGGCTACCAAACCAAATAAAAAGGGTCAAAACGAAATAAGATACAGGGCAACTGTTTATTGATTGTTTGATAAATGTGAGTAAAGTAATTACAAACGCATGCTGATTGTATTTGATTTGATATCAAGCAATAAATTTTATTAATTTCCATCTACGTGTCATCTATTTGTACTACATCAACATATCAGCGTAATGGCATCATTGTAATGTTTATTGTTCATGTGGTATAAAAAAAGCAAAATGAAACACACGCCCTTACTTACAATAAAACTGAAGTTGAGCTTAATAATTACGTGAGATAATAAATGTATGCACCGATGGATCGGCACAATCTCGTAACACTACTAACTTTCAACAATGTAATTAGGATGAACTACCAGCAGCACATCTTCGTCCCCGGATGGTCCTTTCTCGTCGAGTCCAGCCTTCTTCAGAGGTATGATGACTTGATCCTGCCAAAACAATAACCCATCAGTCGTTAAAACTATATCCAAGCGCTACAACAATTGATGAATAAAGCTTGCTACTTACATGATAGATCAGTCGATCGATCACCTTTTCGATTAGAATCTTTCGCTCCGTCAATTCCTCCATTGATTCCAATTGATCCTCAACCTGGCCGAGGTACCAGTTGATTAGTTGCGTCTTGCTGATTCCTTCCTGTTCAACCTCCTCTGATTCCATACGACTCTCTTCGTTACGCATATGAATGACCAGCATGTTGGACAGATTTTTGTACTCTTCAAAGGAAAGTGTGAGCTTCTTCTTAGTGGCAGCCGTCGATTCGTGGCCGTTTTCATCAGTTCCATTCGTTGCTGGTGTATCTTCGGGTGTGTCCTCTGCAGTATCCATAATGTTTTCACTTTCCTCTCCTTCCTCGTCGTCCAAATGAATGTCCGGCTGTTCCACTCGGATGATTGACTTGTTCAGCAATCGGTAAGCTTCCTTCACGTGCTGCTCAGTTACCTCCTCGCTGCATTCCATTTTGGCCATCGCTTCACTCAGACGAATCATACTTTCAAGCTGGCGCACAGTAATGCGCCAAGTGCTCTTACCCGTCGTACCTGTGTCACGCTGACGCAAATGTCCATAGTTCTCTACCAGCAGCTCCATAGCTTCAGGTTTGATAACCGGTTTAAACTGGCGTGCAAACATTATGTACCGCAACACATCCTCACGCGAATAGGCCTGTTCAACACGATTTTCAATGTGGGAGTGCAGGTCGACAATCTTTCTGGCGATCGCATAATCAACCACCTCATTGCACTCGTCCACCAGAATGAAAAACAGATCGAAACGCGACATAATTGGAGCCGTCAGCTGAATGTTCTGCTGCAGTGATTTCGACCGATCATACCTACCCCCGATAGGATTGGCAGCGGCCAAGATCGAAGTACGAGCATTCAGTGTAGCTCGCACGCCCGCTTTCGCAATGGAAATCGTTTGCTGTTCCATGGCCTCGTGAATCGCAACCTGATCGTGCGGGTCCATCTTGTCGAACTCGTCGATGCAACAAATGCCATTGTCCGCCAGCATAAGTGCTCCGGCTTCGATGACAAAGTCGAAACTTTCTTCATCTCTTACTACGGCCGCCGTCAGACCGGCTGCAGACGACGCTTTTCCCGATGTGTACACCGCACGGGGAGAAAAGTCCGACACCTGTTTCAGGAACTGAGATTTGGCTGTGCTAGGATCGCCTACAATACACACGTTAAGATCACCACGGAGAGTAGTTTCTGCAATATACAATCAACCCCAACCCAGTGGTTAGCTTATTTGTGAAAAAAATTATAAATGTTTTCAATAGCTTACTCTCTTGCGTAGTTTTGGCAACACCTCCGAACAGCATCAACAGAATTCCTCGCTTTACTTCGTCGTTGCCGTAGATCGATGGGAAGAGACTGTTGATTAGGTGCGAATACAGCCTAGGGTCGCGCGACATTTCGTACACTTTGTTCCATTCCGCGTCTGTCATGTGCTTCTTCATGTCTTCCGATGTTACTTCACTCATCGGCAAGTCGGTACCGCCGAAACGAGACGAAGTCACCTGCACCGAGCAGGCCAGAAAAGCCATTTTGTAATTCAAGTCGCGCATACCCAGAGCCTTCAATCCTCGCACGCCTTCTGCCGCATTATCACCCTGCTTATGGCGTGATCCGATTTCAGCCTTTGCTCCTGGCAGTTGCAGTGCTCCCACATCCGGTATTACGATAAGCGTTCCGGTGAAATCATATCGGTCTCCTGCTTGCACCGTTTCTACCATTTCTGCTCGCAAAATCACCTCTACCGAGCGTGGAATACATCCGCGAGGCAGTTCGGCTTGCGTCTCCTGAATGCGCACCTTTTGAAAGTCAATGAACAGCGATTTGTCCACTTCCAGCATGAAACGACGACGGTTTGCACATACTGGATTGCGGCAAATAGTTGGATTCGTGAACTTAAACTGCTGTTCGACGTCACGGATTTCTGTCTGACAGTCCAGGCAGACGAACGTTCCCAACACCAGCTCGGGATGCACCGGGTGCGTGCGTACCACCTGACCGGAAATGCGAATCAACGTTCCAATCTTGGAAGTGCTGAGTTCACGAACCTTATGGCGCGTCGGTACATCCACAAACGATACGTAGCATTCTTTCGGTTTTTTCAAGCTCGTCCGATCCCGCACAAAATTTGACACCGATTGGCAGAGATAGGGAAAGATGCGATAGTACTCCTCAATGATCGCGGTAGCCAATGTTTGGTTGTAATTTTCTACATCTTCAAAACTGACCTCCAGCGTAGACCGGTCCGGGTTGACCAAATCTAACACCGTTTTCAGATACTTGATCTCACCGTCCTCTTTGAACCTGTGGAGCAATGTAAGTTGCTTATGAACACACAGTGCAATCAATAGCGGCTGCTGCCGTACTCACTCTTCGAGAAAATCCAGGAATAATTTCTGGCATCGTACTCCCACTTCATCTCGTACACGAAGCTGTCCAACATGCGCATCTGCTACGTCCATGATAATTTAACGAATGGCTAGTTATGTTAAATTAAATGCAAGTTTATATTTAATGGGAGACAATGTTCCTTTCACGAACCACAAACAACCAACAAGCAACAAGCGCGCGCCAATTTCTTATGACGTTCGCGATCCACAGCGCCACCTGGTGTCTATTTTACCATAACGTTAAAAAACTGGACATTTTATTTGACATGGTTTGAATTTGAATTTCAAACAGTCCAGTATTCCAGGGGTAGTAACTTTCTTCACTCATCCTTCATCCATTTTTCAATAATAAATACCAAGTGTTTTGGTATACGTTTGTTTATTTTTGAATGAATGCAATTAGTAAAACGCACATTACGTTCATGCTCACTTTATTTTAAAATAAATGATGTATGTAATTATACATTCTCAGAGTAACGAACTACCGACACATTTATGCCGGATCTGTCACGTAAACGGGTAGCTAATTATTGTTAACTTAATCTATTCGGCTATAAAACAGATCATATTGTCTGAAGAAAAGTACTACAAAAATGCCACGAAATCACTAGGATTTTAGCCAATTTAAATACAGTAAAATCGATGTCTTACTTAAAGCTTATATGAATACAAAACAGAGAATATTTTAAATTGGCCGAAAATGTTCATTGGATTATACGCAATGGCGCATTTAAAGTTCTGGAAGTCCTAAGCGGGAAAGAAAACGAGGTTCTCCAAAATGCTTGCATTAAGAAAATAATTCTGATTTGATACACTTGCAGCCCCCGCGGTCGGTTAGCCGCTTACCGGTAAACCCGCTACTAATTATAGGGATACCATAACTATAACTAGAATAATTAGAGTACTAAAACGCATTAAAACATGATAAAGCTATTTGAAACAATTACAGAATAGTTAAATTTTATAGAATTACACAAACTACTGCATGTGCAGTCTAATTTTCTACCTTACATGTGCAGTTAAACATAGAATGATCTGTAGGTAAGCAAAAAACTCAAACTTAATCTTATTCTCGGCATTTGTGATTTTAAGAAACGTGAAAGTAATATTCTCCTAGCTAAACAGGGTTTTGAATTAATGTTTTGTTTTATTTCAGATAACAGCGCACTAACACTTATTTTGAATTGTTTGGCTTTGAAAAGCCAGCAAGTCTCATGTCTTCTTCTTCTTTTGTGGCCTGCTCACGGTCGAGCACGTCGTGTAGACATGGCCTGGTCTCCAATCCGTTTCCAGGAAACTCGGTCCAGGGCAGCAGTCTTCCATCCACGGCTGCATCCGATCTCCTACAGGTTTGACTCCACTTGATCCAGCCAACGAGCTCTCTGTGCTCCTCTCCGCCTCGTGCCGAACGGATCGCTGACGAGCACCTTCCTGGAGGGGCATGAGTCCGGCATCCTCATCACGTGCCCCAGCCATCGTATCCTTCCAGCTTTGACCACTGTCAGGATATCTGCGCCGCCAAACAGCTCAGCTAGCTCGCGGTTCATTCTCCTCTAGTCCTTAGCACCCGCCGTTCGAAAATAGCGAGTGCATTGGCATCCTCCGTTAGCAGAGTCCAGGACTCGTACCCGTAGAGGACTACCGGACGTATCAGTGTGCGATATATCGTACATTTCGTGTGTTGATGGAGCCTTCTGGTAAGTCTCATGTAAAGGATTATTTATTATTAGAAATAAAAACACACAATTCTCCAAATTTCAACAACTCAAATGGAGAGGTAAAAACAGCAAATAATATTCATATATTATTTTTAAATGGTATATTTGACTAACTAACAAAAACGGGAATTTATATGAACGATTTAAAAAACTTTTTAGCAACAAATCCCTACAAATGGATTAGATTATCGATATAACATTTTTAAAGGCTAATCCATTTCTTATCAAAAAATTTATACATATTACTGTTCAAATATTTAAAAAATATCAACAAGTAACATTTCGTTGCCATGTAAAATCGAAATTAAAAAAAGTATCATCAGTACTCTAAAAAATTATAATTTCTGGTAGCACTAAAAAGGGTACGCATTATACCTTAATTTCAGTTTCGGAAATAAAAACCTTTGTCTGTTTTTTTTTTAAATTATTTTGTTAACTTTTTTAAATTAGAATTACTGTCGATTATTATTAAATAGCCCTTGTAAACTAACGTGGTGATGGTAAATTATTATATTTTTCATGGTAACGCCGGCCATTTATTTAATTTTTCAATTAATTTAAATTATTAAAAGAATTTATTCCTTTTTTCATCAAAAAGATAAAAAAGTTTCAAATAACTTAACACCCAATATTCCCGAATGCTGTTACAAAGAATAAATTTGATGCTAAAAGTCATAATTTGTTGACATTTTTAATTTTTATAGCTTTAAATATGTTCTATTGTGTATGAATAGCTACCACCGAGTCGATATGCTGTACTAGGATCGATGTATGACAAATCTAAATGGCTAATCGCTTATCAAGTTCACGAAGTCACAACATTCGTCACAAAAACGACGAATCGATCAGCTGATATATAAGCCATCCGTATTAAATGTCATTTTAATGAGCTTTGCATGTTTATAATGAAATATTGACCATTGGCTTTCGCTTCACAAGTCACCGCATTACATTGTGCCGAGAGGAATTCAAAGTGTTGTAAAACAATATCGAATACTACGTCAGTTTTCAAGTGGGATATAAGAATCAATAGAAACATATATTCAAAAGTATAATGAAGCCGGAGATGATTTCCCAAAAAATTAGCGTTGTGTGTTTGGAACACATTACAAAATGCTGAAATAAAGATTAACAATGTTTGCATCTGCATAAAACTGTACATAGCAGGGATGTCGGACGTTGTACGAAAGGGTAACTAGTTTTAATTGCTAAAACAAATGCATTAAAACTCAAACTTGGATACACTCGTAAAAGTATGATACTAACGTTTAAAAGAAAGTAACAAGAATTCAGCATGACAATAGAAACTGATAAATAAATATCATTATTTGTGCGTATGTAATGCAGCCTCCGAAAGACATGTTTGCCACCTCTGATATATAAGATGAAACGTTCAAATGTTGCACGTACGAGCTTTTCGAGCAACAAGTGCATGATACACGTCGAATACACAGTCCCACGTGGTTTTTGGTCGTCTTCCCCATGTATTTATTTGTTGGTAAATCCAGTTGCATTCTTTTTATTACATGCTTTCTAACCGAATAATAGGAATGGAGTTCGAGAATTCTTGCGTTATATACGTTTCATACTTCCGCATTTCCTTTCGTTTAAGATCAATGCCAGGAGTTTTGACCCACTTGTAAGGTTTGCATTTTTAATATATAACTTTTCAATGCGCAGGTTTTTTTGTTTGCATTTTACACCTTATTACTCCTACACTTAATCAACAATATCGCTGTTATCAGTATAAGTATGTTGTTTATTTGCTGCTTTCCTACCATCTCGTACTGTGACGTCATTTTTCCATCAACCGCATCGTTGATGTCACGTTTAGGCTCGCAATGTAGCACGGTTAACAGTATCAGCGATGGAAACACAACGTTCTCATCATTCGAACGCGCCATCCTGGAGCAAGCAAGTGTTAAGGATCCTGTATCAAAGGAATGCGTCCTGTAGCAAGGATCTGCGGATGCGTACGGTTTATAAATACGTGTGTACCACCGTTTATAAGGACACAAAGTTTCCAACGTGCGGCGGGACAACACGGATCAACCGCTGGCTCTGCTTACCTGTTTGTGTGGAAAGAATTCAAATAGTGAATGAAAGTGTTGCCCACAGCCACAGCCTTGCGATCTTCAACTCAGTGTTCTTGTGTCGGTTTGTCATTTTTTTAAGTGAGGGATGTTGTGGTGATTTAAGTAGTGTTTACAAGTTTCATCCAGCATTTTGTTTAATATACCTAAAGCTACACCTAGGGTGCATATTTTCTGCAAAACTACAGTGCTAACTCATTATTCTGGTGAGCCTTTTTAAACTCATAAATTATGTTGATTCAATGAAGCATATCATTTTCGTGAAACTGTATTGAATAACTGCAATTATAATGTATAAAATCGCGTTTATTCATCATGAAAACCTGCATGTACATCATTTTACACAGATGTATATAGTGACCTATTTCAACTCGCTCCAAACACAGGTTAAACTCCAAAATAGTTACAGAAACCTTATATTACTTTGCTTAAGTAACCAACACGCAACGAAGGGTTCATAAGAAAAATCATAACCAAGAACCTTACCAAAAACACCGAGAACCTCACCGCAATCTTGCACTTGTGATACAAATTTATCAGTAGGTACAACCGTAATCATGTTGGTGCCCAAAGAAAAAGCAACAATAGCTAGAGCGCAAACAAAGTAGTAGAAGTAAATAAAAGCAATTGAGGAGAAGAAGCATTATAATTTTTGAACCAATAAGTGCATGTAACAGTTGCACGGAATGAATTCAAAATCACCCGTTGATATTTTTCCATTTTCATTCGCTTTTTTTTCTTGACAACATTATTATGAGTGGCACACGTGGCTGAAACTGGTTGCACACGTTTGTTTCAGATCGGCAGTAGTTTTTTTTTATTCACAACAAAAAGTTAGCAAACTAAGGTTATGAAATTAAAATGTTTATCTAATGTATTTTAAAACAGATTTCACTACAAAATCAACGTAAGTGAAATCAGTGAAAGATTTTCAAACATTCAATCAGGCTCACAAGATGCTAAAGATCAGCTCACCCTAATTTACGCTTCAACGTATCTGTAAAGATAACACACATAGCATTGAGACGTTCGAATCATTCATTCTTCATCAGTGTTACTGCAAATTTCTAAGAAATCATCTTTTGTCACACTTTCGTCCCCACGGTGAATTATTTTACAAACAGAATCGTAAGCTTCAAAAGCCTCCTCCATTCCACGCATACGGTGAAGTGTATGGAATAAGTGAGGCGATGAGTTTAATTGGTGTAACAGGTGCTAGACCGATACACTCGCACACATTTTGTACAGAACTTCATAAAAAAATAATGATTTCCGATAGCAGCTCACACTCATGTGTGTTGCTGGATGAAGATAGAACACGAACCATCCATCGCAAAATTCCGCTTTTTTCACACTTGTTGACTGGACTGCTTCCCGCAGTGTATGGTATGTATGGTGCAAAAATAAATACCGTACAAAATGCTTTATTTTATGCCCGAAAAGTGCTCCCATTTTACCTATAGCGACACAGAAACGCACTCATCCATTACCCAAACAAATAGGTAAAAACTGGGGCGAGATAAAACATGTCCCATCAATCCGTTGACATGAACGATAATTGCTTTAAATCAAATCTGACAGAAATTCATTATACTGGGCGACTGGAAACGTGCCACTGCCACCTACGTGAAGGGTTTTTGCCGTGAAGTGGGTTGCCGGGTTTTTGGCAAATGCTAGTTCTCGCGTAACATAGGTATAAACAACAGCTAACAATGAGCCCAATAGTGGTTTTGTTTAATGAAGTATCCACGGGGTAGGATCGCTTGCTCTTCACACTAACCGCACACGTACACTTAAGGTGTTTTAATGTACCAATTAGCGGACTTTAAATTAATGAACGATTGGTTAACCACAACAAAACGTAGAATAGGAAAAGGTTCTTAACCTACATAAGCCTCTGTTGAATGTGTTTACTGCGTATGATCTATTCAATTTCAGTTCAATTCTAATTCCATCTATTCAAAGTCTAGTGTATGTAAATGGTAAAATAAACCTTCATTTTGGTTTATCATAGGGAATTTGATACATCTTCAAATAAGTTATTTTTTGTAAATTTGATAAAAAAGTAAATATAATTCTTTTGTTTAAATTTACAAAAAAAAACCACTTACATTGGACTGTTTTAGTAGTTTTAATTTTATTTTAATTGTATAACATTGCATTGAATTTATTTTTTCTGCAACTTAAAATATTACTTAATAAATCTTTTACGTTTAAATCACTAAAACGTGTAGTTCTTATAAACTCACAACAGATCCCAAGAAACATTTAAAAGCGATAACTATAAGGTAGAAAAACATATTTCTAAAATATGCCTCGAAATGCAAAGAAACATCTTCATTTACCCAACGGTAAAATGTAAAATTAAGTTCAAATGTAACTTAAATTTAAAATAGAAACATAATACAAGTACATTGACCCATTTGCGTTAGTAATGCTTCCTTTAAAGCATGTAATGTGCTGTACACCCTAATTATATTAAAAGACAACTTTTCATGTTCGGCAATCATTATAATGCCGATCAATGGGCGCTCCATGCGCTACAGTTATAATTTATTCCAACGTCATCGATCGCATCAATTGCTGACAATCGAAATCTTGCGACCTGCATTGACTACATACATTTGTGGTTTGACAATGAGTTATGATGGAACAATTTTGAAGTTTTATTAACAATACCCTTCTCAAAAATCCCCAAGGACATCGCTGGTTAAACAGGACACACACGCACACACTCTGTCAACTCTTCACACCAACGTTGGTCGAATCGGGCCCAATTGTTGTGGTGTGTTAAGTTTTGAGGGCTTCGATGACCGGTGTATATAAATCAATGGATGTGACATGTATAGCAAATGAGCTCTACAAATATTTTATACCGCTCGTGGCATAGTACTAGCCTGGCCTGGCCTGTACGGTTGCTTCATTAATTATTATAATATCATTCAAAGGTTACACCTGATGGCGATTGCCCTTTTGGCTTTGATGCTAAATTATCTTAGAATATTAGATTGACCTGTATGAGCCCTTCAGCCCTTCGAACCGGTACAGCTAGCATGGGTATGTTTTATCGATATCACTAACTAACGCACAATCGATTACTCGTCTAGCGTTATCACTACGACGAATAATATGGTTAATAGCTGTAAACAAACTATTTTAAAGTGCCAAAGTGCATATCTAAACGCTAGCCGAACCCGTAGGGAGTAAAGGGAAGCGTGATTAGTATCAGTTTACAATTTAACGATTCTCGATTAACGCTTAGTACTAGGTGAAGTAATCATATCTTTCCATTCGTTCCTATTCGTCCTTTCTCTTCAAGCGTGTTGCTTGCGATGGATCATTTTGTTATTTTCTTTTTTTTCACCTAATTGCCCACGCTTAAGCTTTACGGTTGAAACCTGAGAAGCTGAGTTTTATATTGTTCTGTGAATGCATGTACCGTGCGTGCGTGTGTTTCATACGCGCCAGCGAAAGTTTATTTCCGCCACGCAGATACGCTTCTGACTGGCCATGATTTATGTTTCATGATTTTTCATCACATTCGCACACTTCATACCATTTACCAGTACGTACGCTAGGCAGGTGGAGCTTGTGATGATCTTTTTTTTTTTGTCCGCCGGTAACACAGTTCCCTATTCCCTTATCGTATAATGAAGTGATAATGAATTGTGAAAACGTGCAATGATACACCATTTTGTAAACCATTAAACCATAACGTTTTCCCAGCTGGCTGTGTGGGTTGAGTTTTTTTTGTTTGTGCTGATATCGTTTTAACTAGATACACCGAATTACAAACAGCACCGAGCACAGCATAAAGACCCCCGCAACATGCCTATGTCGCTTGTTTCTTACCACTTCCTACGGCAAAGGATGCAGTAAGACGATGGGGGGTCACCAATGCAAAAAAAAAACAAACTTATCTCATTCTTACCTCTATTTATCTTAAAAAGGGATAACGATGTGTTCGTCTGATGTGGTGTGTATGTGTAGCTCGGTTCGGTTTGGTTAGTTTTTTCATCCTACAATTACTCGCAACATTTACCGTGTTTTAAATTGATATATCTATCGACAATGACTCAGTGGATTGATTACGGGCCAAAGGAACGTGCCATCGAAACCCAACTTCATAAAGTAAAAAAGATTTACATTGCCAGGTAGTAGTTAGCTTAGTTAGCTTGGCTGTAACAAACTAACTTCTGTGTGAGATTAGAAACAAATACATCGGGTGAAATTGCATTTCGGGCCTTGTCCCTTAGAATGATGTTGCTTATGCTCTAACGCAGAGACAGTACGATCTGCACTAGCACGTGAAACACAAGCGTGGGAAATTAAATTTCCACCTTAACAAAAAACAACTTTTATGCACAATCCTACCATCCCAGCACCGGTGACCATTCAAATGTGTGTACACACAGCCCCCAAATCCAATGCACCGATGAGGAATGGTTATATTTCATTCACGGCGTACACTCACCGTACACCTGTCCAGGCTTTGACTGGTCGAGCTTGGAGGAGTTTGTTGAATAAATTATTTAAATAATTAAATTGTTTCCCTTTTTCGCTCGCTAACGACGGTTTCCGCCGGTGTCCGCACCTTCACCATTCACTGCAGGTGACTGATATCTTGCACCGGTTGGAATGTGTTTAACGTAAAAGCAGCGACGAATTTACGCAAAAGGGAGAAGGAACGCGAGCGAGAAAGCGCAAGCACCTGAGCAAGCAAAACTGTCGAATGAATCGTGTAAAACCTGGGAGGGAAATTGTTGAGCGTTTGCAGGATACTTTCCTGGCCCGTGGAATTGGAATGTGAATCTGTTAAGAGATGTAAAACGGAAAACAAAATAAAACAAAACATTGCCAAACGTACACTTTTTCTCCCATTCATTTGTCTTCCTGGAGTCCTGGTAAACCCGATACACCGCCCCGATACGGTCAACGGTTTCGGGATAGCATGGGAGGCATGCTATCAGAATTATTTGAATATTTATTACCCATGATGAGCAGCAATGCAGGGCTAGATTCAAATGCACACAACACGCTAATCCAAGGGAAAATGAGTGAAATTCAGATCATTCATTTTTTGCAAAGTAACTTAAAAAAACACTTTTTTTAGTAACGTTGCTCAATTTAAAGCACAATAATTAGTCGACAGTGTTTAAATAAATACGGGCCACATTCTATCACACTTGCAGATGTGTGTTCATCCCTCCCAGCAGTGACTTCCTGCGTGTTTTGCGAGGTTTGGGACAAAATCCGCCACATTCCTCAAGCTAACATACAGCCATAAGAAACTAACTTTGACGAAACCTGAGATTCGCTACACTTTACAGTACAAAACGAACCGTGTTCGCTTACAGGCGGAGAGTGAAGATAAAATTATACGCTTATCGTCCACGGTTTCTGCTTATTATAAAACCCTTCCCTTTGGCCCCCTCAAACTCTTGAACCATCCCCCCCAACCGCCACCCTGTTCGCATAGTAACACATGACTATTGTTGTAAAAAGTGCCCTAACAATAGGGTACACACAATTGCAGCAAAAGAATGTTCATTGTCCTGCACCTCTGAGGGCTTTACAGCATGTTGCCTCAGCGCTGTTGACAGGCGCTCAAGTGTTGATGTAGCAAATGCTACCAGCCCTGTCTGACTGGAGTGACTGTTTGATGGAGAGATAAGATGAGATGAGCGCAGCAGCAGCAGCAGCAGCATCCCATCCAGCAAATGGAGATCGGGAATTAAGGTGCAAACCTTGTGCAAGCTGTGGAAGGTGTGAATTGCAATGGCCTCTTGCGTGGTGTGGTACGATTGCAGCATGAAAGCGTACAAATCTTAAACTAAACTGTTTCCATCTTACGCTTACGGGGAAAACGTTACAATGCATAACATTCTTACCGCGTTTTGTAGCATACATATATGCAATACGATCGGAATGGTTGAATGCATTGCCATCAAAATATGTTCATTAAACGTAAATCAATAATATGCGCACTGCAATAATGCAACCCCATCCCTTCTTCGGCTGCAGTTTTGTGTACCCGTCACGCTATCAATCATTCTTCCACCTGCAACGTTTGGGAGTTTGTTAAGCAACATGTTACTGTTAAATGTTCTTTACATTCACTGAATTCACGACACTCACTACACTAATCATAAGCGCCAATAGTTATGATGTATGCTTCCTTTTGTTTCTTCTAAAAGATGCTGTAACTGAGTGCTATTTTCGTAGGTGGCTAAAACCCTTTAACAGTGCTGGGGTAGATGAAAAAAATAATCCTTTTTGCTTAAACACGTGTCCCGACATGCTTGTTTTTGCTGTCGTACCAACCCTATGGGTTGCCCCAGGCGTATTTGTCATAGTGCGTTTGGAAATGTGTCCCGGTTTTAATGTTCGATGTCCCTTGTACCCGTTTCCGGCGGTTTCCAAGCGAGAAGCAAACCTCTCCCCTTCCTCCATGCTCTTCACAACTCACATTCCCCCGCCAGCACCCTTTGCCACAAAATATGTACGCCTAAAAATGGTACTAGCGTTGGGGAGCAGAGCACGCGATGCGATTACTCTCACGATGATACCAAATTCAAACATTTCTTTTGTTTGCACAACGATTCATAATTTATGGAGTCAGTAAGCTTATTTTTGTGAAATTGTTGATCTTTACAAGGCAGACAGGTTCGTACGGCCCCAACCATAGCGGCCAAGGTTTGTTAAAGGACTACTTTTGCTGTCGTGCTGGTTTTGTTTTCCTGTTTTTTTTTTCTAAGCTAACACGACACCCGCGAACGGTTCGATGATGGTAACACGGCGAATGATAATGCCTTCAAAGAACCGATTGCCCACAATGATCGCCACCAGGTTGTGTATTGCAACGTACAAAAAAATTATACAGGATACCAAATGATAACTTTAGAGCAAAACCCCATTTCTAAATCGATTTTTTCGCGTTTTACACCACATACCACGAGGGACCGAACCTGTGGGACTTAAATGAATGAACGTACGGATACGTTCTAGAGCCCAACAGGTCGCTAGTCAACAAGTGCTATGGCTACGTATACTACGTAGGTTGCGCTTGGTCGCGGCCTTCGGTTAAGCGAGGAGGTGTCACCGATTTGCGGAAGTGGTTCGAAGCGGTGAAATAAATTGTGACGACTACAGAAACAAAAAAAATACACACACACACACACATAACGCGCCCCCACATATGGCCGGTCCGGTTTGCTGTTTGTTTAGTTACATTGAATTTTGCAGTCCATTAATTTTCCTTCCTTTATTGCGTTTTAGCCTTTCAGGGACCACTTGGTACGCATACCAACCAGCAATAATGTAAAAAAATATTGCTCAAAAAGGTAGCACTCAGCTTTGTGGGGTTATGATAGAATAAAAATATATTTAAAAAAAATCACCCATCACTTATCTTTTGCGTGGGAGCTTTTTTTTAACTAAACTACTAAATTCTACATCCGTTTTCCATTAAACGTGCTTTCAGTGTTTCGCTTCACTAGCGGCTTATTAAATTAAAAATGGAAAGCCACAAAAACTATTAAACGATATGTTTATTGCTGAATAATAGCGACTGTATACATAATTTCTTGCTATTTTTAAAAAACATAGTTCATTGGCTTTCTAGTAAGGTGATCTTAATTTAGTGACTTTGGGCCCAGCTGTAAATTCCTTCTGCTGCAACATGCGTTTTACTATCAGCAAAACAACTTGTTGCATGATCGTAAGCCTTCCCATTTGTATAGCGTATAACGAATAAACAAAATTTCCCAATGAAACCCAACGTTTTGTGCTAGTGAGACTCTTTGCATAGATACACCATTGTTGGTTTCATCCATTAGGCGCAACAGATGCCTTTTTTGCACTAATTGCATAATGAGCAAAGGCGCTAAGAGGAGCTTCCGATGTATCGCGTACATCCGTTTATAGTGGCAAACAGCATGCTAGCGGCATTCGTATACTCGATTCGTGGTTTATGCTTATGCTTTACTTACACCAGTAGCTACACAAAATGCACGGTCAACATTCACAGCAACAGATTTTGAAACAGATAACTTACTGCCTATGTTTAATGAACGACTTTCACCGGATATTTATCGCCTTATGCTAAGCTCCGTCTATTGTACGAGCCTATGATAAAGTGCTCCTTGGTTACTGTACCCCATACGAGGACAAGATTACGCTTGGATGTTTGTACAGATTGCTATATCAACACATTTATTTACGTCTGATACGTTACGTATGCTTTAATTTAACTTTTCACTAGTGTTTCGATTTAGAATTTCACTTCTTTTATATTGCTTCTTACATATTTATTTGGCATCGCTGCTTTAAGTTCCTTTGCAAAATACCATCACGGTAGCGTCTTTTTACGGTTTTTTTGTTTGTTCCAGAAGCCACACCTCACTAATTTTACATTTAAATTGATAGCTACTGCAAGCGGCAAGTGATAATCACTGTTGTAAGTCGATAGACTTTCCTTCAAAGCGATCCGCTTAGCTCGGATGATTGCTTTCGAGGATTTTATGCTTCACACGATACGGTGCTGTGTCGCGCGAAGAAAAGAACAACTTTACTCCTTCTAACTTTACCCATGAATTGAATAATACCATATATACGTATGTGTTTGTGTATGTATGTATATATATCGCATTAACAAATCTCATTTTACTTCTCGATAGAGACTTTTTCACTGATTACGCAAATGCTTTTATTCTTGGCGGGAAAGTGAAATAACTCTGAAAGGAAAGGATTACTTCTCGTTTTCACTTCGATATTTTCATGTGTGGCTGGCTGGGTTTGTATAGGTTAGTCTGAATGTAAACCAATGGAAAAAATAACGTGACACATTCACTGTGTTGAAAGAAAAGAAAGTAGTTAATATTCAAATACCATAAAAAATTCTTTAAATTTGAAAATCACATCAGTTACATATTTTACATTTACATCGAAATACAGTATTTATTATTATTTTTTCCTGTAAAACAAACAATTATATTAAACTGCATGGGTATCAAAATAACAAAATGCTACAAATAGCCAGAACAAATTCTGACGTTTTCACTACTATTCACATAATGATACAAGATTACATTCATTATAAAAATAAAAATATATGTTTGTGGGATTATGTTATCATTTTGATGTCAAAACCGCACCATTTTCATAGAACGCATTACAAGAAATTATTGGTTAAATTTGCAGCGATTATTCATGTGTAATTGCTATCACAAATTGATATCTACTTACGCAGAATAAAATGTATTTCTTGGTCCTCTGATAGAATTAGTATCCTGTCACGTGTAATAATTGCTTAGATGATTGATTGATCATACATCCTGTTTATCGATGGCGTTAGTTCAATCAATATGAATACACTTGGAATTTGATCCATCCAATACAATCAAGCAGCACCGCGAAATGATTAATGTTGGTTGTGTTGAATAGAAACATAACAACAAACCTAACCAAAGCACCACTATTGTAGTTATTTACAACTTTTTCTAATATTACTTCCAAACGAAACTAGCACATGTAATAATTTACTTTCTTACGATATTCTTAACAGTATCAAGCAACTCAAGCAAGTATCAAAAGAAACTTTTGTCTAACTAATTGTAGAAATAAGAAAGATTATTTTGATTAAATGGAATTCAACCTTAAATAATTCATTCATATTTGTGTATCCTGGGTTACATTCGAAGGTTGCTTATTCTTATCCCAATTCTTATTTCATTATACAGTATTGTGAATTGTTTTTTATCAACTTGAGCCTATACAACCTTGGTTTTCTCATGACAAGTCAAGTCATAATGATTTATGTTTTTTTAACTTAATTTGATGCAATTAATTTTCCGTCGGGATATTTTGTGTATGCCTTCTTTGTAAGAACTGGCGATGTGCAAACTGAGTGAGAATGAATGAGCTGAATCTCCACAAAGGATTATTATAATTCTTTAGCAATGTAACTCACTGAAAGAAATTTAAATAAAGAACATTTTTTTATTTTATTTTTTTGCAGAACTGTCATTTCGCTCATGAAAGAGTGATATCAATCATGAAAGAGTCATTTAACTTGAAAAGAGTCATTTAGCTATTGAAGGAGTCTCCACTCTTTGTGGCGACCTTTGACTCATTCTTTTTCTTATAATGATCACTCTTGTGTTAAATATCTCGTAAAAGTGGTTCTTTCAAAAGTCTAATGAATAATTTACCAGTTAAATTACATTTTTAAGAATTATTTAACTCAAGAGTGACATGACTCGTTCATGAGTCAAAAATCAAAGTATAACTCTTTAAAGAGTCAGTCGAAGAGTTAATTCATTTATATGAGCCGCTCACTCGGAGATAACTCACCTTATTGAGTTATCATTACTTACTAGAGATGAAAAAATCCACAAATATTGCGTCAATAACGATAAACGTTAATTGGTGTTGAAAATTTTATTTCTGTTCAGATAATTAATACATCTTTTTGTGGTATTATAATCTCTGAAATCCTGGCCTGCCATTTCTAACTTTTCTTGTTAATAATTTATCCTATCCAGCTATCTTCTGGAAGGGATTTTGTATCCATATTGTTGTTTGAAAGTCCCATAAAGCCAGCTGCCACTCTACGAACAATGAGCTGAAATTATATACAAATTATCAAAAAAAAATAATATGCTATTTCTATATTTGCCTTAACAGGATTTGTAAATCTGAGTATTGTTCTACAATGTACAATTATATGAACAAACTTATTGTTAAACAATGTTTAAATACGTGGAACCGGCCATCGATCCAACTAGACTTTACAATTTTACGAATTTTAACCACTTCAAAGAAGGGCAACGATGGGCTTCTAATCTGAACGCTAAAGCATGGTAATGGATTGAACATATGCTTATCAATACATTAATCTACATCCATTGGTGCAATGTATCATGTCTACTTTTACTTGCTTCACAATCTAATGTAATATTTATATGCTTTTACTGCACCACATTAACATACTTTATTTTCAAGAGTTTTATTGCGTTTGTTAAACGCACTATATGCTTACAATAGATAACATCAGTTAAGGGATGGCTTTGCATACATATTATTGGACGTATTGTTGAACAGGAAAAATTAAACTGAACTTTTACACATATTTTACAACATTCAAGGCGTTCATTTAATCTGTAATGAGAATCTTTCAACAATTGCCAATACTATTTTCCAATAGTAAAAAAAATCCATCTCGAAGTTATTGACACTGTACGGAGTGAGCTACCATGCGTCTCCATATGGATGCAATTTCACCTACCACATTGTTGTTCATTACTTAGCACTAAACTACCTATGCTCATTACTATGATGAGTAGCAGCATCGTTTAGTTCACCATTTAACGGCGTTGTTCTTTACTAATGGAAAACTGACTAATGATAGCACAAAACGTTACGTCGTTCCGAACCACCCGAGTGTATTTGTTGTGCGGTTGGCCCCCCCGGTTTAGTGTTCTTGCTCGACTCGTTGGAAAAACATGTGCGCTTTGGCGCAATATCACATGACAGATTCTCTCGCTAAAATGAAAATTTGCGCTTAACAACTTATCCACAACAATGCGTTTGAAATATAGTAGAAAGAAGCGAGTCATGGGGCGCGAATGTGGTGAGCGCGAAACCAGTTATGATCAATTCAATTTTCACAGCGTGCACTACATATAACCGTACCACCATCAGTGGCTTACTGCATCACACAATACGCTCAGATAGCTACAAAAATTTTACATACAACTTTTTCTTTCATCTTCACTTGCTTGAACCGGGCACTGCGGGAGCTTGATCAAAGTTTATGAAATAACATCCAGTACCGCCGGCCACCAGGAATGGTTCCTCACCCAGCTTCGCCAATGGATGGTGCGCATTCTATCGACCAATTTGGTGTGTGCTGGTGTGAGTGATAAATTAGTAATTTGTTTGCACGATTGCTCCAGCTGTAAATAAGCGATATTGTTTTTGAATTGATTTAATTTTTTTTGTACCTACTTGTAATTCAATCATCATTTGAGGCATGTTTCGATACATCATCAAAACGAACGAGAGTTTTTTTGTTTTACATTTCAACACTTCCATACTCTGTTCGGCATGTATGGGAAATATTTTAGGTTGCTTGAAAACCTTCACAATATGGAGTTTTAGAAATATTTCTTCACTAATCTATATGGTATGTAACGATCATATTAATTCCACCATTGCTTGGTACCTAGAACTTCATCGAAAGAACTTCAAATTGGTATCGATTTAAAACAATCTAAAGTAGCAAATTATTTGGAGACATAAATTAACAACGAAAGCAAAAGACGCACCAGGGCCAGTTCGTCCAACTTTCGCCCGGATTGCTTCAACACGAAGCGTTTAATGCGCGCTATGGGTTATTAATATTTTATTGATTTTACATCACTTCCACATTTCTGATACTGATGGTATCGGGGACTAAGGTTGCGCCTGATGTCCATATGCGCGCCTGATCCTGAGCCCGCCCAATGTGCAAGAATGTGATGCTCCGTTGCATTCAATGGGACAGACGAGACCGTACCGTGTGCCACTATGGTGGCACATCGGTACCAAGGAAAGGAAGCGGAACCAACCTACCAGAAGCTCGCCGTAAACGATGACAGAAGAAAGATACCTGTTGATTTTATATCCACCCGGATCGACCTGGGAGCATGTTTAGCCGTTTTCCTTTTCACCTGACCTGGCCTTACGCCTTGCGGTGGTTTGAATTGGTCGGTATGTGATTTTCTTTATGCGAACGATTGTTTCTGAGTGTTTGGCCTTTTTTTTCTACTGCTGGTTTGATCGCTGTTAAAATCCTCAAGTGCGAAGATGCTTAAAAGCAACACAAAATCGAACCAGATTGCTGCAAAAATAATATCAATAAAATGATACAACAATAAACAGAGGCACAAAAAAAAGCACATGCACACTCTCAGCAAGTAAACACTTGCTAGCGGACGAAATCTAGAGAGAAAAAATAAATAAATAAACAAAAAAAGCCATGTAATCTACTCTAATACGACTATCATTGGCATCCCGAATACCCTTGTTAACGATGGGTACGTGCCGTGCGCGAAAAATGCGATCCGAATGATGATTGCAGTGGCATCACAGCTGAAAACGGAAAAACAAATCCACCAGAACGGATGCACATAACTTTTCCGGTTCAATCGTTGATTCCTCTCGTTCCTGTGTTGCAATCGACGGATCCCCGGTACGTAGGATGTGCCCAATAAAATGGCTATCCTTACAATAGCAGATCCTTACAACCTTCGTAAAACCACCTGCAATTCCACTTTCCTAAACGTTTAATAGCCAACGCACCTTCGTCTAGCGCAACGGGCGAGTTGGAAAACAAATGAAATGCACTTTTATTTATCCCCCGCGGTACCTTGAGCAATTTTACACCGAAAGACATTCGAACGCCGGCTTATATTGCTGCATTTTTATAGATAAAGCTGTGCAAAATGGCATTAATCTAACGCGAGGAGGTAACGTTAACAATATGGTGACAAAATGCTTACCTTTTGGTCCTAGGAATTGTATCCTCATTTCTATGCTTTTAAGATGCTGTCTCTATACCCTGCGATAAACGAGTGATTTTTTACGGCTTTTGAAAATTAAATTAAGCTACAATTCACCCAAAAGAGTTTTTTCAGAGAGAAATGGTTTGTTTAAATTAAGCAATTACAAAAAATACCCTTTCAAGTGATGCCAAAAAAGTAATATTTCCTTTTATTCTCATTTCTTTCCAGACTATGTATCGAATAAATCTGACCACGTTTACATTACTTTTAGCACTCACTGTAGGCAGTTTGATGTCGGAGTCGTTGCACCCATCCGATGGTAAGTGGCTGGTATTTGTTTTATCCGGCAGTTTTTGTTTCCCTTCCTAACCTACACATCAAGATTAACGTAATGTTTTGCAAACACAGCACCAATACTTGTTGATGAGGTAGCTTCTTATGGCTCATAAACTATAAAAAACGATACAACCAATCATCTTGCCTCGTGCTGTGCTTACAATGGCGCCTAAAACATTCCCAAACAGCAGCAACACCAAACACAAGAAGGCGAAAAGCAGATTAGGTCTTTAAGGTACTTCTGGTTCCCTACCTTGTCCACCCCACCTAGTCCTTCCCAACCAAATTCATCGAGTTAAGTTTGCAGCTTCCACATTTTAACTTATTTCCCCTGCACCGTACGGTACACAATGCCGTAAGGGATGGTAAAGCTTCACGAAAAACCCCCCATACCCAACGGTGACCGCACAGCAAATGGTCACGAGCATTTGCAGAGGAGTTGTGGCAAAAGGGAGTAAATTGCAGAGCATCGGTTCGATCCGCATCTACCCCGTTTGCATGATACCTGCGGCCCAAAAGGGTACGTTGCCTCAGGTGCCGCAAGTGAAACGAAATCAGACCGGGATCCGGACGGCAGAGTGGAACGCCCGGTGGAATGGATCTTTTTGTTTGACTTTTGCAGCGTCTTTGAATTACAAATGTTGCGCGAATTTAACCCCAAACTTTACGGTGTCACCCAAGTTAAGTATTTACATCTTACTCGGCACACTTCCTCTCCTGAGCGGTGCACAGGAAAGAGTGATCCTTCCAACTGGCGTTAACTAGTGAAACTGTAGGTGGGAAAAACGGTGGGATTTGCAAATAAACACCAAATGGATTTTGCCCTCTCTGAAGTCATTCCAACATACACCCATACACAGTTGCACATAAACTTTCTACAAGTACAGAAAAAAGTGCCCTCATCTGAACGCCATTGTTGTCACCTTTGAAAATTTATCTTTGTGCACAAAGAAGGCTACCCAATTATAGGAATTAAATGACGTCATTGAGAAATGATGCAAAGTTGCACCTTTTTTGTAGGGCCACAATTAAAAAAACTGCAATTATTTGCAGGTGCCATCAAAGATTTGTACGAATATCTTCTGCAACGGGAATATGCTGCCCCCGTATCGTATGCTGATCACCAAATCAAGCGAAAGGCAGTTCGATCACCATCGCTGAGGCTACGTTTTGGAAGACGAAGTGACCCGAGCGTGCCATTGCGTCCCGAGGTAGGACCATTTCAAGTAAATAAACGCAGCTTGTGAATTTTCGGTATTTTATTTTTCCATTATTCACTCAACCCGCCCTCGACACGCAGGAAGATGAACTGATGGACCAAAAAGCAATACGAGCACCGCAGCTTCGTTTGAGGTTTGGAAGAAACGACCCACTCTGGACTTCGTTCAACGAAAATGCTTTGCTGGAGGAAAACTTTGAAAAGCGAGCACCATCGCAAAGACTACGGTGGGGACGATCGAACCTATTCGGCAATCTGGTTAACCAGGTAAGGGGGCCCAAAAACGCCCAACCAATCGGATAATGGGATAAGACGCTGGCCATGAACATTTATGAATACGCAGAAAAACCATATCCATTTCGTTTGCCAATTTCATTTTACTTCACCAAGTTCCAGCAGGACGATGTGATGCAGCAGAAAGCAATACGGGCACCGCAGCTAAGACTACGCTTTGGAAGAACCGATCCATCCTGGGCCATGTACAATGAACATCAGCTAGCACCCGGTCAGCAGTCACAGGTGGTCAATGATGCAAGTGAAAAACGTGCACCGACCCAAAGGCTCCGATGGGGCCGTTCCGATCCTGCATTATCGAAAGATTCTTCTGAGGTAGGTCCCGCATTTTAGACATTCGTACCACAATTCGTTTGAATGCGATTGGTGAGAAAGATATAGATATGAGATTCCGGTACGCAAAACAGAATATAACTACAGTGTCGTACAACTATAGCTAATCCAATATCCTGTCTGTCTATCTTATTTTGATATCCAACGCATTAGTTTCGTTTGAATAAGACCCACATAAACGTATGCTGAGCTGAGCTGAGTAATCAACTGTTGTTTTCTACTTGTACACTCTTATCATTTTCTCGGTTCAGTTCTATTTAAAATTAAACCCCGTTCATGATTCTATAGAGCCCCTTTTTTACAATTTATGGAAAAAGAGCTTGTATATCTTTAGTTTTGCTTTTATTATCATCAAGTTGTAGTAACGTTCAGCATTTTAATGAAATTTCAAATGATGTATTTATAACACTTAATACATTTAATTACTATTAATAACAAAAAGACTTTGTCGTCTTTTCTATGGTCATGATTTGAAAAGCTAGAAAATCCTATATTTGTTATTAATAAACAAAAAAAAACTTTCAGCAATTTTTTTTATCTTAGCAGGTGTCAGAATTAATTGAACGATAGATTTCTAAGAAATGTACTAAACATTGTTCTTCCAAGCTTGATCATTTCTCTAGTATAAAGAAATTGAATATATTTTTCTAAAGTTTTCCATCAGATTTAGGTCCGACGATCAATCTGGTTATTTTAGTCGAGCTGGTCAATTGTAGTATCCTAGAACCGTATTATACATTTAAAACATGAAATTTACATATAAAAGGTGAAATTCCTATCTCTAGCACTTCGTTTAAAATGCTAAGCTTTTGTGGAGTCCCATGACATGTCATACAAAATTTTTTATTGTTTTCGAAAATATTGCCAACATCCATTAAAGTGTTCAAGGCCATCGAACTTATACTTAAGATCATACAAAAACAAGGGCTTTTTCTCCATAACTATCGTATAAGTGTTCATCTGTACTACTTGTAGTAAACCATTTTCCTCATTCTACTAATGGTTGTTGCATTATTGCACAAAAACTGTATGTTTTTGTTCTTTCTTTTTGGAAATCCTACACTTCATTTTATCTCGAAATCCAATCAACTCTCCAAGAAACTTTTGTAAATTTGTAACAGTTTGGATTATACATTTTGTTTCTTCTTTATTTACTTGGTTTAATTATGTATATTTTTGTTATGATCGTTGATTAAATTACATATTCGGTTTCTAATTAATTATTTAAAATATCACCATTGCTACAATGGTGAAAATTTACCTTAACATTTATTTGGTTCGAATTAATTATCCGTTACACTAAATTGATTGTTATTTGCTTCGTTTGGCACAACTGTCCGTATACATTCCTGACCAATGCGTTTCTGCACCAAACGAACTAATGAAATCACTGTAAATGCAACATCCTTCCACAGGACAAAGCGCTAGAAGCGGAGGAAAGCGAAGGCAACAACGTTGATGACAAGTAAACAACATGCACGGTAACTACCTGTATCCCATCCAGTCGTCGTCGTCGACGTCATTTGCACATTCGCGTACCCGGAACATTCCTAAAAACGAAACACAAGACAAACCTGCTGCTATATGAGGGGAAGAAACTCCGTACCAAACGGAATATCTTTCACTACTCTCTTAATGCGTTGGCCATGGCTTACAGTTGGAAGCGGCTAATTCTAGACATCGTCATACAAATAATACCCGTGTTGTCCGCAATACCATATAAACGCAACTGGACATTTGTTGTTTGTTTTTGCCCCTGATCAATGGCTAGTTTGGTTTCGATCAAGATGGCCGCCATTTATCCAGACGCGATCGTCTAGCAAGCGATCTAGCAAGTAGAACATTTTCATCGAACAATTACAAAACTAAGCGCAAGAATATATTAGCAATCGTGTTGATTAGCAAAAGGCTACCGTTGTTCTACAGTTCAGCAACGATTGTACATGGCAAATGACAACTTTAACTGTACCCTTTAACAGCACCACTTTCATACTGCAAATCTGTTGAAATTTTATTGTATTCAAATTTGTGAAAATTTGCAGCAAAATTCCAACAGATTTCATTTCCATCAGCTATATATTAGTATGTAAACATCTACAAAGTACACAAAGCTACACGTTAAAGATGCGATAATGCGAACCACCCTTCAATGGATGATGATTACCTTACGGCTCTTGCGGTGAAAGTTTTTTTCTTTCCTGAGCAGCACCTGTCTATAACACCGCGCAAAAGAAATGAGTTACGTTCAGAAAAATCAAAAGAACAACAAGCAACACAAACGAAACTTTTATTTTTTGTATACTTTTGCCTTAAGACAAATGCGCGCTAAACATTTAGTTGCTTAAAGATACAGGCAGATAGATAAGCATACATGCCTGTAACCATTCACCATACCACACTAATCGGGCACGATCTTGTCAATGGTTATGCGTTTGAAGTAAAATTTTTCCGAGCAAAAGGGAGACAGCATAAATAATGTGTTGGCCATGTCACATCACACATCACACACCTAACCGAACCCTACGCTGCTGCTCGAAGCCAAGCAAATCAAATGCATTCCAATCGGTATACATTGCGGTATATTAGCAGTAGTTATGCTATAAGACTATAAGATTTATGATGGCATGCATCAATGCATACTGTGAAAACTTAGCTGAAACATATTATAAATAAAAGCAAGTCTAAAAATACATATTTTTAATGCATCTGCAGCCGATCGTGAAAGGATAAACTAACAATGATCATGTGTATGTACATATATTTATAAACAAATAAAATATTACCTAGCGGATACAACCACATTTATGTTGCTTTATCTTACACTTACTTTAGAAGAGTGATGACATTCGTATATTTGGCCATTAGTTTCGTTCGGGCAATTTCTTCTAACGGGTTTTTCTTATTAAACACTAAACACATACAAATTGGATTTTTTTACATAGCTTGGTTCAACTGCAGTTATATTGTAAAAGAGCTTTGATATTCTTAAACTATAATACGACAAATTAATATATCATTTAATATATCCTCATTTGACTTTAGAAGGTCACTTTGAACATTTTAAGATAATAACTATTTCATAACGTTAAATAAATAAGAACTAGATTGATCCTAAATCTAAATGTAATTTCGTTTAGGGAACTTTCTCGAAACCAGGCTAAAAGCCAAACCAATTAAAATTTACTTCAAAAATCATCATAATTTTTAACACATTATCGGACTGCTCTAGAATTAATTTCGGAGAGTTTAGTTTAGTTTTCATCAGTTTTATTAGTTGTCAATTTATGCGTTACGCATTTAAGGAGTAACGCTGAATGAGTTGCACTATTCCTACGCAAGAAGTATTAAACATCTTCTGGTAATTCTCTCAGTTGATTACATACGCAATAAGCCTTTTCACTAAATACAAGTAATTTTTTTTGCCATAAAAATTTATAAATATGCATGTCTTTGGTTCACGTTTTGAGAATGAGGTCAGTTCAATGAATGGATTTTTTGTTTGTTTGTTGGTTTTGTTAGATTCTAGAAAGTGTGTATACGCTTCACATGCATCTTACAACCTAAGGATGTTTGTAACGGTGGGGACATTGTAAAAACAGCCATAATAAAAACACTTTCTTCACGAAACATGAAAAGTTCATAATGCGAACATCTTTATGCACAGTTTATGCAGTTTATGCTTTACACGCCATAGGTACACGTTAACATGTAATGCACATCTTGTTGTACACAAACGTATTTTATCCTCTGGGAACGCAAGCTGTGGAAACGAATAGTTTATGGAATTGATTAAAATTGGGCTTGGAATTTGGCTCATTCAAAAAAATCTTTATAATTTAATGGAAAAGAACAATTGTCACAATTACGCCATATTTTGATTCGTTCAGTTATTGCTTTTACCAAATCAAAGGCAGTTGGGTACATCTGATCGGAACTTATTTGTTGCTTACACCCAGCGGCATTCTATAAATGAGATACAAGTGTCCTCAGGCGTGCCATCTAGTATTGTGATCGTTTCGCAAAGGTCATACAATGAGCATGGTAAGGTGAAACCTCAAAAAGGAAATAATTACCCTGTCATGACCAATCACTACTACCATTAGCCCGCGGTCTCCGACAGGCTCCAAGAAAGAAATGCAAACTTTTGATTACAATTTTGCGCAAAGCCGTAGATCCTTAATTATGTTAAAATAGGCAAACTAATATCCATTTGAATGCTGATACAAAATATCTTTTTATGCATGTGAAATGTTATGTTCTAAATTATGATTTTTTGTTTGTTTTTCCATTTACATTGCAAGTAGCTATCGTCTTTTAAATATATTTAAACAGTGAAAATAATACAGACATCATATCAAACATAAGCTTTCAACTAGGTTTTGTGCAACAGTTTGAAAAGCTATCTTGACGCCTCTCCATAAAAACATCTACCCGTGACGTCTAATCAAAGTTTATACCTCTCAGGTGGCAGATAATCCTCATGCCATGAATTGTCTTAGCTTATTGGGTTTGCTTAACTCATGTTATATTTAATTGCCAGTATTTTCCATATGTCTGACACAATGCTGGGATTCATTTCACACTTTTTCATTCCTACAAGCTAACAGTAGTGCTCGCCCTCTCCAATGATTCGTGTTACTTTCATAGGAACACACTGGCCACAAACTACCACCATTACCTTGTGGTCGTCTGGTATACAACACTTTAGGGAGTCCTATGCCTTTCATCACGGTCCGAAACGAAACCAAATCCTCCTGTCTGTGAACGATGCTATTTATTATTTTATTATGCTCGAGCGCTTCCTGCGCTGACGATGAGGCCAATGTGACATTGCTGCACCATTGCCGGCAGCTAGCACATGTGCTGTACTTGGGTGCTTAGACTAAATTCAAGGTAACTGACTACTTGGTACGGATCTCTGTGTAACTCTGGCCCTGGTTCCGTCATTCCCTTCCTGTTACAGTGCTCCATTTTTCGGGTCATGATCGTGTACCACTCGGATCATTTGGTCTGCCTTCAGTTTACATACACCGAGAAGCTGCGACTAAATAACACATCTTCTCATTTCCCTTCGGCAGTTCAGCTTACCGGAAACAACCGGTGACTTAGTCAGGAACTGCACTTATGCACACCTTTTAGTGATAATGCCTTACAGCGTTATCCACATCCCGTCGGTTATAGTCAAGTTTTAATAACTATTTTAAATCTAATCAACAGTCTTTGCTTTATTTTTATGAACAGTGATGTGACTGGTAAAAATAGAAGCTTTTCATATAGACCTAAAATTTTGGAGAATGCTTCATAAAAATGTGTTAACATAAAACATATGTACGTTTAAAAAATTACAGTTACATGTATTAAGATGGTTGATAATTAATTATCTTATGCTTCGGTATACCATGTTCAGATGAAAAATGCTCTGCAACGAAAGTGATTAGAGACAGTATTGATTTCAAATACCGTTATCGGACCTCATTCTACTTCAACTTCAACCTACCATGCAACCCGTTGTTCCAATCATATGTAGATTTGAAACATGCTACTTCCGGTTAGAAATCGCATGGCGAATTCCTGCAGTTCCATTTCTCGTTGAACATGGCATCACCAATCAAACTGGGTAGCACACAATCTCGAACGGTAATTTGAACCAGTGATACATTTTGCTGAAACAAGCCTTTCGAGGAAAGTGGCCAGAAGGGTGACACGTTTGCGTTCGACCAGTAGCCAGCGAATGGTTTGGACTGCACGCGTTTTAGTGGGACACGTTACGCGTTGAATGATGCCGCTAGCTACATACAGCCCTGATCACTACCAGCGATACCCTAGCAGAAGGCTAGGGATTGCAATTTCCGGCTAGGTAATCATTCACTTTTCATTTCGACAAACTTCTAAGCCTTTCGTGTGGGATTTTCGTTGTGGTAAAATCGTACAATTATTTTGGATTCAATATATAAGACAAATTTCATTATTTATCATTAAAATCATGAAAGTTTAAAAAAAAAACTTTAAGCGATTCAGCAAAGTATTGTCATCTTACATGGAGGTACCTGGTACTTTTCAATCGTTGACATGGAGGTGCCTGGTATTTCATATACACTATAATACATATTATATTATAATACATATACATATACCATAATATAGGGATTTTTTTTTGTTTATAAATATACAAACATTAAAAATGATTTGTAGAGTGAAATGCATTGTTGTTTTTGTTGTTGAGCACAAACAACTATTTTTTTATAAATTATAAACAAAACAGCATACGGTAAGCTTGGGTTAACACCGGCAAATGAATTGTTGGTTTATTTAACAAAAAAAATCGGACAAAGGTATGATTGCATTAAATGTTTCCCTAATGTTGCCAGAGTCGTATTTAATCTAGTTAGGTATTAAAAAAACTTATTGCATATTTACATTTATATTTACTTTTTCGGAAATAAGTGCGAAAACAGTTGTGAACATGGAAGTAATTCAATAATTATGAATATTAAAATAATAGTGAAAAAGGAATCGTAAAAACAATAAAAATTAAAAAGAAAATATTGGAAAGTAATGTGCAAATCAATTGACTTTGATTTTGGTATCTCCATTTCCCAAGTTCCGCTCTTGTTTTCGTGATACCTTCTCCCTTGCCGCTACTTAGGTTAAGTACTATATTTCTAAAAGACTTAGCAAGACTTATTTTAGCCACGTAGCCGGATAGTCAGACCTTGCTTCGGGGAGACGGTCCGGATGGGATTTGATACCCGATCCTGTCGTGTGGAACCGGCGCCATTTATCACCACCAGGCCCCTCCAAAGTTCTAATAACAATAAAAATAAAAATATCTACAACGCGTCTAGGGATCGGAACAGCTTACTGAAGTTTTTTTTTGTATTGAGATTATTGTATAAAACATATACAAATATAAATAATGTAAAGTTTTTAAGTACTGTAGTTTTTATTTTTCGCTTTCTAGCTTTAATCGATATACTTTCAATGTCATCTCATTATATTTTTTTTTATTTTAAAGAAAAAAACAATTGATCTATTGCAAAAGTAGATATTGAAAGAATTTCCAGAAACGATTGATTTGTTGTATTGCTAATATCACTTTTATTTTATTAACCTCATCATACCGTCAATAACTATTCCATCAACTCACGTACAATCAATAAACTATAATAAACATACTTAGCGAATATTACTACTATTGTTGACACTGTTCCTGTTGTTCTTCATATTGCCGTAGTTTTTGTCATTCTTACTATTGGCATTGTCACCTGCGGCCGTCACTTCACTAACCAAAGGCACACCGAAAATATTTTCCCACAGATGGCAAATGGTACTGACGGTGCTTTCTTTCGCCGTTGCTGTAGCAAAATCAAGACGCCACGTTTCATACTTGTCCTCCTGCTCGTCCATATAATTCAGTCGGCACGATAGCTCGTTCACATCCTCCAGCTCGACAATGTTTGTCATGAGTTGAGCGAATTTGGGCTCCACAGGATAGGCCGAGCTTTCGTTAAGCCATCTGATGTCTGATGTTAACATCAGATGGTTTTCTGTTACTATCAGCGTCGACAACTGCACGCTTTCCAGTTCATCATGCAATAGTACATCACAAAAGTTTATTACCATTACCATTTTCACTTGCTCACCCTTCGCTGCCTTCTTCAACTTTCCGTTCAAAAGATCCGAAGGTTGGTAATCAACGGTACAATACTGGGGTAGAGGGTTTTCTAAAAGTAAACAAAAAACATCGATTTTATATTGGAAAAGTGTGACAAACGGATTGCAACTGTAACATACCGTTAAAAAACAACATCAACTTATCCGTACGAAGAATATCCTGAAGTATGACGTGTACTCCCCCAATCGCACTTATAATAAATTTTATTCCAATCTTCCATGGCAGTGATTGAGCTATTCCAACGCAATCAATGGTCCCGGAAAGGTGCTTCTTTAACCATGTAGAGGGATCATCGCTGTGTAAAAAGCCGAAAGTAACGAAAAAATGCCATTAAACATATGCAAAACATCTTACGGCGCAACACGGTTTTACTTTTCTGCTGCCACTTTCTTCATTATGTAGAACTTTGTTGTCGACATGATGAACAATCCATCGAACCCAGAAGGCCACTCCTCGACACGATTATCGTCAAAAATCACACACGATACCAGCCATTTCAGTGATTCTTGAACATCCCCAAACAAGTTCTGATACAGATACAGCTTTAACCGATGATCGACGTTGGCAAAATCGTTGTAGCTGTAGCGTATTGGTTCGTAAAACTTTTTCAGCAAATTGTCATCCGATTTTCCTTTCGGATTCTTTGCCATGAGCATATTAGTAGACTGAAACAAGCCCCCAAGTACGGTGGTAAGCACGGAACTATCCGCCTTTGATGTACTAGTTGGCGGCGGTACATTTTCATTCAACTCTTTACGATCATCCATTGAGTGATCTTGCGGTTGAGTTTGCTCTGGCAAAGCGGATTCCTTTACGACGTGTTTCAATGCCGATCCGTCTGATGTTATTCCTTGGCTGGATTCGTAAGCCGTACACACACTATCCGTTACCGAGCCGGAACTAGAACTTTCTGTCAAGTTTACGTTCGTAAGGAACGCCTTTTTGGTTGCGTGAGATGCATGCTGTTTCGATACGTTAGCACTTTTTGCCATCGATGTGTCTTCTTTGACACTCTCTTTGGCAATATTGCCAAATGTTTGCTTTAAAGTGTCGTCTAAACTTTCATCCAGCTTAGTTTTTATACCGGCACTCACATCTGCATGCTCCAAATTACCACTCATCATAGAATTTTGCCTTATTGAGTCCACACTACAATCGTTTATTGTTTCGAGACCAGCAATACGGCGTTCTTCGGAAGCTTTTCTACTGGGATGATACCTGGGATGAAAGCAAATCATATCGTTTAGAGTAACTTGTATTTTTGTTGGAATGCAGCATTTATGTAGTACTCACCCTCGATCCAACACCTCAATGCTGCTCTGACTAGGGTTACTCAAAACTTCTATATCACTCTCGTTGCCAAGCAAATCGGCATCTCGATCTCGCTCGGAGTTGGTACTGCCTGCAACGCTTTGATTCGAATCGCAGGAGCTTCCCGGTTGCGATATTCGCGAAACAGATGAAGAATCATTGAATGATTCACCGGATTCTGAACAAATGAAAGCATAGTAATTTATCTTTAATTTTGGTTTAAAGTTGGGAAAAGACAATTTTTCTTATCATTTTCATTTCGTTCATTTCCAACCTACTACTATGAATGCTATTAAAAATCTACGTACAACTCAATAACAATTTAAATATTACTATTCGACGTCAAAAAATAGTAATCATTACTTGTACTATAATTTTACCCGTGGACCCATTTCACTAAAATATTATTGTGTGTATTTGCTCTGTATTCGTAATACATGTGTTTGAGATGCATTGCAGTTTGATAGTACAATGTTTTGTCGACAGATGATAGGATAAATATAGTAAAATGAACGAGTCCAATGTGTTCCACAATTCTTTACGTTCCGAAATTCCCAAAAAATCGTTCAAACATGAAGTGATGAAGTATCATTAATCGTGTGCTTACTTTGATCATTTTTCACCGGTGATTTCCATATTTCCGGATGCACTAGAGTGTTGCATACACACAAGCACAAACACCGCATTCAAAATTCGGTCAGTATAATTGAACAGCGCACAGAAAGAAGTATTGTTACAGTTGTTAATTTCAACCAAATTCCATTTGTTTTAGTGTTGAAAGTTGTTCATCAAGTCGTGCAATTAAAAAAATAAAAACAAAACAAACAAAACATTAGATACCTTATTTAACTGCGATTAAAATGTCGTTGATTTAATCGATTTTGCAGATAGGTAAAAGTAGCCGTGGGCACTAACAGATGTGTTAAGAATTTTTTGACCGTTAAGAGCTATTTGTTAAATGGATTATCAGTAGTTGTTAGGAAAGAAGAATGCAATACACAAACCGTTAAATCGATAATAAACTACTACAAAACCAAAAACAAACTTTTGAGCAATTAAGTTAAGCGTTTCAGTGACATTAAATGCAACAAAATCATGTACATAAAGTTCGATATATATTTCTATATACGTACCTAGGCTATTTTTCGATGAGCTATTATGCATCATTGCAGGATCCAGTATATGTGTACCAGAAGGTCCGGGTACAGCGCTTGCAACGTCATTATTGGACCCTGATGCAGGTTGTATTGCTATTTTGCTATTCTCGCCAGCGCCAGAACCGGAAGGAAGTACCGCATCCTTCTCCAGCTGCTGTTCTTTTATCTCAATACAATAGCCACCGAAGCACTCAGGACATTGTAGATCTGCAACGTAAATAGTTGGATTTTAGGCAAACGCAAATTGCGCAACAAACAATTTCACGTGGATAGCTTACCATCAAACATACGCTTGGTATTTACTTCTCGTGAAAATTTGGCATCGCAGACTACACATTTGTATAAACGCTGATTCATTTCGGACAGCGGCCTCTGGGATAGCATATTGCGAAGTCGATTCTCCAACAACTGACAATCGTGTGCGTCCATGTCGTACACACGTTCCCTTTTGTCACGTTTCATTGTGTCAAAAGTTAATGTTATCCGTGACGAAGTGGATCTTTCGCATGCTTCTAACGTTTTGATTCCCCAACGTGTTTTTGTTCTGTAAAATGGTAGACAACAGTTACGGGAACGTTAATAACACAATACACCATTCATCTCACGTATCTTGCATCACAACACTTACTTTCCAATTACGTCTTTCTCTTTGATGCTCCTGTCCGAAACTACGATCGACAAATTCGACTCATTCCCACGCGAGGAAACATGATACAACACTTCATTATCTTCAATTTCTGACTCTAGAACAATAGAGCGGCAAATGTTAAAAATTAAATTACAAAAATAAAACATCGTAACCGTGAAAACAAACTTGAATTTACCTTCATCTATATCTCCTTGATTTCTGTAGATATCCGTTAAGTTTAACGATCCCTTTGTGCTCGTGCCTGTTGTATCCTGATCTAATGATTCATACTTCGTATCACCAATATTACCGCCAACGCTTTTGTAGTCGGAAATTGTAGTTCTAGTCTCCGATAAAGAATCCTGCTCTACTGGAGATTCTTTCAAGGTTTGTATTTGAAACGGAACATGTTCATCACCAACAGGAGTACTGGTACGTTCTGGTCCAACACATTGATCTTGTTTATGGGTTTCGGTTGAAGGGCCTTCAGTTGCTGCTGCTACCTGGTTGCTGAGTTGCATATTCGTTCGCTGATAATGTGCTACACTTTCGTATTCCTTGTCCAAGCCCGGATCAAACCCAATCACGTTCTTAACCAAGTGACCTGCTTGACTTTGCAACCATTCGCTTCCATATTGGCTGCGTAGTTCTTCCAGCGTTCGTTTCGTCTCCAAATGTTCACGATTGCTTTCTGCAAAATATGAAATACACACAACCATTTCCTTATTAGTTATATGTTAGTTATACTTATACTTATAGCGTTTCAATATTGCCCCTGTAGCGAGATACTGACCTGCGTTAGTTAGCATAGAGTTAATCGCTTTGCTCGCATCTACAGAATGTTTTCTTGCGTTCGTATCCTCGCTATCGCTCTCCGATATAACGGCTCGTCGTACTCGCAATTTCCTTTGACTGACTGCAGACTGATTCATTTGATCTATTTAAATCAAAATAATAACTTTGGTAAATTTCCATCTTTACTTTCTTCGTCAGCAAAAGAAAAAGCTACCTCTTTCATCATTGACTCCTTTAAAGCTCCCTACGGAAGGTTCATAATCTCCATCGCCAGCAGCTATTGTAGTGGTGCTAGATGCTGGTGTGTTTCGTCCACTTAGATTCAAATTCGAGCCTGTCACTGCATTTGGGACCAATATTGCCTTGTAGCTGTCGTAGTTACCCGTCAGCGTCTTTTCGTACCGAGAAAGTGGCGCGTTGTCCAATATAAACTTATTCCCGGACGTAGCTTTATTAAGATACCGTGCTGTTGCCTGACGGTGCTTCGGATGACAAGCAAGCGGATTCTCCAGCAGATTTACACTGCGCAGAGCAACCAGCGTGCTAAGCGGTAGTAACGCACCGTGATCTACGATAAAGTTCCCGGACAGGTCCAGATCATTCAAACAGCACGACAGACAAGCCAAGCCTTCCAGATCTTCCAGAAAGTTGTTCGATAGCAGTAAAACTTTCATCTTCCGCATTGCATCGACGTGAAAGGCAGGGATTTTATTGAGACGATTGTAGCTAAGATTCACCACTCGCAAATTTGGAAGACTTCGTAAAGCGAACACATTAACAAGTTGGTTATGGCTCAGATTCAACACCTCAAGCCACGGTGCGCGTTCCAGCGAACAGCCCACGCAGTCCAGCATATTGTAGGCCAAGTTTAAACTTTTTAGCGAGCGCCATGGGTTGCTATCGGGCGCTTTGTCACCGCCACAGCCAAACAGTAAATCGATTGTGTCCGAAATGCTTCTCATGCAAGTCAGATCCTGCAGCTGGTTTTTCAAATAGTATAACCCAACTATTTGATTGATGGGTATCTTCTGCACCTCGAGCGTGCGTAAGTTACGAAACTTACTAATATCCACCGCAAACTCATACGGGTCATCATTGACGAATTGGTTCAGGCTGAGAATGACAGTTTTCTGGACGAAATCGTAAACGAACTGCAAATCGCGAAATACGTCCGATTTCGCATTGTTCGGTTTCACCACTTGAAAGTTCTGGGGCGGAAACGTTTCATTTTTATCCACAATCAAACTAAACGAATCGTTCAATGCGCGAAGCAATGATCCTGTGAAGATAATGAAAGAAGGGTTCGTAAGAAACCAAAAACTCCAACGCCGATCGCTTACACGCTTGCAGCATGATCAATCGATCGGTCTTATCAATTCGATCGAATGGAATCGTTTAACCCTACCTGATAGAGATAGTTTGAACTGTGAGTTCAGCACTTTATCACCGCTTTCCTTCAAAAGCTTTGCCAGCGCCGTGATCTGCGTCGGATCCATTGTTGTCTTCTGATCTCGGCTTCCACACTTGCTGTTGATCATGCATAAACTCGCAGATGGAACAGAATTTATGTGGTATATGATTCATGCAACGCCATACGCTTATGAGAAGAGCACTAGCAATCCTATTATGCATACACTTACACGGCATAAAGGAGAAAACAACATTACTTATGATTCATTCATTTCTGCCCATTCATGCAGGAAGCTTTTATATAATTCGTAAAACGTAGATCATTTACTTTGCCAACAAGCGGATTCCTCACACTGAAGCAATTTATACGCTGTATGATAAAGGCAAAACAAACTCGAAACAAATCACAATCGCGCACCAAACTCACTCTCGAAATGTTTTCACTTCACAATAACCTTCATTCGATTTGCAAAACAAAGAAAGCCACTAAGCGCTAGCTAACTCAAATTCAAATGCTTTTAAACTATTTTACACATTCAATAGCTACACGAAATGATCTAGCACAGCAACAAAAGTAAAGATCAATATGCACAGACGAGCAATTAGATGTTTATGTTTCATTAAAAATAGACAACGAGTGAAAAATATGGACGATGATTCCAAAACAAAACTAGGTACCAACACACACGCACTGCTTCGCTTCATTCGCTTGAAGTCAGCTGTCGTACTGTTGTCAAATACTTCCAGGCAAAGTTTGACGTTCTCGTACAAAGATGGCGCCCGTTGACGTTTACAACGAGCAACAAAAGCAAAACCGGCTATGTGGTATTTTATCAGGCAAAGTGTTTCACTAGGTTAAGGTTTGGCTGATAAGCACGGGAGTTGTTGGCTTGTTTGTTTAGTTTAGCTGAAAAGACACCGTCTTCATCATGAAGCTGTCTGTTTACTTTTTTATAGTAAGTTCAAAACTATCGAGCCGAAAATTCGTGTGTCCGTGAGCGAGCACCGATGACGCCTACGGTATCGCCCACCATGTAAGGAAATTATTCATTAATTGCTTTGCTAACAATTCCAGATAGCCACTATTGGCATTTGCTTAGTCCATTCCAAAACGCAAAAAAGCCCCGTCATCGACAACATAGCCGACATGAAAGAACTGAAGAAACTATTTCGCACAAAAACAAACGTACTGATACTGTTCGTGGCCGGGATGAAGGAAAACAATGCAGTACTGGCGTCGTTTAAGGAGGCTGCCCAAACCGTAAAAGGTCAAGGCACGATGGTGTTGCTTGATTGCAACAATTCCGAGGTGAAGAAAATTTGCAAAAAACTTAAAGCCACACCCGCGCCTTTCGCATTGAAACATTTTAAGGACGGCGATTTCCACAAAGATTACGATCGCCAGCTCACGGCAACGAGCATGGTCAACTTTATGCGCGATCCTACGGGTGATCTGCCCTGGGAAGAGGATCCAATCGGTATCGATGTGATGCACGTTCCTGATGCCGTGGTAGGTTTTTCGATTATCGTAGTTTTACTAGTGTAGTAATGCGTCGTAATGAGTAATTTATTTTTCAGACTTTGGGTAAATTTTTGAAAAAAGAAGTAAGACCAACACTGGTAATGTTTTACGCTCCGTGGTGCGGATTTTGCAAGACGCTCAAGCCAGAGTTTTCAGCTGCTGCGACGGAACTGAAAGGACGATACGTGCTAGCAGCGATTGATGTGAATCGCCCGGAAAATTCTATCATTCGCAAACAGTACAACATTACCGGGTTTCCCACGCTGCTATACTACGAGTACATATACCGATGCAATGGGCATATCTGTGTATTTTTGACTAAATGCTATCGTTTCGTTCGCAGGAATGGTCGCATGAAATACACATTCGAGGGAGAAAACAACAAAGCAGGAATTGTAGCTTTCATGAAAAACCCTGCCGCCCCTCCTCCAACGAAACCAAAGGAACCGGATTGGTCGTCGGAGAGCTCATCGGAAATTGTACACCTGACCGTAGGGAATTTCGAACCAGCGCTTAAGGATGAAAAATCGGTACTAGTAATGTTTTACGCTCCGTGGTGCGGTCATTGCAAGAAGATGAAACCCGAGTACGAAAAGGCGGCCGAGATCATGAAAGCGAAAAACATTCCCGGTGTTTTAGCGGCACTCGATGCAACTAAGGAAGCCCCCATTGGCCACCAGTACGGCGTGAAAGGGTATCCGACCGTAAAATACTTTAACAATGGTGAATTTAAATTTGACGTTAATGTGCGCGAAGCGGACAAGATCGTAAAATTTATGCAGGTAAAATTAAAACTAACAAAGGTCCCTGTTTTTGCTACACGATATCTTAACACGACTGGTGCTTTTTTCATATTGTAGAATCCCACTGAACCGCCACCACCACCTGCTCCGGAAGCACCGTGGGAAGATGAACCTTCTGAGGTGGTCCATTTGAATGAGGAATCGTTCAAACCATTTCTGAAGAAAAAGAAGCATGTGCTTGTGATGTTCTATGCGCCATGTAAGTATTCAACGGCGTATTTCGAAACGATATAATTTTACCTGCCTAATCCTAATTTACAGGGTGCGGCCATTGTAAGCGAGCGAAACCGGAGTTTGCTCGGGCGGCAGAACATTTCAAAGATGACCCTAAGACCGAACTGGCAGCAATCGACTGTACCCGCCACAGTGCCGTTTGTTCAACATTCGAAGTGCGCGGATATCCTACGATTAAGTACTTCAGCTACCTTAAAACCGTGCGCGAGTATAACGGTGGCCGGACGGAGACTGATTTTATTGCCTACCTTAAGGATCCCGACGCTGCCCCTACGAAGACTGATAAAGTAGCTGAACCGTTCGGAGATTTTCCTGGCTCTGATGAGATACTTATTCTAACGGATGCAAACTTTGAAGAAGTAACCAAACAGGAACCAAACCTACTAATTATGTTCTATGCCCCGTGGTGTGGCCATTGTAAGCACATGAAGCCCGACTTTGCGAAGGTGGCCAAACTGTTGGCCAATGAAAAGGTGCCCGCTAAGGTAGCTGCTCTAGACTGTACGGTGCACACGAAATTTGCCGAACAATTCCAAATACGAGGCTATCCGACGCTGAAGTTTTTCACCAATGGACAATTCCAGAAAAACTACGAAGGTAAACGCACTGCCCAGGATATGATGCAGTTTCTTCGATCTGGTGGTTCATTACCAAAGGATGAGCTGTAAAACAAATGCCTCCTTCTAGTACTTTTGTTCTCTATTATCGATCAAATTTTCTTTAACCGGGTTGTTTGTAGCATCAAAGGTGCTGAAAACCCTTGTGTCCATGTACTCACTCAGTTTACACCTACCTATCATTTTCGAAGGATAGGTAACATATTTCTACCTCTTGTCTTAAATTCCTCAATATTGTCTTTTTGTCTAATCTAAGTGTATATATAATCGTCTTCGTGTCACGTACCGTGAAACTCTGTGTGGAAGCTGTGCAAACGTTAATTTTTTAACATAATACAAACTTCACTACATCCATTTCTAAATTTGCATTTTCTTCGTGCGATGAAAGAACTCCGATTCCCAACGTACCGCCTGGGCGACACGATTGGTTTATTCGTAGCGGCACAGAGGATCCTTTTGGAGTGCTTCCTCGAATTGAATAGAGAACATTATAACTCCAAACAACCATGCAATCTCTTCAAAGTTCTTTCGTTTACATCTACGCCAGCCAACTTATCTTCCAAAAAAACCATTTTTTTTCACATGCCCCATCAACCGACGGGTGGCTGTTTTCTTATTTCATACTCCCAAAATTACATTTTCAACCTGTCCGACGTAACTGAGCATAGATGGTGTAAGCTTCACGCAAGGGACACGCAATCAACACATCGACAGAAATGAAAACATGTTTCCATTTCTTATCGTTTTCCTCCAACGCGTGGTGCAGCCTTCTGCGAGACCTTGGCAGCCTTTGTTTTCTGCTGCTTAGGATTTTGCTGAGCGGTTTTCGGCTTCTTGTCGGTCTGCTTAGCCTTCTTAGCTTCCTTGGCAGCCCTGTGAAAACAATGAAAAACGCGGCGTATTATTTAGTGCACTTTTCCACAACAATCACCAAGAGGGATTTCGGTCAGCTCATCGATATCCACTAACTTGTTGATTTCTGTCCATAGGAGATATTCTGATATTCGTTCGAAACTAATGTCGGTTCCTAAAACAATCGTACTTACTTGATTGCCTGTTCACGCTGGGCTTTACGAACTTCGGGCTTCATGTTTCTCTTCGCCATGATGTCCGAAAGCGACGCACCGACGATGGCACGCTGGAACTTCTGCGTGCGGCGAGTGCGCTTTTTGGAGGCTTCCTCCACAATACCCTTCTTGTGCTTGCGGCGGTACAGCACCGTCCACTTCACCTTGCGCGGGTTGCGCTTCATCAGGAACGAACGCTCACATTTTTTGTTCAGGAACGTGAACGTCTGAAAACAATAGTAGCACGAGTTCAGACAACAATAGCAACACGATGCATCGAAAACATTGAACAAGCAAAGAAACCTTCCACCCTACGACAGAAGGTTTGCCTTCACACTCACCTTTCCATCGGCTTTGACAAGAGTCTTGCCGCTGGCGGGGTAAATTTTGAACCCGCTGAATGCGCACAGTCCGATCCTGCGGAATAAAAACACATGTTAGAGCCACAAACTATCGAATGCGCTATCGCAAGCTGTTTCGAAACGATAAATACTTCATTTTTAAAGGCCGCCAACTAGCTTAGTTTCACAAGCTGCTTGTTTCTCTTCGAAAACGTGTGCAGAAAAGAACCTACGAATGACAGGGCTCGCACAATGCTGCCAACACAGCGAACCTCAAACCAAACGCAACGCTTCGGAAACGCTTCCAGTTGTCAATCTATTTTGTTTTCCTAAATTGTGTTATTTTGAAGGTAGTTTTATTTTCAATCCGGCCTTCAATGCTGTAACAGTTAATGCAAATCGACGTTTTAACATGATATTCATTTCCTCATTTCACGAATGTGTTCAATAAACCACAATTGATATTTTTATATTTCTGCGATTTGGTAAAGCTGGCTACCCTGCCAATGCCGGAAATATTCGTTTCAAGCAATTGTCAACTCGACGAACGTCAGTTCAGTATTGTTTTGGTGTTGGAAAAATCGAACATAGAAGTTTACAAAACAGCATTTTACAATGCTCAAGTTATCGCTAAAACGATTTGCCTCTGTTCTTTTCTTTCAAATGCTTTTTCTCATGGTGGATTTGGGAATTAACAGTTTTTCGTATCTCGCCCGTGGTCATCATTCGGCAGTGATTTTCCTGTTCATGTACGGCAAACCCCATTTATGAAATGCATCGTAAACAAATGTTTCTTTCCCGTTTGTTTAGTGCCCAGGATGTCTGCTTAATGCTCTCGTTCACGGCGTTCGTGTTCAGTCTATATTCGACCTACGTCTACCAGGCGGGAATGGCCAATCTGCTGTACGAAAAATTTCGTACCCCACTGCTTATAAGCATGATCTACTTTTTCCTCAGCATCGCTCTCCACCTGTGGCAGGTAGTTGGACACTCTAGCGAACCGTATCAATTCCAATGGCCAAAGGCACTGACGGCACTGTTCATCATACACCGACTGTGTAAGTGAAACATAGCACTCGAAAGGTGAAACCGATTGTTATCGATAATGATTATCATTTCTTCAGTTTCGCCCATCTATTATTACCTCTACAAGAAATCCGCTTTGAAGATGAGTGATCCGCGATTCTACGAAAATCTGGATTGGATTGCTTCGCAGCTATCGATTAAATAAGTTCATAATATGAATACCATAATTTACTCAAACGCACTAAATGTTCCATGTGAAAAAATAATACTTACACTCTCCAAAGCTAGTCAGAAAGTATTAACTCGTTATGTGGCAGTATAGTTTCAGTACGAATAATTTAAACTTATGAGACTGAGTTTCCGCTAATAAGTAAGGTCATATGCGTTAGCCAATGACAACCAAACTAACCAAAGCACAAGCACTAATTCATGTGCGAAAAAGTAATCTCATTCCTTATTATGTCCGTTCAACTAATTGTAAGAAATATGGAACTAAATAATCGTCGTTTAAGGCAAGCACCGATCCAACTATAAATTGATATTGATAAAGTCATGCCTCTAGTCACAGTGTTTCGTCTGGCACCAGCACTAGGTAGGTTTAGATGTAGTGAAAACTCATAAATGTCTAATTTGTTCCACATATCAGAATAAAGAGTTTAAATTGAAACACAATGTGTGATGGACACCTTGAGAAAATGTGAAAATCGCGCTTAATTTCAAACATAGAAGTCAGTAAACCTCTTACACCACATAGATTATTGCAGAACTCAATACAGAAGGTTAGTGAAGTAATGAAAGTAGCTTGGTGAATAACCTGATTCGGTTTGTTAGATAAAACTAACGAAAGCTCCAGTACCATGCAGACCTTTTTTTATATGTTTTTGTATAAAGGTTTACGGTTCCTTTTTCCAAATCATTAATTATTGTTGATTATTTTTATTTGTGGCTTTTTAACAGTCATCTTCTATTTTTAAAATCAGCTAAATAGCGGCAAAATCTCTTATCTTACCCGTTTTTATCGATACAAAATGAAAGTAACAAAACAGTTGACCTCATTTTGTGACAATGTTTATTTCCATTTCCGTAATATTTACGCATTCATTCACCCTAAAAATATAGTAATCAACAAACGGCCTTTGATTGTATACAAACATATTGTAAGGTATGGGGAACATAAAATGAAGATAGAAAAACACAATTCAAATGGAGCTACATGTAACGGATGTAGATGATTGCTTCTGAAGCCCGCAACTGATACCATTGATATTTGATCGAATGTGGCAGAATGCGGCCTCGCGTGAAAGTGAAAACCCCCCTCTTTAGAATTTTGTTTATTGTTTTCGGCGCAGCAAAACAAACCTCCAGTGCACACTACCGATCGTTGCACATGTAGGAAAGCGTAGATCTGCGTCCATCGTTTAAAAAAGAACGGCAATCCATCCAAGTGGGCCTGCTACCAGTATGATGTTCACTATGCGTGCGTGCTCATGTATATGCGCGGGTGGTGGTATGTGCAAAACAACATAAAATGTTTAGGCGTACTTTGTTCCTACTATTGCTGCTGCTGTTGCGGCGGTACCGGTGTAGGTGGTGCTAATCGGCTGATGAAACCGATCGCAGCATGTAGAGCTTTACGCAGTACCGGTGGTGTGCCCGTGCCGTTGGCAAAGTTTTCCGCAACTAATCGCAACTCGTAGAACACGTTTCGTGTGTATGGATTGCGGCGGGACGAGTAGCGCATTACCAAAAATTGGAAGTACACCAACGGCGTCATGATGCCGGCTTTGCCTCTGAAAAATTAAGTAGTAATCAAAATCACCCTTACCACAGATCGTATTAGTTTGCTAAACATGGCTATACTTACAAAAACACAAGCAATACCGTCAGTGGCATAATGATAATTTCACAGAACGCCGCAAATCTTAGAATGTTGCGCGTTTGGAATTCAACTACCGAAATCAGTAAACGTGCACCCCACCATGAGTTCTGTCCCAGTGTCTGCAGCAAGAAAAATGGAACACGTTAAGATCAATGTGTATGGCACAAAAAGGGTAACAACTAACTTACATCAAGCAGGGTCAAGGAATAGCTCGTGGAATGCAGCACGGAGAAAAGTACGACCGGCAAGATTATCACCAACATAGGGTACACGTACAGGAATATTAAGGAAAACAATAGATAGTGGAACGAATCCTCTAGCATTGTTTGCTGTAGATAGGCACGGGAAAGTTTAAATGGAGGTAGACGTTGGTGTAACCGTATGGCACTGGTGGCCGCATTTGCCATCAGCACTTTGTAGTATGCATTTACAGAGTTACTGTAAGAGAAGAATGGGAGTTTTAGTATAGGGTTTAATATACATTATATGTAAGATCATTTACTAATTTGCCTAAAGCAGTTATTAGGAAACACAGAACCGCCATGACGTGCGGAATTGATCAAATCATACATTTGTTTGACCTCGATCTTCTCTGCTGGATTGCATTCAACTTAGCAATGAAATGTATCAACACGAATCATCAAAAGTGTTTGTGTGTTCCAACTAACTCGTATTTGCGGAACATTGTTAAATTAATATTCGAAGGAATCAGAGCGTAAATTGATAACAATAGTTTGTACACTAATTTTACTTCATATCATACGTAACTGTTATAATTAGCTGTAGTACAACCTGTAGACTTAGCTTATATCAAGAGGTTCATTGCAGCAACATGCTCTTTCTTTCACCCTACACACCTCGTGGGGAAATCAACTAGCAGCAAGCGCTGGAACTCGTAACTTCGCAGTATGATTTTTTTTTCTTGTCTTGGACATTTCATTACGTAAGCCGATATATGTAGCTCGTCATCACACGCTGGCCGCCATGTAAGTGTGGGTTGGTGCGAGGCCTAAATGCTGAGCATTCAGTGTGTTGTGATGTGAAAACGCGCAAATCGTTCAGATGATCCTGAGCAGTCCCTTGTGCCACCGGTGTTGCACTTTTTGTTGTGTTGCATGCATCTTTGCTTGCTCAAACGCACGCCAAGTTATTCACATAACATAAGTGCTTTGGACGCGAAAGCAGGTGGGGAGGTTTGATTTTTTTGTCCATCCTCCCATTAAACACTCGGATTTTACTTCGCCACGCGTGAGGTGATCATCGGAGAGTTAGGGAAGGAGAAGGTGTACGCGCCATCCAGCGAGCGCATGTACGATTTGACGAGATGTAATGATATCCATAGCACTTACCCGTAGAGGAAGGGTAAAACGTATCCTAGCGCAAAGTAGATGGTTAGCACGCGGGACACCCATTGCGTCGTTTCCAGTTTGTTTGCCAAAACATGCTCTTTCAGTGCGACAAAACCAGTTTGCCTCTGTTGCTGCTGCGACTGTTGATCTCGCTGTTGATCGCTCATCCTGCAATGTGGGTTAAGGGAAAGACGAATGTTTACTTAGCGAGTGTCTTTAAGGTTTAGCAAAAAAAACATCGACCATGAAATATACATTAAAGCTGGCTAAGCTATCTGGACGGTACGAACGAAACTCGTCGCTGATAAGCGGTAACTCGTTCGCTATTGAAGGTGTTCAATTTTGTGTTTATCACTATTATCAGCACGTTATACCGATCACTATTGAGCCGTACGTTTCGAAGCAACGGCGCCTTTTTGGTTTACTATCATCATTCGCATCCATTCACATGATGTAATGTAACAAACAAACCAAAAAAAAGGGTGGATGGAATTTAATCAAGGTGAACCTCAATTCACCGAGATTTATCTACGAGCATGAAAAAAATGGTTTTGCGATAATCATCAATTCCTACGACACCACGTTTTCTACCACGATGTGAGATGAATTGGAGTAGAAATTTAATAATTGGCTGCATTTTACTTTGCTTAAACCTAGCGAAAACTAATTCCTAAAATACAGAAAACGAAATGAAAAGCAGAGAAAAAAGAAAGTTGCCGTTACACTGTTGCAATTGAATGAGCATCCGCGTAGTTATTGCAAACGGAGAGCAAAGCAAGCCATTGAAACAAAGGCCTCCTACTATTACGTTGATCGTCATAAAACATGAAATCGTGTTTATTCCGCCGCCTGCTAGTATGCGATTAAAGATAAAATGATAGATAAACTGATAAACTAATGGGCGGTCCCTCTGACTGTGCCAGTCACTAGGACTAGGTAGCTGCCCAGTAACATATAGACAACGAGCGCGTTTCAACCGTCATGATAATTATTGGACGTGTATCGCTGCACCTTTCTCGAATTGTAATGTTCTCGCAAAACACTTGATATACGCAGCACGATAGTGTTGCTAAAAATAAAACATATGTACCTATCTCACATCGGAAAGAAAGTCGAAAAGAATTCATATCGAATCTTGTCCGCCAAAAGACAGAGCGCAACGTTGGGTTTGTGATGATTTGAATATTTTATATGCGTATAAAAAGCTAATGAACGGTCTGAACACACATGTATACATCATTGACCGCCTTCCCTACCCCACCTTAAACACTATCGCGTATTTCGAAAGTTTTGTTTGCGTCTCGCTGTACCAATCACCCAGGTACGCGAAGGTGGAAGCGAACTGCAATTAGGATACGCCATGTGAACATTGCTGTTCGTTCATCAAGATGATGGGAAATGTGTTAATAGGGAATCCACTTTAACGGGGTAGCTTGTCCCCGTGCCCCCTTTTCAGCCACATTAACCCTTCTACTACACACGATTTCACCTGTGTGAACGCACACCCTGAGCAATCAATCGATTCGCAAAGCCAGTAATTGCTGTCTCAGCACAACACACTACTCAAGATACCGATTTCCTTGCGTACGTACGAACATTACCTTCACTGTAGAATGGTTCCAAAAGAAATGCAACAAACGGATCACTTGCTTGCTTCGGGTCAGGTTCCTTGCTAAATAAAAATTAGACTGAATTATCAAAATGAGATCCAATCAAATTCCACGCACTTTCGTTTCGCTTTAGCTGTGTTTGACGTTTGAGCGAATAGTAAGCAACATACTGTCATCGCCCGTTGGACAAGCGCAGGGTTGCGTCAAGTTCGTTTTCTGCTTGTCATGTTTACCCTTTTTGGTTTTATATTTTTCAAACAACGTTGCGAAATTATCCATTTAAGTTTTAATGAAATGTTGAAGAGAATATAAAATTGGCCAAAGGTAACGGAACTCTAAACAATGCAACTTTGGCATGATATGAACTGTCTGTTCGTAGCGGACTATTGTCAAATCGTTCAATATTGTGCAGCCTTTTACCTCTTCTGCACAGTGCGAGATACGTTTATTTTTAATTATTTATGTTTACAAAATTTGCCCACAACATGGCTCTCCTGAATTCGGAATCGTCTTCTGTTCCTGGCGAAGAAATGAGCGATGATGAGGCCTACGTTTTACCGGCAGATACAATGCTCATCTTGCAGCAGTTTTTACAAGAGAAGGAATTGAAAGAGCGGTCTGAAAAAACTGGAGCTGAGCCAGAAGGATGTTTTGAAGAAAATTGGGTATGGCAAATGATATATTTTGTGATTGTTTCCACCATCTGTTTAATATTCCATACCTATTCCTTACAGCAACTGAGCCAGTTTTGGTATAATGAAGAGACGAAACAAAAGCTTGCATTTATCGTAAGAAAATTACAAGAACAAAGTGGTTCAGACACATTTCGAGTAGCGCTATTGTCGGCACCATCTGCGTTTAAGCACGTGGTTAATGAAAATAAACAAGGTAAGGCTACTGATACGTGCAAAGCGGATGGAATAACTAACTAACGCTTCATTCTAGCTATGCTATTTGAATTTGATGAGCGATTCGCGTCGTATGGAGATAATTTTCAACAGTATGACTACAACAAGGCTTTCGACCCGGAGTACATGGACGCATATGCCGATCAATTCGATTTGATTATCGCTGACCCACCGTTCTTGTCCGAAGAGTGTATCGAAAAGATAGGAGCAATCGTGACAAAAATCACGAAACAAAATGCAAAAGTTATTCTATGCTCTGGGGCCGTAGTGCAAGAATGGGCAAAGGAACATCTTGGGGTTAGTTTGTGCCAATTCCGACCAGAGCATGAACGCAATCTCGGGAATGAATTTTGTTCGTACGCGAATTTCGATTTAGATGATATTTTAAATAAAGGCTGTTGATTTGATTATTAATTTATTGTTCGTTGAGGTTAAATTATAACTCCGTACAATTATTCCGCTGGCTTCCCATTCGTTTCGGTCGTCTCCGCCTTCTTCTGTTGTACCAGCTCGCGAAGACTTTCTTCTTGATCCTTGAGATTTTTAATCAAGAAGTCTTTGTTCTTCTCACACTGTGCTATCATTTCTTCGTAAGAAGCTTGGTTCGTTTTTAGCTGTTCGGTCAACGTTGGCACATCGTTCAACACGTACATACGACCAACGGATGCATACACTCTGGTAGCAGGATCAAGGTTGGAGATGTGTCGATTCGTTACTTCGATACGCTGCTTAGAAAGCTTCAAACTATCCGTTTTCATGTGAAGCAGGCGAATCTTCTTAGTAGAATCGATCTTGTTCACCTGCATTTCAGTAAATGCCTAAAAATGGATGTGGGAGCCGCCAAACAAATGTATAGAGAAACATAAAATTAACATCAAGAAACTATTGTTGGCATACCTTTTTCAATTCTGGATCCATCTTCACAGTGCGCGAAATGCAAGAATTGGTTTTTAGATGTGTTTAAAACACTATTTACCGCTTTTTCAAGCTTTGTTTTCGCATGTGCGCTTACGGCCAAATTAGAGAGTTTTGGAATCAATTTTATTGACAAAGAAAACGAATTGTCATATTTGACGGTCTTGTTTGATACCTCCACTGTGAGACGAGCCGCGGTCATCACGAATGGCTTTAATTGAATAATTCGAATCGAACACAAAACATTCTGCAAATGTTATCCGTTGTGCCTGTATGCATGGACGACACAGGTGGTATTATTTTGTAGTGCTTAACACTTTTTGTAATAAAAAGAGAGAAAGTTAATTGAAAGGTCTATCCATTCATTCAACACATATAGTTATGCTGATCGTTTCTATAGACAATGAACCTTCATGACTGAATATAGTATACATACCTTAGTATCGGACTGAAGTGATTTGAGGGCTTTGGCTGTTGTAACTACACAGAACTACATTTGCAACTGGACTATTTACTAAAAATACCGAATGAACAGTTGAACGAACGACCAACACAAGTCCCAACTCATACACTGAAAATTCCGCTATATTGTCCAGACGATCTAAAACAAAATACGAAAGATGTTTTAAGCCCAAAAATATGGTTTATTTAAAAAGGTATACGTTTAGATGTAATTAAGACATGTATATGAAAAATGATTCAACTGATGTCGTTCTGTTGCTTCGTGATGTCAATTCTAACTATTTGTGCTGGGTAAAATATGTAAAAATGTAAAATTTGTAAACATTACATCGATTTAAAATGCAGGCACATTCGGTATCAATGGCATATATAACCGGGTATTATGAAAACGATGTCTAATACTATTGGATCAAAATGGATCAAAGTTTTTACGCACTGTACTTGATTCCGGATTAAATTCGCATGTTTTTGCTGGCACGCGCTCGTCTTGCGTTAATTACTACCGTCCAAATCCATAGCCCAACACAAACCCATGAACAAACTAAGCCAATGATCAGTGCAGCCGCCGTATTGATTCTTCCTTCGCGGCGTCTATCGAATGCAACGTCTTGATGCAAATAATCCATAAAATCAAACACAGACGAGCACGAGATGCGGCTTTGAATGATTGGCACCAAACTACCGTTGGCCTGCATATACTTGATTAGTTCGTTGCGTTGCTGCTTGCAGGTGTTCAAGAATCCATCCAAATACATTGCGGCATGTACGAGTGTCAGCGCGGCCATCAAGCTTCCAATAACGCTGGCCGGTATCCAATAGTATGGATTTATGTCGTCTTCTTCCACATCGGTCTTCGTAGTCATTACAATTAAGTCTCCGGATCTACGAGGAATACAGTTTGGGGGCATCGATGAATATGAATATCTTTTATTGTACTGTTCCCGTCTAGACAACCCCAAACGATTCGATATTCATGATTGTACTATCATAAATCAAATAAACGGAAAGATACCTCTTCTAGTGTACACTTGGATGACTATGGGTATGAATAGCACACTCCAGCCAAGATTCTACGCCTAGAGCGAGGTGTGCAATTGAGTTAAAATTTCCACATTTACGAATCGTCTCGGACCTTACTCCACTCCCTCAAAATCAATACGAATATATACGTACCTTTGCCTAACGGTGGCTGTCTCAGGGTAACGTCGTCGGCGTCCAAAGCACACCCGGAAGACGTGAAATATTCCAAAAATAAAGCAGAATATAATGGGTAACACTAGTCCATAGGCCGCCCAGTGGCAGTACGCGACATGTCCCCCAGTGAAGTGTGTTGGTGTTGACCGGCCATGTAAAATGCATCCGCAGTTCGTTTCAACACAAGTGTCCAAAACATAACGCCAGTGCTGCCATGCTACGGTTGTCGATATGCAACACACGAAAGATAACGTTGCGATAATCGGATACAGATACGCAAGATGTTTTTCGCTTCGATATTGATTCATGCTTAACGGCGTCTACGAAAAGAACAAGAAAGTTGCAAAAAAAACCTGTTTAATCCATGTGATACTTCATCAGTCATCAGTCACAAATGGCAAAACTGGGCGTGGGAACCATACGAATTGGTCCGAAAGCTTTCCATCTGGCCACTTTCCACTTTCTGTGTGGCTAACTCAATTGATGGGCATCCAGAACAGGCTGGTGCACTTTGTGGTTAACTTTGCACCTTTAATGGCTCTGTTCAACAGAGTGCACTGTACTTACACGGTTGTTTACCAAATTCCAATTAGATTTTATAAATAATCTGAGGAGCTGCAAATAAAAACACAATGAAACGTAAACAGCAAGCCAAGCATTTGACGTTTACAAGCGTCGCTTAGCTAGTGGTTACACCCACTGTCGGAATTACACTGTCAAGTTTTTTTATGTCTTTTTTAAATATGCATTGAAATAGCGGGCGAAGAATTGGCCAAATAGAATGAGCATTTTTATTAAATATGTAAATATAAATGCTAAATTTGGAATGATGAGTAACTAAGAACTTCGTTGAATACATAAGATAATTAATTTGGTCACTAATTAAAATAACGTAATGCTCCAATTGCACCCTCTGACTAGCTTTAGGCTTTAATTTTCTCTGAAACCGTCATAAGGATTGTGAATAATTATATTAAGAAATTAACGGGACGAAATAATAGTAACAAAACAACATTTCATTATGGAGTCCGTTAGAAGGATAACAAATCAAGAGGAATAAAATCTTCTTGTAGCTCCAAACTTATAAGTTTATTAACTGGTTATGTTTTCGCTTTATGCAGCGACACTGGAGTTACGCGATGTCCCAACATTTCGAGATTGGTCTACTACCTAATTGAGCCTATAGTAATACACAGTTAGTTGAATGCTCGTAGTTGAACCACACTTTCTCTCATATGTTTCCAACATTTGACTGCACACCGCACTGAACCATTTCCGGAACAGTTGTTACGTTAAGGATGTTTTACAAATTAACAGTAGATTCTATAACTGTTCTGTTGGTTTCATTACAAGTACTGCGACTTAAGATCGCTCAGCTTTTTTGAGCCACCACCAGCCATACACCAAACCACGTACAAGGACGATAGGGCCAATCCAATTCCTCCACCGATTGCACATTTCCGTAGTCCGGCTGTGGATTTGTACAGTAAACCGGTGGCACCACCAGCCGCGATTGTGTTGATTTCATCATCTTCACCGCGAGCGTATTGCAGCACGACACCAAAAGCCGAATACATTACCGCTATCGTGCCAAACGTATTGGCCGTCGCAGCACCTTGCTTCATGACGTGATTTAACAATCTGTAATAAACTTAGGTATTAATTTCTGGGATGGGACGCTTCTACACATTCATAATGCTTACTGTGTTCGGCGTAATTTTCCAGTCTGTTTAGCTAGCCGCGTTGCATTGATACCATTGTACAGTCCTCCAGCACCACCAATACAGGCACCTATCATTGCCGAGGAGCCAATCTGTGAGAAAGCAAGCTCGAATCTGCCTCGCTGTTTGGAAGCTCCTTCGGGAAAAATAAATTCGGGTTGCGCTTGAAGGTAACGTGCATCGTAGTTTAGATACGGCGACAAAGGTTGCAGCTGAGGACTTGCAGCAATTCCTGTTGACAGAAAGGAACACATCGTGGTGTAAAATCATGTTGCGTAATTTGCCGATCGAAGTTTGGAATGCTAATAAATACCTGATTGCGGAGGTGAGCCGAACGAAAGTGGTTTATTCAAGTAATCGTCGCTCATAGTGCTTTGTTTTGTGAGCTCGTTTGGTAAATATGAAAACACGAAAAGTACAATCGAGGAAATGTGCGAGCTGCCGAAAAAAGTATTGTTTTGATAATTCTTCCTTTTGACGTTTGTGACAAATCATTGTGGGACGCGCACGGTCAATACGAACGACAGTGCTTGTAGTGCTTTTCCGAAAGCTTTTACAGCAACCTTTACACCAACTCTCGCTGGTTGCAGCTACAGAAATGTTGTGTTTGTTGAAATAACGAATTATACCCTGATTTTTTGGCGCAATTTGCAAAGAGTTTTTCGAAACACAGCAAATAACGTACAAACGAGATCTTTGCACATTTTCACGTTGCAAGGGGGAAAAATATTTCGGATCGTTTAAAATACTATCGAAACAAAGATGTCCTTTTTGCTATAGGCGATTGGATCTTCCGATTGATTTGTGAAGCAAATGAAATCAATTCAACTCAACAACATACATTTTGTTTGTATTTTGTTTTATTTTCTTGTCTGTTTTTTAAGCTTATCTTTTCAATGTTTTCTTTAAATACCGATATTTCTTATATGATTAGATATTTTAAACCTATAGCTCCTTCCTCGGACGTCACCTTCTTCTTCTTGTAATCGATTCACTCGCTTTGCTCCACTGAGTGTACCAACGTAATGGTCTCGCTTGTCCACAGAAGTCCACAATATTTTGCGCTTTATGAAGTTTTTATTTCCGTACCGTATGTGACAACTTGTCGGTGAAAAACCTTTCACACTTTACCTCAGCTCTGGCATAATGAGAAATGCATATGTTTCGGTTTCGTTTGTTTTGTCCACCTTTTTGTTTGCCTGTGCATTTTCTATCTTCACGTGGAAGTTTATATTTTTCCATGTTTTGTTTCTAGATTTTTTTACACGTAAACTGTAACCATACTAATCGTATCAATTTCTGTATTATTCCGTAGAACATTGTCTATTTTGATCATTTCAATATTCTTCCACGAAAACCATTTTCCATTACCACTGGCAACAGTGCAGGGCGCGTGAGTGAGTGATTCGGTAGGTAGAAGTGTTCAGTGGACGTTTACTAAGTGGTATTTTTGTTTTGTTTTTTTACATTATTTACAACGAGCCTTCATTTCGGCTCTTTTTGCTATTTGCTATTACTTGCGCACTAGTTTCTGCCAACGTTTCTAACCAATGTATAAATCTATCTGTAACATTAGCCCTCTTGCATTGCGTCGAAATTTTCCCGTTAATTCCTTTCTTATAGCAAATTTAAATTAAAAAAGAAGAACATGCCAACCAAAAGTAATACCGAAACCAAAAACCTTCATGTGTAACTTGGCGAACAATTTGGCTCGATTTTGTTGTTTTATGTTCAATGTTTGTCTAAGGAAATTTAAATGAACGATCCTGCCTCAAGAAGCTGCTTGCTTGAAAGGAACGATCCAAAAAGCTTACTGGTACACTTTAAAATATCATTCTCTGGTGCGTTTCAGTTTGAAGGACATTATTGTTGCTTCAATAAAAGCTGTGTGCCGTATATTGCCATCCGGTTGTGTTCGCTCCTTTATCGATCGGAGTCGAAAGCGGGTGTGTATGAGCAAAATTCTTATGGGCTGCCCTGCATGCTGTCATCACTTTCGAGATAGGTTACGTATGAATCCGTACTATCCGGATGGTGATGCCCGCTGAGATCCATATGCGATCCAATAGGAGGGACCTGTCCAACCTGACCCGGCATCGGTGGCATCCCACCGGGACCGCCGCCAGGACCTCCACCAGCTCCTCCACCATTGCCGACGTCGTATCCATGCATCTGTGATATGGAAAAAATAGAGAGAAAAAATATTATTAAGGACTAATGTACTGCCATCAAATTAAATAATAATCAGTAACTAGCAATGTTGAAATCAAATAAACTACAACATAAAAACAAATGCTGATTCTCCTTTACAAAAGTTTGCTAAGCTCAATAAATGGTCCCGTGTAGGGACCAAGAGAAGGTATCTAACATGATCCAACACAAACGCATATTATTCAGCGCATATTTCATGGATTGTTATAGCTGTTGCTACAATACGATCGAGTCGTTTTGCGTGTTTCTTGATTGGCTTGGCTTTCGGTTGCTGCAACGCCGAGCATCGTCTTTTGCCATCGGCTTTCGGCTTAATCAAGGGATTAGTCAAGGCGGCAAAACAGGCAGAAGACAGTTTTTTTATACATTCCATTCTCTATCTGTTCTTTGTTCGTCGCATTCAACTGACAAAACTTCCATTTTGTATGTTCACCGTCTTCCATGATCGTCTGATTGCGTTGCGACGTTGGATTATGGTGTAAATTTAAATCTAGCGTACGGTAAGTTTTCCTTTTAATATTACTACAAGTCGTCTTTAGCAGTGTGAGTGTCACAAATAATTATAATTATTTCGTCAGTATAATACAATGACAAAAATGAAACATATTGTTTACGCTTAAGTTAAATTTACATTTAGTTCTAAAGTAATTAATACTGGCATCATTCCATCAACAACTTACCTGATTGACTAAATGCTGGAAAGCGGGTGTATGGGTATTGATCGATCCGTTACTATCGAGATCAGAATGAAGGGCAAAATCTGACAGTGCCTTCCACGGTGGTTGATAGGCGGTCACTTCTAGGCCGTGGAGATTAAGCGGTGAGTCGTGCCTCACAGGCGAGCTGGCCACCATCGGTATACCCTGCATCCCATAGCCCAGTTTTCGTCCTTCCTATGGTACAATGGAATAGAAGTGAAGAAAACCTGGCTTTAATAGACCGATCCTCGTCCTGGCTTTGCTGCTGCTGGTGAAATGGATCGGCCATTCCAACGCTTACCTTCTCTTGCTGCATCTGCAGTTTCATTTGGATCGTTTTTTTCTTATCCTTGCAGCGTTTGTTCTGGAACCAAACCCGTATGACCCGCGGTGACAAACCGGTCATCTCAACTAACTGCTCCTTCATCAGTGCGTCGGGTCGCGGATTGGCATTGTAGCACGTACTGTATAGAGAGAGGCCGAGAGAAAGAGAGACAGATAGAGAGTGAGAAAAGCGTAAGAAGAAAGCGGACATGCAAACGATAGAGCATATTATTGGCAGTGTAAAACAACTCGATAGTGATGCATCTCAAATTGCACATGTGCATTATGTGTTTGGGTCGCGTGAAGCGCTGTGCAAACACTGTCTGTACCGTTTTGAGATTGCACGGACGCAGACGCGTGCTTCATTGACGCACAAGTTGCCGTTCCGGTGACTGCAACTACTGCATTATGGTAATAATTTGCACAATTTGTATTTCGCTGGGCAGTCAATATTAATGATGGGCGCCACCGTCCACGCTTGTTGTGATCGCGTGCATGTGTGCGCTTCTAATTAGAGATAATTCACAGACTGACTGGACTGAAGTTCGGTAGGTCACACGCATCCAGCAGCGCAACGGTGATGACTTGGAAGTGTCTCAAGTGACTCTGGAGACGCGATGGCGCTTAAGCCGTCTGACGATGGATCACCCTTTTTGTTGGCCGGCGGTGTGCATTCAATAGTGCATACATACGCGCTTCGTAGTGCATTCTCTTTGGTGCAAAAGAAAATTACAGCAAATGTAAAGTATACCCAACGTACTTGTGTAGAATTGCTGTTTGTGTTTACCACACAAAAAGATCAAACCATTCGATCGGGACAAAAGAGTAAGTTTCGCACAAAATGATGAAATTATTTCAATCGAACACTTCGCTCTCTTTTATCGTTCAATAATTCGTTAAATCATTAGAACACTTTTTTTGATCACTATTTAAAATTTTAGGAGAAAATAAGACGTAACAGATCTTGAAGAAAAATAATAATAAAAATATTATATTTATTAGATATAAAGAGTTTATGCAGTCATTGGTTGTCTATTGTTCTATCCAAATATTTTTTTTTTTTCATTAGGATTCGTTTTCTACAACACACGAATTTTAAAACAAAAAGGCAAGGGGGTATCAAACATATTTTTGGTACCCATTATAAACCAACATTTTTAGTAAATAAAAAAAATGCTCAAATTACAATTGCCTGTTTTAAAATGCAATACTTGTTACTTAATTTATCTCTCTGGAAATGGAAATAACTAATGTCTTTTCTTTGGCTCACGCCGGCCATTTCTAGCTTACTGGACTTATTTTTACAAACTAGTCAGATAGTCAGTCCTTGCTACGGGGGGTACCGATCCGGATGGCATTTGATATCCTGGTCCTGTCGTGTGAAACCGGGTCGTTTATCACAATACCGTGATAACAGTAACCTATTGTGTTAATTTTAAACAGTTGAAAAAAAAAAACTCATTGGAGTTCTTTTTGAAGTTTATATATTGTTAAGCAATATCGACCATTCAACAAATTGTGAAGAGTTATTAGCTAAGATGTTGTCTTTTGTTTGAGGTTACTCTTATTTTTTTTTAAATTAAAATATTAAATATTTTATCCAATAGTCATTTTTATCTTTGAGCGAGACACTACCGATAAATAAAATAAATTTCTAACCAAATAAATACTAATCAACAGGTGTTGGGCAATTTTGAGCATCTTCTCCGATATTCATAAGGTTACTTAAGAGTTGCATGAATTACTTAGTTGACTAGAATTATAGTAAAATGACTACAAAGTTGTTTAATTGATCGTACAAATTTTGTTGTCAAAAGTGGCGATAGGTATCAATACCTTTGGGGACAATTTTCACCCATGATCTAAGAGTGCCCGACACAGTTCTCAACAAAAATTCCCATAGTACTACAATATGCAAACATGGCAAACCACAATATATCCATTTCCTCTGCTATGTAATGATCACACGGTACGTTCGATATCATTATCATCACGTTTATCATCATTGTGTACGAAACCATTTCATCGTATCGCATTTCATCGTAAACAGCATAATTACCGCTATTACAATCATACGCAGTTTACGACGAAATGGTGAGCAGGATCGATTAATTCTTTTCATCCAACGTCCAACAATAGTACATATCGCATCGATTCGATAAATGATTGACGCAGTTGTGGAAATGGAAATCTCATTAGTTTTCTGCTGAGGTGTGATAGATTTGATACTTACCGAAGCGTGTGAAGCTGTTTCTCGTTTAACACCGTCCGCACACGTGTTGGTTTACCGTCCGATGGTCCGGTGGGTCCTTTGCCACGCAAACTTTTGTGAGATCCCGATTCACTGCCCGAATCTGTGTGTTTGTAGAGAAATAATAAATATCATAACAGAAAAAGAACAGTTAGTTAATCATACTGCGTACTAGTTAAACCACAAAAGCCTATGAGTTTGGTTAGTAAACGCGTTAAATTTATGGCACTGCCAATCTCTTTTTATCTTCCAAATAATTCTTTTGCTTGTCTTTTATTTTTGGTTGCCTTTGACCATACATTGTAAAATGGGGAGAGCAACCACCGGGAAAAAAAATCAACATCGTACCGAAAGGAAATGAATCCGCAGTGATTGAATTCATGTCAAAAACTTCGGTTCACATGAACTACATTTGCGCGCTGGTTTGGGTGAAGAAATTGCTGCATGCTGTCCTTCCCTGCACCCTGCTTTCGGTACGTTGTATCTCTCACCACAACAAACCGCGAGCCAGCCGCGATTACATCTATTATTATTATTTCTCGTGTTTTATTGATTTGCCGCCGCACCACAAAGTCCGGTATTGAATTGTACCCAGCAAGCGCGCAGGGAATTGGGGAAACCAAAAAAAAAAAAAAAACCAAGAAGGTGTAGTACGCCGCCGCCGCCATGAAGTGAGTCAATTATTTCGTGTAAGACACAGTGTGTTTGCGCGCTGTATGGAAGGTCTGGGACTGGGAAAAGGCCATGGCCACGTAGCCGTGTAGCAGAAGTTAAAAAAAAGAGATGGGGGTGAAGGTGTAGGGTTAAACAAGATACATGGTGCAACAGCCACAAAAGAAGAAAATAAAGGAAAAACAAAAATCTATCTACACAACTACAGCTGGACGAGATATAGAGACCGTACCGTTGTGAGATTGTGAGTAGTGAACCCAAAACAAAAAAACGGCCACCAAAGGAAAGGCACGCACAAACACAGCACCGCCAAATTCGGCAGAATAGTAGAGATCCGCGATCAGTACCGATAATTATCAATACACGTCTAATTACGGGCGGGAAAATCGTTACCGAAATCGGAAACTCGAGCCAAATGCTTGCCCACCCGCTGCCCCCTTTTCCCATACTTCCATTCAGCCCACCTTCCTTCTCCACCCAAACAAGGCAGGAAAAGACAGCACACCGGCACACCGGCAACCGTCCAGTGGGGGGAACGCATTTTCTCTGCAACATTTTCAACGATATTAAGTACTACGGTGCGCGATCGCGATTGCAATTATCGGTACTGCGATACCCATGGGCAACCGGCATGATACAAACGCGCCCAACCAAACAACAAAGCCGGAGGCCTCCGTGTGGGACACAAGTATACACAGAGGAGAAGAAGTGATGATGTCGAAATGTGGTGTGTGTTGGGGGTGAACATGTTGGGCGAAAATTGGAACATTTGTACTGTATGTAGCACTGTTTTATGCTTCGGCTTTATGTTTTTATGTTTTGCTTTGCTGCTCTGCTTTGCACTCCTTTTCACCCGGGTTCTGGTTCCCTGTGTCGTTTTATCGTTTTTAGTATCGAATGACGATCGAAAAGGTTGAACAAGTTAAGGCAGTTTTTTTAATATTAACTATTTACTTTGATGCATTTGCATCCTATGATACTAATGTTGGAAAAGTATTTCGCAATAACATTCATATTCACTCCCATTGAGGAACAAAATTGAAATACTAAATTACAAACAAACGAAACAAAACACAGAATGAAAAAACAAGAATGTAAAAAAAATACTCTCTGCAAGATAAAGCTAGAGTAAAAAAAATGCGGCCCACACCCGTTTGAAGTTGTACCGCTGCGCTCTCTATCATCAGAAGGCACAAAACCCGAAAAGAGATTCCGATCGGGCTTTCCGCTTGTCACCCTTTTTCGCATGTTCGGCCGGTGCGGCGGAACAACCGTCGGTACAACAACCAACCACGGCCCCGGGTGACAAGTTCGGTCGATGTAGACCGTGTGTCTGGAGTATTTACACAACCGGAACATAAGTGGGTACAAGCTGATCGAGAATCAAAGCAAACCAGAGACGGCAGCAAACGGAGAAGCAAAATACAAATACCGAAACCGGACATTTTGCGGTGTAGCTTGTGGGAGTGGATACCCGCATGGGATGCAAGGAGAAAGGCACGGCGACGACTCATCATCATCATCACCATCATCATCATCATCATCATCAACACCAACATTATCATGCTGGGTTGAAGAAAGGGCACCCCAAACACGCCCTCAAGTGGATCGTTACTGGATCGTCGTCGTCAACCCGGACGTAGTATGTTGCCATATGGTGACCAAAGCGACACCAAAGGGACGTTCGCTAGGGATAGAATAGGGAGAAAGGGGAGAGCAGGAGCAGCAGACAATATTTGTCCATGAAGCCACTTGACCATAAGCATAAAGCGATGCCGATCATTGTTACCGTTTGAGTTACCTTCAAGCCGCCTAGACTCACGATTGACTAAATGCCGCCTGGATGGCGCAGGTTGATATGTACTGTATTTATTTGGACTTTTTTTTGTTTTTTTTGCTGGTTTTGTTTTGCTTCGTTGCGTTGACTTTTTTTCTTTTAATAATCATTCCCAGCCACCTGTCGCAACGAATAGAGCGACGTGTGCTGCAAAATGGGCTTGCTGGTTGTTTGTAGAGTTGATGATGATAATGATAAGAACTGATTAGCTATTCAATCGATAGATACACTGACAACATGTTGTGAGAAGCGAGCAGTGTATGTAAAGAGATCATTTCCAGGGAAATCAGTTAATGAACGTTACTATATTCAGGCGGTCTGAATCGATTGCAAATGGTTGTACACAAAATCATCGAAATCACCCACCTTGCACAGCTTCATATTCCAAAGCGTTTGTTTTACATTTCGGTACAAAATTACACAAAACTCAGCTTTGGTTTGGTACTATACGACACGTTCAAACGTTCCACTACATTTGGGTTAATTTATTTGTGTACCAAATGTGTTTTTTTTGTTGCGTCTACAAGTACGGCGCTCGAACCCAAACATATTCAAATATAGATATGCTCACTTACCTGACATGGACCCCAGTTCACTCGAGTGGTTATTATTGCTTAAGCTATTATTGTTGTTATTGGTACTGTTGATGTTGTTGTTGTTGTTGTTGTTGGCATTGCCGCTGATATTGTTGTTGGGCTCCACGCCCTGTATGAGGCCATTTTGGGACGTTTTCTCCAGATGATCGTGGTCTTCCTTACAGTAAAGCGAACCACCATCACGAAGCGCAAACTCATCACCTGTAGTAGATGATAATGCATGATAATGTTAGCGTACGCCTGGTAGAACGATGGTATTTAGTATGGAAGAAAGTCCCTTTAAAACAAATCGTCCCTATCACCAATATTCACCTGGTATTAGTTGCCGAGCGCAGGCCGAACATCGAAAGCATTCTATGTGGTAGATTTTCGTTTTGGCCCGCATCACGAAGTCGTTTTTGCTAAAAGAGCTACCGCACTTATCACATTTGGTACCGAATAATCTGTAACCGGGATGGAACGGAAAGTGGGAAAATGTATTCCGGCGCTGAAGAATTTCGTGTGCTGCGTGATCGAAACTTACCTCACATAATCTCGCTTGCAATAGGTTTTGCCGTCACGCACGAAACAGGTACAGCTCTCGTCCAGAAATTGACGACATTCCTGGCACTTGAGGCAGGCTGCGTGCCACTCGAGGTCCGGCGCGACACGCAGGATGTACTGGTCATGGATCTGACCACCGCATCCAACGCACAGGGAAAGGCGTTCTTTTTCTGCAAATTCAAAAACAATCAAGGAAACAGGGAGTTAGTAGCGAAAGCTTCTTTTTTAGTACACAGGATGTATGTCCGTTTTTAGTACAGATGATGTTCAAGCGTCACGCTTGTCAGTTAATTTATGAACTGTCTTTTAACAAAGAAGGAAACACTTTTTTGTTTGCTTAGAGAAATTTTGATTATAAATACTCTTTGTGATAGTATGTGTGGAATGTTTAAATTTTTTATCAGTACGAATGATTAAAATAAACTACGAGTGTTGGAACGTTGCTAGGTAATTCTAATTTTATTTTAAAAAAATACTGGTATTAAAAAGATTCACAAATATTGATTTTTTTTTAAATTTTGAATATTGTTATTATATATTATCATATTCTATAGTGAAGCTAAGATATTTGTTGCAGTTCCCTTCATATCTGTACACTTTAGATTAATGCAGTTATTATTGCATAGATTAATGCAGAGAAAATATAAACTTTTGTCAAACAGTTTGTCAATCAAAAATTTAAAACAATGTTCCATGCTTCAGTAACATTACACAAAAATATAAAAGTAAAGCAAAACTAATCATAGCATTTTTGAAGCCACGAAAAAAGTTAAGTTGAAAATAGCACTAAGTACTCCGACCAGTATAATTTAAAGTTACCTATCAATATGAAAATTACGTTTGTATCGTACTGTTGCTATTGTTGTTTAGCACAATAATTTTGAAAGAATTTCTTACATTAAAGCGTAAAATGTTTTTTTTTACACATCTCAAGTATATAAGCCCGCTCAAACACTACAATTTTACTTTGTAGGCGGAGCTTGCGCGATACATGTCACGCACACACTGGCACGTATAATACCTTCGAGTTCACACACACTGCCACAGTGTTTTATATACAATCCCGCTGTATATAGCAGTGTTACACACATTGTGATTTTTAAATTGTTGTAATTTGTACAATTTTGCCCACAAAAACTTTGTGGCCTTTGTTTTGGCAAAACTCATCTCTAGAAATTCTAAAACAATAATGCACAAATTCTTTATGCAAACTTATCTGATGCAATGGAAGTTGTTCAGTTATCGATTATTTATTAATAGTTTATACATTGACAACAGTTGATAGAATAAATTTTCACTTATTAGCATCGCATATAAGTTGAGTATAGTATTCTTATGCTTATCGAACTTGTCTAAATTGTTTTCATACATTTTGTATAAATTTGCAATATCAAACTCACTGGAACAGACCATATGAAAAAGGTTTTATCAACAACAGACATTTTCGGTCTGCAGCTCCGCATTGTCTGATAAAAAAAACAAGGGGGACACGCAATTGTAGCATGTTTTTTATTCGAGTATGGAGTACCTCCATACCACACGGAGAAAACATGCTAATTTCTGTCAGGCGATGCGAGTGCACGAAACCCACCCGAATGGTTTATGCTTCCTGATGACGGACCGATACATAGCAGGGAACGATAGCGAGATTTCATGTGAATCACGGGAAAGTATGCGACCACTGCTAATAATCGACGAAAGTGTTCTCATCGGAGCCGTTTCTTTGCTACGCACACAGGGGATGGAGGTGTACGATATTATGGAGAGGTTTTGCCATCGTTCGGTGTACATTTCCGAATTTTCCGAGGTTCGAACGATAACCCCCAACCGTTTGGTCGTTTTTCCCTTTTATCTTTATGGCGGAAAACACTTAAGCTAGCAAGGACTAACCAAGGGGTCTGCGCTCAAAACTGAAACTCACTCGTCACCAGTTCTCCCTTTTGCCAACTACCCAGCTCGACCTAGTACACCCAGCACCCAGCTTCATTCCGCGGGGAGATTGTTTTCCCCCCAAAAAAAAAACCCACCGAAAGACGGTACTAGCAGGGAAGCAAATCTTTCCATCAGTCTCCGATTCACTGGTATCCATTTATTGCTGCGGTTTTTCAAGTGGAAAGAGAAGATTTTCCCTTCTAAACCGTGAAACCATTTTCCGTTTGCCTGTCCATCATCTTTGGGTGCCTACTTATACTGCGACAGCGACAGAATCGGAGAGCTCTCGTAAGCGGCTTTGCTTAGAGTAGCTGAGGCATGCATTTTTAACAATTATTGTTATATGTTTAAGTTTATATATAACATTTGCAAAAAAAGGGTTTCCTGATAAATTGACTGGTACAACATTCACCCGATTGTCGACTTTGTGATAAATTGTTGAACTAAATTAAATATATGAAAAATAATACTAATTAATATAGAAATGAAAATCTATTATATTTGTATAAATAAATTTAAAAGTATAAGTAATTCGTGATTGTTCGAACAATTTTTCTAAACAATCTTTTGCATAAAAAACAGTTTAAACAAATTTTAAACAAAACTGTATCAGACAAAAAGGCTGCTAAAACTCACGATAAAATCTTTAAATATACACACACAAAAAAAAACTCCGCTCTCGAAAAAGGATGTTGAGTCTCTTAAAACACTTTGTTGCTCCGAGTTTTATGATAAGATAAATGAACATCGCGATCGTTTAGGATACCAGCGTTGAACCAGAGCCAAACAGTGGTCAAACATTAGCAAAGCTGTTGCGTCAGTTTAAAGAAAGGGACTTTAAAGAAAAAAAAACTTGTGTGCGTCTTTGTGTGCTACTTTTTGCAATGTAAAATTGTGCATGAGAGCAGCAAAAAGTTTCATGGTACATACAGAAATCACTCTCAGTATTTCAATACCAACACATAAAGTAGTACAAAAACGCACACACTTTTTTTTAGCGGTGAATGGTGTAAGTTCCAACACTCATAGGCAGATGGTATTAAAATTTGGACTTTAGTAACTGAGGGAACATTGGTTACATGAGAAAAACAAAAACGGGGAATAACTTAAACACCTGCTTCAAAAACGACAAACGTTTTAATTATCGTCTCACACGGGCCACATTAACAACTTAATACTTTCAAATTATTCGTTCAATTAGTGACAGCATTAAACCGACACCACCACACGTGCAAAAAAAAAACGATGCCCAACACGATGGGTGACGAATGAATGTGGTTTGAATTTTTTTGGGGAGTATTTTTTTTTTATTTACCCTTGTTTCAATTCCCGTATTTCAATTACCCTACATAGGTTGGGGAGTTTAATATTTGTCCATTAGTTTCAAATAGTTTTATTTCCTTTTTCAATCACATTTACACGCATAGTTCAATCAAACTTGGCTGATAAATGGTCGTTGTTTATAGTTTGGAACTGCTTTATTTTCATCCTTAAAAACTGTTACAACACCGAATGATCTTCCGTCACTTTGTCGAATAAATTATTCAATGAAAAAAAAAAGTCCAACAACTGGTGCGGCGAACGACCGAAGGAACTCCGCCTGTAAATAACATAAGCAAAACAGGATCCAAGGCTAACACACAATCTTCATTTCTCGCTACCGAACTGGCTGGTCTTTGAGTGCTGACAGGCCAGCCAGGAGTCATACGGAAACCATCAACCGGCAAGCGGCCATCTTCATACCGGTTTCTGCATCAACTACATTGACCAAAACGTACCGTCCCAACCGCTTGGCGAGACTTCAAAGTTTACCGACAGTGGGAGCCGCGTAGCCTGTGGGGCTCGCAGGATGAAACACGTCCACCCAAAATAACCATTTTGCATATTCCATTCTTCAATTGGCTCTTTAGTTCGTGGGGCGTGTGCGCTTTTGAAGAGTAGCACATATTTCAAAGTTTGTCTTTTACGCGTCTCTTTGAGATTCTGTTTTCAATGTAATTTTCCGAACCGCAAGCAATTATGACTGTTGGTTACATTCATTTTGAATTGAAAGTTTGGTTTGGGAGTTATATATGAAATGGAAAAAATCTTTACAATAAATACGATTAAGGGATACAATTATAAACATCAACAACAACCAAAAAGAAGGATACAAATTATGTACGATTACAATGTTTCTCCCACATCATATCATGAACGTTTACAAAATGAGACAGCCCAACAACTGATAAAAATGTAAACAAAAAAAAAAAGTTTTCTTTCCCATTCCATCTCTTCCCGGTTTAATTCACGAAGCTAATCGTACATTTGCCGCACGCGTCCACTTTTCATGGGTAGAAAAGTTTTATGGTGATTAATTTTATATTCCATCCTCCGCGCGGTATACGACCTGGCTTTTGGGGAGTTTGCTAACAGAACAAAAATGTCAAAGTGACAAAAATCTTCACGATCGGTAGTTAAAAAAAAAACCAACACAACAAACCCCAAAATCAGTGAGCGAAGTGTACAAGAAGGAAATTAAATGTGATGCACAAATTTTGCACAACATAAACAAAAAACAGCACACCATAGATCGATGGCAATAAAGCAACCAAAAAAAAAATAAAGAAAAAGGTAGGTGGAACGTGGGCCAAGAGCTGTGGCCCACAATTTGACTAGTTCGTACTAGGGCGAGTAAATATCTCAAACCGAAAAGGCTTCTTTGTGTTGTTGCACCACGGAAATGCTTTTGCTATCGGTAACCAGAGGGAAGCGATAAACAGAAAAGAGCAATCTATAGACGGAAAGATAAACTCCAAAACAGGTATCTTGTTAGGTTAATTTGAGAATGTTTTGTTACTTTTGGTCGGTGCTGTTAGTTTGCTGTATTGTTTTATTGTTTTCAATTTCGCCGAGCTTTGGCCGTGCTGTGCCACCCAAAAACTGCTCGGTCGCCCGTCGTACCGTACCTTGATCCTTGATGAATCGTTTGCATCGTTTCCCAAAAGGTCTCGGCGATCTTTTTGTTCTGCCGTAGCGATCGTCGCCGCCGTCGTGGTTGTCTCGTTTTTATTACATCTTTATGATCACTTTTTTATAGTTTTAGATGCGTGTTGCTTCAAATGAGAGACTCAGTGTGATGATCGCGCGTGTGCGGAGGTTTTTTTTCTTTCTTACTTCTCTCTAGTTTTTAACCCTGCTATCACCTCCAATCTTCCTTTTTCAAGATTCCGTTGTTTATGGAGCGCACTACTAGAGATCTTTTGTAGAAGTATAACTACTAGTCACTTTCGGTCCAATACACCAGCTGTTGGGTTTTTTGCGGGCTGACTGACAGCCAGTCAGATCATCATCGGCGCGTCAGACAGACGGCGAAACGTCAACGGATGATGTAAAACTGGCGAGTCCGATCCGAGCCCCAGTCGTGCGTATGTGCGTGCATGCATGTATGTGTGTGTGTGTGAGAGACAAAATAATTAAAAAACAAAACGGGAGAACTGCACCACCGATAGTCCAGTGCCACCAGTAATGCGATGGATTGGTACAAGATAAACCGATCGCAATGCGTTGACTGCGGGGACCGTTTCTGACAGCATAGGTATAGTGACTGCCGTTGCCTAAGCCGGCTTTTCCAACCGAAGACCGGCGGAATGATGCCGGGTAGACAGTAGTGTTTATCTACTTTATTACGGACGCCTGTCCGTCGACGAGTCGCGCTAAGCAATCACGCGGTTTTGTCCTTGGTTGAAGCGAGAACCCAAAAAAAAAACAGACATGACGCTCTTGCAACGATAGAACCGAACCCAGCATCCCAGAAACCACCGGCGGCAAAGGTCAACGAGGAAAGCTGCCGGTCTGTGTTGATGGTTGGTGCCCGAACCATCGTAAATATGTTGTTTGGTTTGGCTTCCAACCCAGGCGCCGTCATGGTCATCGATAACTAGCTGTGGCTGCACCTCCGCTATGCATCGATGCATTTCTTTTCTATGCTGGTGCGTGAATGTGCGAGTGTTATTTTGTTTTATTCCTTCATTGTTTCTTAGGACACGGCACGGTTCCGGCATTCGATGGGAAAGAACTGTCGCTGGTACCGTTCGCAGCGTTTAGATGCTAATGATGATAAAGACGATCGATTACAGTAACGATGCTGAACACCTACAAAATGTGTCACCTTAGAAGATCGTTTATGAGTTGGAATTGATTTGAATATGGTTATCTTTCATTCGTAACTTTCGCTTGTTCGTGTCGTTTCGGTGTTTTTCAAAGAACGCTTTGTACCCTCCAGTGACATGCTCTCGCACGGTTTTCCAACCATGCTTGTAATGTGAAAGAGAAGAGTACCGTTCGATGATAGTAATTTGATTGATAATGACACCATTAATTCAACGGAATATCCAAACATACGCATCTGAACAAAACGTTATTGGCTGTTACGTCTGCAGGGTATCGTATTGTGCAATGTAGTGCTAAAGCAATATTAAAAACAAATATCTATAAACCAGCAGCCGCATTCTGTTCACATTACCTAGCGATTAATTTACTCCCGCTCTCTGTCTTTGCAAATCATGGAATCGCATTTTAAGATTCCGTTTTTTTAAATAGTGATATTTAAATTTTTCCCTTCCAGCGAATCGCAAAACGTGATTTTGGGCCAATTAGCTTTTTTTATTTCTTTCAAAGTTGATTTCATACGAACTTTAGTAACAAGAAATTATTGGTTTAAAATGTGGTTAGGAGTGAAAAAAAGTTCGTATAGTTTTGATATAATATAACCTTTTTGGATTACATATAAGCCATAAGCAAAATAGTTCCCGACACTTTAAAACGAATCCGTTACATTAATTGAAAACCAGAAACAAAGTAAACATAACCGCAGCACGAAAAACAAAGCTGAATTATCCGTGTGCTTGGTGGGATCAGTTAGTTATGGTCTATTATGAGCCACACAGATTTTACATTTCTTTCGCTCAATATAAATGGGCATGGCCAACAACCAGCATTTCGTAAATTATGATGAAGTTAAAGACTTTAATTATGTTTTTGCTGAAATTTAAAAACGGCCACTTCTAAATTCCCTATCAACACTTCTGCGTAATAAATAACTAATATTCAACAGTAAAGTTTAAATTTTCAAGAATAAAAAATACCATACGAACTGTTTTCACACTCCTTACTATATTTATTGTTGCCTTGTAAGTTGGCGCCATGGCCCAATCTGTATGACTGTTCCAAAGCATTGTTTATTGTTCATTATTTTGAAACTGAAATTCAACGGGGCAATTTTCAAGAATGTTACCGCAATATTCTGCACCAAGGCGATGATCATTGCGTGCGATCATCCGACAGTGTGTTTAAAACCAACCAGTCAAAACAGAGCATTTAGGGATGCTAGCAAATTTTCGAAACGAGTGAGTAATCGCTATTAATGACCCAATCAACCACAGGAGTGGTGACACATTGAAAATGAATGTCTGTCATCAAGTGGTTGTGGAATGACGAAAGCAGTGTGGTTATTTCCTTTCCTTCGTTCAATCAATTATCCTCACTTCGAGACGTTCTCCAAGATGTATGCGGCAGTGGTAAATGAAAAGGAGAAAAAATTAACCACTCCAAAGGTAAATGATTAAAATTGTAAACAATCTTTCCTTCAATCGGAACGGCGCCATCCCACAAAACTCAATCACAAACGAACAGAAAGTTCACGCTCGAACTAGAATATGTTCAAGGCAAAGGAAAGGAAACGGGACAAATAAAGCAAAACAATCGAAGTGTCTAAACACGAGAATGGGGGAGCAAAAAAAATGTTCCTAGGAGAAAGTCAACGATCTGGTGATTTTTTGAAAACCAGAAAAACCGTTCGACCACTAAACTACCACGAGCTGGATGGCAATAATTCTCGTTTAATGGATTAATAATTTGTTATAAATTATGCTGATTTGCCGGTAGTTTGGCTCGGTTTTTATGACCATCCATAAATCATAAGAGTCGTCTCGAGAAGCTTTCGACCCAAAAACGTAGCATAAGCGCTAAGCGAATTTCGGAAGCACTTTGGATACGGGAGCGGACAGTAGAATACATTTTATGAAAACAGAAGATTCAACAAATCTAGCTCCTGACGGATATGAGTAGCTCATTACGAACGATTTATTGGGTTTTCATGTAGGATTGTTCTTTTATCGTAGCAAAGTATTTCGGGGTTTTTTACTATAAAAAGTTGAGTTGAACACTCGATATCCCTTAGGGATGGAGAGTCAGTTTGCTTTGAACGTCAGTAACAGAAATTTGGAAGATAAGTTTCGCTAATAAATAAAACATCCAGACCGACACTGCAATTGAAAAACTTAAGCATAAATGAGAAGAATTTTTGTAATGATCGTGTAGGTGATCCATTAAACAAAGATCAAAGAAAAATGCATTCGCCCGATGATGCATGATGCAATCGTGCGGCAAACTGACCTTAGCGTGACCATGTTAGAAGCGCCTTGACGTCGGCGATTTTTCGCCACCTATCGCCTGCCACACAGCTCAATGGGGAAAAAGTGTGCTGCTTCTTCCTTAATCAACCAACGTCTCGTCTGCCCTCTTGACTGTGCCATAACCCGCATTCTCCGAGCCGTGGTACACTTCAACGATCATCAAAGCGCGTCGGCCGAGTGGCAATGAGTTTCGATCGTAAGTTGGCGTTAAAATATTGTTCAACTTCGAGAGGAGCACATCATCGGCAGATGGGGCTGATGTGTTGTGGCACGATACCCACAGCAATATGTATGCAGCTCATGCGTATCTGGCTCAGTTATTACAGCAAATTCGCCGCGAGTTTGGAATCGATTTCGATTTCCCTCGAGGGACATTGTCCCAGCCGGGCGCAGAACGATCTCTACTTTGTGTATTGTTTAAAAAGACGCTAAACAAGGCAACAGTTTCTCCTGTGTGGGGTATTGGTGGGAACAAATAGTTTGTTGTTCTGCGCTATGTTCTTCGCTAAACCACCATTTAAACATTTCCCTACATGGCATGGGACATTGCACTCTCGAGCATCGTAAGTGAAGCCCTGTTTGCAAGTTGGGCGTAGGATCAATCTTTTTCTGTCCGATTCTGTCTTAAACAAGAGTCGCCTGTTCCGACAAGACGATTTTGTTTTGCTGGAAGTTGTTGTTTCCTTCACACCTAGCAGTGCAATAAAATTATAAATTTTATAACACCAGTTCGAATGTGTGTACGTTGCCGTATTCAAATCGCATTCCAGCTCTGTCGCCACTGTCTCGGTAGAATTTTGCCCAACAATTCTTCGTGTGAATGATTGTTCGTTTCCGTCGACAATTCATCCATTGGTAGATGATGAATGATTTCGATTGTCATTGTCCACCACGACACGGATACATATAAGCTCACTAAACTAATACAACTTACTCGCGCTCTTTCGCACATGTTTTGAGATGCGTTTGATTCGGTCAACCACTACCAACCGTACTTCGTACAAGGTATTAGTGGCCTTGGGAACTGATGACACTCCCGGTGGTAGCATCCAGACACTAGCACATATGTCACCAAGACTCCGTTCCGTACCGGACCAATGTGCCGATTAATGTTTGCCTTTCCGATTAGCGAGTATTAGCCATGTGTGGAGGGCCAATTAGCACGTGCGATCATTACCGAACGCAAGCCATCAACCGCCATACACCTGTGAAGCCCTTGCGGTTCGGTTGAAGCCGAAAACCGATCCAAGCCCCAACCAAACAGTCTGCACCGGACACCGGCGGGGCATAGGTAGCGAAGATAAATTAGCGAATATCACCGTGTCGGGTGATCGTGTCGCGATCGTCTCGCGTAAGCGCTTTCGTCACCGGTCACCGATCTACCGATCCTTTGCACTGTCATGTCGCCCTGTCTTTGGGCTTGAACTTGGGCGAAGCCATAAGTCAGTTCAAGCTCCGGCCATAAGAGCAGAAGCGGCAACGGCAGCCAAACTTCAAACTGCTATTGCTCACCGTGAGGTTCGAGCATTTATTTATTTTTTTGTTTTGTTTTGCTGTTCCGTTCTTAGCCTCCGGCTCAGTCTTTTGCACGGTGGTTGCTGGCATGCAGCACCGCAGCATCCCAAACCAAGCCGGGAGGGTCCGGAGAGCGGTGCCTAGTTTTATTTATCGCGTTTTCTGTACCGCATCGCATAGCTGGATAAATGCAAAGCAGGGAAGATCGTGCAGGGCAGCAACATCGATGACGGTGAAGTTGGAACAGGCGAGGGAAGGGCAACCACGAACAACCACGACTGATAAGCAGGCATAAAACAGGACGAACCAAACCGAAAAGCGGCTTTGATCTTGCCTCGGCTACGGATTTTGCGGCTCGCTCGGGATGCTGGGAACGCGCGTATAAAACAGAAATCGAACGAAATCGACGAAAAGAAAAAGGGTGATGATGAAAAGCGGAGTAAAGAACGGCATGAATAATGTCTTCCATCATTCTGGATACCGACGCGCAAACTGTAAGCTGAGCACGCGGGAGAAAACTGATGAAGTACCGACAGGCATTACCAAAAACCGACCGACACTGTCGGCCACGTGAAACGATGCTTCGGCATGTGCAGGCAGTAAGGAGTGGATTTTCCTACGCCGGTGGAAAGATGGCGAGAAACGGTGACAAAAACATCATTTGGTTTTGAAACTGTATATAGCAAAAGGAAGGGTTACCGCCTTGGAAATAAATCTTCTCGTTTCGGTACTGGCCCGGGAATCGGAAGAAGGAAACCAAAAAAAAAAACACTTTGATGATACACTACAACACCGCACAACAAGAACGACAACAGGCGATAATTTACAGCAGATATAGTCCTTGGAATGTATTCAGGTGTAGAGAAACATAGCTGATCCCATTTTATTGAAAATAATTTCGCAAGTTTTCGCACCTAAAAAAGTAAACCCATTGCTCGGTAGCAGTGGCACAAAATGTCACTTTTTTTTCGTAAATTGTATAAAGTCACCAGTGAACAGATTTGAAATCTTCTGACGTAACTACAGTAGCACTTGTTTGAAGCGATCAAATATTTTTTTAACACAAGTGTGAAAGCAGACCTTACGATAGGATGCCTTGTTAGTAATGTGCGCGCCCTCGATTGGGTGTATCGCCTATGGGAAAAAATCAGTCAGTTACAAACCACTACAACTGAGCTGGACCCGTACCCCCATGCAGCTGGGAAGATTACCAACGGTCTTTAACGGACGGAGCTGTTAAAGTGACGTACGGCTGCAGAAAGCGCTCCGCATCCCCGAAAGGTCGTGCATTGGTCGCGTAAGGTTTTGTTTCATCGTTTGCTCGCTGCGCTTTATACTGCTTTCACACTTCGACATGCTAATTTATGAAAAATGTGACTCTAATAAGAAAAGCATACATAATTTGTTTATAAATCTATAAAACCCGACCACACACAACGTGCCGTTGGTGGTGGGGCACTTGTTGGATTTCATTCCACACCAACAGTGGATCTGTACATTCGTACGATCATCATTCCGTTGCCATCGGCGTCATTTGTACGACGTTCCGTTCAACGACTTCTTCATCAACACTGCGGTCTGACATTCAGATACAGTCGGAAGCTGTAGCCGACCGGCAGAAAGTCACACGCACATGCGATCGGGCGGTGATCGTATGGCACCGAAACTAGCTGCCCCTAACCGGAGGAGATTTATTGCACGAAATTCAGAATGTAACACACACAAAAAATGTGAAGAGTTGCCACGGAATGAATATTTTTATATATCAATAACACACACAATGACACAATGACGATGGTGGAATTGTTTTCTACTGTACGCATTTGTACACTTCTGATCAACTGTGAAGTAAGGCGGAAAACGGGCGATGGCTTAGAAGCTCAAATGGAGCCGCCACTGAGTTGTTATCGCACGCCGCTTATCGCATTTCCGATTGACAGATTTCCGATTCCAATTCATTTCTCTGGCCCTGGTGCCCTTTTGAAAAAACAAAACGAAACGAAAGAACTTCTCGAATCTGCGGCAATGTATGAGAAGGGAAAAAAACCAACGACAAACGGTTCCCCAATCGATTCTGGGATAGGCTGTTGGCCGGTATCTGAAGGTAACTTGCGAAGCCAAATCCGCGTTGTTCTTTTTATCATCGGGAGGTTTTTTTTTGCCTTAACTCTCTGGCAACATTGCCTGCTTTTCGTTTGCCGCCGTTTGCTGGAGCTTAATTTGCATTAACATGGCGGCAATTCCTTTGCGCGGTACGATCGCGGATGATTGTAGTTTTCGTGATGGCTAAAAGTTGCCGGCAACGATCAGAAGCAAAGCAAAACATTAACAAAAAAATCGCAAGACTGTAAAAAATACACATATGGTGTACAGTGTGTATGCTGTGAAAAGGTTACAAGCAGAAATTAAAAAAAACTCATACCTAACTACGACCATACGTTGGTGGGGAATTCGGTCGCTTTACAGCACCAAACGGTCTAGGAAGTCCTCAGCAGGACGGCACATTTTAAGGCATCACATTCAAAACGTTCGTTAACGCTATTTTGTGTCCTTTCGCGACTGCTTTACCAAGCGAAAACGTGATAAGTAGTGCAATGCAGCGAAAAAATCATACAAATAAAATGGTGTCAAAACGGCGGCCAATGTTTTGTGAGACGCAGCAAAAGCACGCCACCAATCTCCAGCCAATGCAAACCGCCACCACCATGCGAAAGCATGGACATTTTTGTAACGCTCCTTTTCTTCTGTAAAGGGAAAAAAGGGCCCGGAAAAAGGAAAACAAGGTATTTCGTATCGTCTTCTGCCTGGTTGATATCGTTTCGTGATGTTTGCTACATTCTCTTTCTTTGGCACACGAATGCCGCCCGACAAATAATTCCGCGACTAAACTGGCCCCGGGCACGGAGCCCTCGACGGTTGTTTTTTTTTTTTGTTTTTTTTTTTGCTTCCTTCCCAATAAAATAACCCAATGCGCGAAGCAGGACAATCCGGGCCCGTGACTTATAAGCGCTGAAAGCGCTGGTTGACCGAAATGGTCAAGGTATAGACCGCAGAAGAAAGAAAAAAACGGAAAGAACGGAACCGAACGAAATGGTAATCAAATTTGCATAAAACTGTGGTGGTGTCGTCATGAAGCGCTGTTTTGTTTTTCCCTTTTTTTTGCTTTTCTTTCGCTGGTACTATGCTGCCTTGCACCAGCATTTGAATGCCGCTCGCACGCGGTGTGTATTGGTTTTTAATAAATTATTTTGCAAATTTATTTTGAAGTTAATAGAGGAATTTCGGTAAATTTATTTTGTTTTATTATTATTCCGCCGTGCAGTGTGCGGCGGCTTATGGTGTTGATTTTTGCAGTGTCTTTAAAGTTTGGCAAATGGACACAGAATCAAGCACGCCGCCGACACAGAGAAAGAGAGTACCGCCATACCGGTTCGGCTAACATCTGACTTGTTAGCGGGGTTAGGCTACGTTCGATCGTCACGGTGCTAAAGGTGCTTTGGGTTTTTGGGTGGCATTCTTGCTTCGTTCGTGGTGGGAAGTGGAACATTGGGAAGTGGGAGATGAAGGTTTTGGGAGTTCTTTTTTTTCTTCTCTGGTTTGTTTTATTTTGACTTTTTCGACCAATCTTCCCGATCTATTTCCTTTTGGGTAAACTTCTGTCGCTTGATTCAATCGTTCCGAACGATCGGGGTATACGAGCGTGTGCGCGCGTGCGTGTGTGTGTGTTTATAATTATGGAAAGTGAATCGATCGAGATTAACGCTACTGTTACACAACAACGCCAACGTGGCCACCAATATGGACAGTCCGTCATCATGCGGGTAAACGAGATAAATCCGAAAGCTCACCCGCAAGTGCTGCGGAACGACGCCAACCTATAGGACTAGGAACCGGATCGTGCGGAGCACCTTCGATCGGATTCACGTCACGTCAGATTGACCAGCTGATTAATTCTTCTTCTAATATCGCTACTAATGCCCAAAGTTCCACGAGCTGTGCGATAGATTTTGTGTCAATGTTCATTTCTTGTCTTGCGTTTCTCGCGCTACTACCGCGATTTGGAGGAATATTTGACGGTTAGTTGATGGGATCTGTCGCTGCCGATCGTGTCGTTGTGGTTGATTAGTGTTCCACGCGGGAACACCGGGCTGTTGGTGTGCGTCATACAACCGGTAGCTAGCAATTAATGTTATCCAATTAGCGAAGGTCATGTGCCTTCAAGTCAGTGAGCTTGCTGCAATCCAATATTTGGCATAAATACAAATTATCTCGTTCGAACTTCAAGGGGGAATCTTGCGATAAAAATGTGTTGATTGGTTGTGTCAAATGCATTTTAAATCTTTCAGTATAATTAAAAGTCTTACATGTAATGTCTATCCCAACATCCAAGTGGCACGTCTTCGTTCTCTACATTTGAAAATAAATAGGAAACGGAAGCTGCTCTAGCACATCGGTAAAGTATCACAAAAAAAAACAAAATACCCAAATCAAATAAAAAAAAACATCAGGATGTAGCATTGTAAACAAAAGGAACTAGGTACAAAAAAAGTTATTTGTTCCGGTTCTGAAGTAGCGAATGTGCATTTTCGGCTGTGAATATCAAATTCCAATCCCATTCGGAATTTCTATTTTGTGTATGTTTTTGTTGTAAATAAAATACCCGCTCATCCGTCCATTAGTGAAATGGTCAATTGGATGCACCTGCATCTTTTCATCATTCCCATGTTCGACATATACACCGGGAAATGTGGCCAGAACAACTTCCTCCTCGCCGGAAGGAACAATCCATGTCGCTGAAGCGAAACTCCCGGCAATAATCTGGAGATGGTGCTTGGCCAGGAATAATCGATAATGATGAATGTGGTGCGGTTAAAAGAATGTAATCAATTTGCTTCATATTTGGTTCATATGTTTTGGGTGGTGGTCTAACCTGATGCCATCGTGTTGCTAGTGTACGATCGAGTCCAATTAGTAAAGGCTAGTGTATACGCGTTTCCCACATTCAAAAACATCACCCCGCGATTGCCCTGCGATCAACCATTTGTTTGTTTACACTTCGTCGATGGAAAACACCGAAACGGTTCCGTTTTGTGCCGTTTTTTGCCTTCGATCGAACGGAGCGTCCGTCAACATGGTGTTTATCGAGCAGATCCCACGAGAGACGATGGATCGAATCACTACCACCGCTGGGAACTTTCTTCTTCCGTCCAAATGCTTTGGGTCAGTTTGGGGACGACAGTGGCTTCGGTAGCTGTGTGTTCTTCAGCTGGTTGTGCTTAGATGAATAATTTCTACTCGAATTGTAATTGAATAAACAACACAGCGACTTGTCTGCGATCGACTGCTAAACGCTACGTTCAAAGTGTGTTTTGCTGCCGGCTTTGCGAGAGCCACGGTGGAACAGATGTTGGAAATAATTGAAATATGATTGGGTGGAGAGCATTGGTAGTTTGGAGATTTCTGTGCCAGCTGCAACACTTGGCGATGCGTAATGTAACATGCAACGTCGAAAAGCAAGTGCAAAACAACACACAACGAATCGGATCGGTGTCGCAAGCGTGTTTGTGTGGGAAATGTGGCGGGCATCGAATGTTTATATGAATATGTGTTGCAATTATAGAATTCAATTAGCAAAACACCACTGTGTGAGAACGGAGAACGCTCTCGGGACATCATAACCCATGCGCATGAAGTAGAGGTACCCCAATTTGTGAACGGATGACGCTTCATCAGTGTCCCAGTTTCGGAGCATCCACCAAGATATGCGTACAAAGTAAAGAAATGATTATTTCGTTGCAGCAAGATTAGCATAATTTCATAAGACGAGTTGTCGCAAAACTTGCCCAGTGCGCGAAGGGAGTTGCACGAGTCGACACTTACTGGATCTGTCCGTGGACGGAGTGATCAAGATAACGTCCCCAAACTCGGGTGCAACTGTCTTAACGGATCTTATGACAAACGGTATCGCGATGACCAATATTCTTTTCGACGGCTGTGACGGACGCACCGAAGGGCAGTGGGTTGGAAAATGGAAGTTTAAGAAGACGATCAACCGAGCAACTGTTGCTACTGCTACTGGTTCTGCAGGTCTAATGAGGATGAGTGTGAGGTGCAGTTGAGTGGAAAATAGATACAGTAGATGAGCGTGTCCAGCACGTCCACGATACGGAGGCTTCGTTAGGCAAAAGCGCTTCCATTTTCGGTGGATCAGCAAATGGTTGTGGTTTGTGAAAATGGCCTTCATCATTTCTCATCGAGGATGGAAAATGGATGTTAGCTTTTTTTTATTATACTACGTACGGGAAACCAGTCTTGTGTCGCTTAGCCATGCAAAGGAAGTATAAGCCTTATTTATGATAATCCATATTCATATCCCTAGCTAATTCTACATTTTACTGATTATTAATCATGCGTATGAATAATTCGTACACGTTTCGAGCTGTTGCCCATTCGTTCATTCGCGTCTGCTGCGCTCCTGACACAACATGATAGCACACATTTTCTCCACCACACACACTTTTCGGGAACATGTTCAAACCGGGCCATGTTTCACCACGGGAAACAGTTGATCGGGCGTGGAAGGCCGTGTACGCATTACCAAACGAAAATTCGCGGAAATTCATTTCTACTGCAATGAGTCCCGATGTAAACGATTCTCTAGGGTGCAAAAAAACACCAACCTGTGAACTTGACAGTTATATGAGGCGCAAAGAATCGCTTTCGAGGTGTGGTACAGTTTTATTACATTCCGCAGAAACCTTTACCTTGGGAAAACAAGCAAGAGTACGTTTGGCCAGGAACAGCACCAAAAACAAAACTGTACCATTACGCGAAGTTGCCATTTTGCACCGGCACAATTCCACTGATTCGATAAAGATTGTACGTGCAATGTGGTTCCAATGGCCGAGCGGAATGAAGGCTTCTTCGCGGTAATTAAATAATTTTCACTATCGTATCGTTACAACAGCAAATCTTGCCCCTTAATGGCTTTCCTCTGGCCTGTATGTGATGACGCGCGCGCGCAAAAAAAGTGTTAAAATCCAACCAACAAAACACTGCCCGACCACGGCAGGATCACACTGCCGATCGCTGATCCTAGAGTGTGGTCTGGTGATCGCAACCCGTCGGACGTTCCTAGAGGCAATTGCCTTTCTTCTTTCACTCGCCCGTGGAACGGCGGTCGGTACAGAATCTTTCAGGGCAAACGACATTTCGGCCGGAGGCCTCACTGACTAACTGACTGAGTGACGGACTGGAGGAAGAACGAGCAACAGATACGGACGGATCGTGGTCCGTGCTCGATCGTAAAATAGTGTGAACTTTATATTCTCCTTAAATTATCTGGTCGTTTATCGGTTTTATGGAGGTTCCTGTTTAGAGGTTTCCATTTCTTCTATGACGCCGCACTGCCGACAGACAAACTGAACGGTAAATACCTTTACTTTGTGGTCGCTTTAGGTGTACACTGTGAGGTCAAATGTGTGTTTTTATTTTCTGCTGGTTTTTTTTTTGTTTGCTTCAACCCTGGCTCGGTCAGATGAGAATGCCCTTTGAATACCTTCGGGAACTGTGTGTGATGACTTTTTTTTGTTTTTGTTTGGACACTTGAACGTAAAGCATTTTAAACGTTGATGAACCTCGTTTTAGTTGGAATGTTCTCGTTGGTCCAATTATGATGTAACAACGGGTGCTGCTAATAAACAACCAACAAGCCAAACAAGTCTGAAGAAGTCGTCTTTGAAACAGATTAATTAGAATAGACCAAGAACAAAACGATCTTGCTCGGCATTTTTAAATAAAAGAGTTAGAATTTGAAGCAAAAAAAATACAAAATCTGTTAGAAATCGGTCTAAATTTATATTTTTACACTTCAAAAAACACCGTCGGATGAGTGTTTTAAATGCAACATTATTACATCACACCTCACCGGCATGACAATGCTTTCAGCTTGATGCATGTTCTGCCAATCGATTTTCTATATGCACTCGACAGTAAACCGCAAAGTCTAGTAAAAAACAAGGATTACAAAAAAAAGCATTACACCCGACACGAATGATTGACGTGCACAAACAATCAACGCAGAGACAGATGGAGTAAATACTAGCCAATATTCCATTTGCAGTCCCGGTGTACCGACACATTTCACAGTAACACTATAGCCCCTATGTAGGTACTGTATATTTATAAAGGCCAAAAAGGTTCGACTTCCCAACACGTGAGTACACATGTTTTGCTTTTCTAAAATTGCTTCAGATCTTAGCATTTCCTTGCTCACCCGTTTTTCCGACGGCAGTACACCACATCGGCTGCAAATAAGACGAAATGGAGGGAAAAAAACAAAACAAATGTACTCCGATTTTCACCCAGAGGACACACACGCCAGCTTTTGCTCCCTTTTAGCTTGTCTGCATCGGAAAAAAATGACGAACCTACCGATCTTCGGTGTAATGAAGCTGAAGTGCATTATGTTGGGAGCCATAGTGCATTATGTTGGGCATCTCCAACCAAAAGCAGACCCAACCGATGCCATTAAACTGGGAAGTGAACTATTGAAAACTGTGTCCTCTTTCCCGCCAATGAGCCGTTCCATTTACTGAACCATAAGCTAATGGAGCCGGATGAACCGAAAATCTTCGTCGATCGTCAATAAAACACTTGCTTCCTTGCTTACTTGCTGCGATGATGGATGACGCGTTGAATTGTATAACAGACCATTGCGGGACGGTGCGGGTACCTTTTGCTCTCGTGCGTTGTTTTGACGAGTCGTCTGCGATGCACCAAAGATTGACACTTTTGTGCGTCTAATGTGCGTAATGTGTTTATTGAAGATCCACACCAGCTGTTCCCTTTGTGGGGCGAAGGTATCCAAGGGTGTTGGGTTGGGAGTTGGGCGTAAGCAGAACATAAGAATGTTATCTTAAAAGCCATCGTGAAAAGCAGATGAGTAGAAATGTTATTTCGATCGGTTATACCGATGTAGTGTCAGCTCCAATTCGTTCGTAAGAATATTGCCGCGTTGGTGGTCGACAAGATGGAACATCAAAAGAAATCGAACGTCAAATGATATTTCCTGGTTTCAACAAATCAAGGGCTTCAATCAATAGGGGAGAACAATACGCCTCCACTAGCCGACGGATAATAATTCACTGGCCAAAACGATGCACTGCGCCTCACATTTGCATTTCACGTGCAAAGAAAAGTAGACAATTGCACAAGCAAATATCATACCGGTTTTTGAAGCATTTTTGACATTGTTGGGCTTTAATGCCCGAGGATGATATAGAAAGTGTGGGAATTCCCTTGTACCGGTTAAGAAATAGATAGAAGTGAAAATTTAGAACCGGCCACGGGTTGGGTTTTCCACCCAAAAGGTGTCATTTGTTAGAGATCGCTAATATTTAGGAGCATAATGTTACACAAAACATATGTAAACAATTTGAAACTGGTTCACAAATCTCGGTACACAGTTTGTATCCCTAAAATTTGCATCATTTATGTTTTAAATTTTGAAAACTTATTTTAATATTGAAAAAAATTGATATTAAATATTGAATTAATATTGAAAGAAATTACAAGAAACGAACAGTAATACAAAAAACAACGCTCGAAAAATGCCCGTTTTGCTATCCCATTAACACGTTTTGTATACAAATCATTCGAAAAAGCAAAAAATACACTTAAAAGAAATATTACATTAACTTCATTTTTCAGTTTAAAAATTTAAATTAAAAATTAATTTTCAATTTGGAATTTGTGCAATTTGCAATAAAATAGAAGCATCTTCCATTCCTTTGTTTTTTGCAAGTTATAAAATATACAAAATGCTTTATTTTATTTTGAGAAGTTAAATTATTAAAAATTCAAATTATTTTACTATTCTTTGTACAAATATTTTACAAAATATTCTAATGCTTTGCGCATTATAAACAAAAACACTACGCTTTACAGCTCTTTACTAGTTACATTGTAACATGTGCCTATCAGTGTATTACCATTATGCATGTCAAGTCATGATGTTAGATTACGGCAACTGGGCAATAATGTAACTTACTTGGGTGAATGTTTGGTCCATGGCAACTGCTGTCCAAAGCATCCAGGTGATGGTTCATTACCAGCGACGGTTGCACCAGTCCACCTCTATGATTGTGTAAGGGTAGTTGGTGTGCCAAGGGGCCACCGATCTCTGCCATTACCATATAGGATGATTTTGGTGGGAATGATGTTGAGCAGGACTTGTGTGGTACGAATGCGATGCCAATCAAGGTACCGCTCGATTCTGCCCCGTTCGTATATCTGCACTTGGTTTTTACCTAAGGCACACACTGAATGCTACTTTGGCGCGTTCCAGATCTTCGCAATTGTTGGCGATGTTTCTATTAAATTCCTGTTTGATGCTTTTGAAGCTGTCGCATTTTCTAGACAACTGTTACACTACGATCGTACGCACTGTTTAGAATTCGCAAACTGATTGCAATGCTTCATTCCAGAGCACTGGTACACACTAATATACACAATCCAGATTTATGGCGCCGCTAGTGTTGCACAGCATTCCAGCAAGGATTGCACAATTGGCAGAGAATAGCTTTGAATTTGCTTGGAAAAAATATTTCAGACCGCTTGCGATGATCACTTCTTCACATGTGAACGAACAGAAAACAACAAAATTTATTTTAAATAATTTAACTTATTGGTACAATTGTCACTAAAGTCACAGCACTGGTTTCGGATTTGCTTTAAAAAAAGCTTTCATTTAATGCTTGATGATTTTCTCTCGACGCTACTTTTTCGATAGAACTTTTTCAACTCTCACTCTCACATAAATCCTTGGGCTGTCGAGATATTCGGAAAATCTACGATGTGGAAAAACTGCTCGCACGCGGAGAACACGCACGCACGAACGCTGAACGAGAACTGAAAAGATATTTACAAGGTATGTATCTACGCACCTATATGTACGCAGCTTATGTATGCACAGTAGGCGATGAAGGACATAATTTGTAAATCAAATCGTTTCTTTCGGATCGATGCGTTGAAGCCTTAAAAATGGTTTAATTTTTTGTAGATTTTTGTATGAAATAGATTTTTTTGTTTAAAGTAAAAAATCTATAAACCAGGTCATTTTTCACACAACGTATAAGAAATATAATGGTATAAATTTTATACCAAAAATAGTTTGAACTTTAAACATTTTATCAGTTCAGAATTCCACAATTGAACCCAAAAAAAATGATGAAAATTTAAAATTAGTGTAAATAATTACCAAATCTTTTATTATTGACCCATTGTTCGTATTTTCGTTTTCCTATTCCGTTTTAGTAACGCTATTCGTGGAGGAACATTTTGGCTCCGCCCACTTTTTGTCGCGAACACAATTTACACTATGCGGTAAAATGGACAAATTTTTCCTGAATAAACACACTCGTTCATTCCAACGCATGAACGCGTGCGCAGGTTCATGCGCATTGCATGTAAACATTCGTGAATGTTGCAAATGTCGCCATTCGGGACGGAATTTCAACAAATCAAAAGATCTAGTCAAACTGAACATATTTCTGAATACGTTGAGGATGAAGGAATTGAAAAAGAAACACAACAACCGCTTTGTTGGCTCACAGGCAATTGTTGACAATTTCGAAAGAATGCGTCCCGCTCACGCGGATAACAAAGGAACCGTGGCCTGTGTCAGCAATTCAATGTTTAAATTATAATTTAGAATTGTCTATTGAAACCACGCACATTTAACAACATTTGAAAATGACGGCCATGATTGAACTGCGTCTGTTAAATTTGATGGGTTGATGCGAAGTTTTCGATCCACCCTAGCAGGTTGCCACACTTCCTCCCTTGCGTTGAGGTAAAACTTCGTTCAAACCTCATCCTGGCTTGAATAGGGCACCCCATCCTCTGGGGAGGTCATTGTACGTGATTTCACGTGTCCACACGGCGTAGCAGTTGTTGAAAACGGTATTTTGTCGCTTGGATTCGTTTGCGCAAGACTGCGTTCTTCGTAGTACCGCTGGTCGTGGCCCTGCTTCTGCTCTGTGCTACCGCCCCGTCGTGGTGCGTTACGGGTTCTTAAAGGATCACCTCCACCGTACGCCTTTACTGCACGGTTTCCACAAAGTTTTTTTTAATTTTCCTAATGGATATCGATTAGAGAAAACTCAACTGGCCCGGTTGGTCATGGACGATGAAATACGGAGGTTGCGTATTTCTAGTGTCTGTCGTTCCGACGCGCCTTAACCCCTTCCGCGTCGCAACGCCACTTACCTTTTCCTAGCGGTGTTTCGATTTTTATCCTCGGCACAGCGCGTTTTTGTCTCCGTTCCATTTTCTGCTACTTTCAGAATGGACCGATATTTTTCCTCCCCGTAATAGAATGTTTCAATGAAAATGGCATAGTCGAACGAGCTAGGAGTCATGGGTTCTATTTCACCGTGCGTCAACTACCGCTTAACATCCAGGAACGGAATAAACGTGATGTAAACGCGTGTATTACACAGACATGCCTTGCGAAGAACTTAAAGCTGAAGATGGTTTTTTCATCTTAAAGCACACAAGTAAAATATTGAACACTGAATGGAGTTCAGCAATGGATATAAACTAACAGTACATTTTCGTTTTCTTGTTAGCGAAACTGTGGCAAGCTTAAGTGGTAGTACTTTACACTTAATTGGTTCACATTTAATCATACTACGAAAACATTTAGCATTGTTCCACTTAAAAAAACTGTTTTATTCATTAGATATCATAAACTTATCATGAAAACATACTATTTCTAACTAACTATTTCACGAAAGTTGAAACTTATATTGAGAAGAAATAATATAAAATGCATATCTTTTCCATTAAAACTATTTATAACATGTCAAAAGTGTCGCCCATGTGATGTTTATCGTAATAAATCTTCACAAAATCAACTTAACCGTGTGAAGTATTCAAATGTGCAAGATACGAGATCAAAATTCCAAACATGAAAGTTTTTATGTGGTAAGAAACTTCTTTATTAGATCTAGATCTTATATTATTTTGTAAAACAATTTAATCCTGTCTTATTCACTAACCGTGACGTGATACATAAACTGGTTGATTTGAACTGTTGAACAATTGATTTAAGAAGAAAGAAATGCACATTCTCTACAAGATATTAAAATATACAATATACATATATATTCTACTAATCTTCAGTGAAGATTCATTCAATTCATGAGTCGATTCCAAAAAGATTCATGAATTCTCGAAGATTCATGAACCCTCGAAGATTCATGAGTCCTCAAAGAATCATGATGTTACGTATTCTTTAGGAATGTTGACTTAAATTTTAACCATATGGATGAAAATCGGTATGCATTTTTTATGAATTTTTTTCGCAGTTGGTTAGCAGGATGATCCGTCGAGAAAATCGGCAATTTACTTGATGCGGTAGTATAGTTGCGCCTTGCGTATAGCTTAAAAACAGTATGAACTAGTGTTGTCTAATATAGTCAACTATATTAGACAGATAGTGACTAATCTGCTGAAAAGAGTAATTCATATGAATCTTCAGTGATGAATCATTCAACTCATCAGTTAACTACAAAAACATTCATGAATCCTCGAAGATTCATGAATCTTTGAAATTCAAATTCAACATCATTCATTCAATTTATAAATTCATGAATCTGAATCAGATTCACTCCGTATTCTACTATAGTTTTTAAACTCTTAGATCAACAAAATCATAACACAAGTTCAGATGTTTTTATACAAAGATAAAAAAAAATCCAGCACAAACACTATTCTCTATTCTTTGTTCCTGTTGAAACAATGGTGTTTGTATTGATTCATTTTTGTAAGATATTCTTAACATACCAAAAATTATAACAAATCATACTAAGTTTATTGTTACTTAATACATGAAATAAGTCAAAACAGTACGGTAATTAAAATTTATTAAATACATAGGTGTTCCCGTGAAACGCGGTCACCAGAACCAATATCAAATATGTAATTAAATAGAAAAATGTAATCCATTAATACATAGTACTACAACTACTACTACTACTACTACTACTACTGTTACTACGTTCCCGTGTAACAATAAGACTTGAACTGATACATTAACTTTTTTAACGAGTTGTAACTCTTAAATAATTATTTCAACGATTTATTAAGGTTAGTTTTATATTACTTTTTATAAAATAAATTAAAAAAATTAAATTTCTTAGTAAATAACAAATAACATAGTTGTTTATTACATCGTTGTTAAAAAAATTCAAGAATATAATAGAAACCCTAACAGAACTCCTATTACTAAGTCATTCTTTTCCAATGACACCTGTTAAGAAGAAGTAGAGAAGAATAGTTGAATTATTAAATATTACTTTAAGCTTGAAAACAAAAAATATAAAACATTGTTCTTATAGGTATGCTATTACCATTTCGCAAGCAAACGCATTTGCCTATGTAAGAAAAGTTATCTTTCATAATGCTTTAACATTGAGAGAAAAAACAAAAATTCTCATAACCAAGGAAGTTATAAAAGTGACTTTGAATTGGTTGTTTCCTTCCGCTGCGCGACTTTTAGCCAAAGTCGGAAAAAATGGGACGTTTCCCATACTTCTTCGGTTGGAGATAGTAAAGCCAAAAGTGCCACAATGAAGAAAAGTTAGAACTGTTCCGGAACCGTAATCGCATTTTGGTGACAGAAAGCAGATTCAATGTAGTATACACACAGAACGGACATAAAAAAAATCAAACCGTGCACAGTCACTTTCCGCCATCTTTCTGGCGAGCGTTCGCGGGCGAGAACCGGGAAAAGAAAACTGTTTCACCAGTGTGTCCTGTCTGTGAACGCTGTTGTGGAAAATACCGTTCCCAGGACCACACACAATATGGCCATCCCTCTTCAAAAACCATGAGAGCGAAGCATTCAGAAAGTACTTGGGAAAAATGGAAAGTAGTTTGAAATTTGATTTATGTGGTCGGAGCTGGGTGGAATCAAAAAGAAAAGCTGCACACTTCACATTGGGGAAAAATGTCTTTCTTTATGCCTTCACCAAATGCCGATGATATCCGTTGTTCTCCTGCCGGGTGTTTTAAGGTGAAGAATTTAGTACGGCCGATAGTACAAACAAGATTGATTAGATGAGTTGCTGCGGTGCATCGGTCAGGTTTCTATTCATATACCCAATTAAAACGAGTGCTGTAATATCTATTATCTTGAGCGAACAGTGCATTGCTGGGATGCCATTGCATCATCATCCGTTGCTCGAACACGGCAGTTGCTTTGAGCACTTTAACTACCCGCAAATAAACAAACAATGCATCACCACCAAACGGGCGCTACAGATGGTTATGGACTGGTAAAGAAATTATGAAATTATAAACACTAAACAGAACGCGGACGGTAAACGTCGTGTGTGGTAAACCAAACCAAGGAATCTAAATGATGCGAGGGTAGATATGGGTTAAAGTGGCTTCAGTTTGGGTTATTTATCGTAAATTAACTGGAGCTCTAGAATGGTGGACAATTCCACCGAAACTTTAAATCAAAGATAATGCTAAACAAGCATAAAATCAATTTTTTTTAATTTTCTTTAAAACTCTCTTCTTTTAATATTTATTGATTTTATTGTCCAAAAAATGTTAGGATAAAAATATGCAACGATATTAGTCAATTTTGTAACAACGTTTAAGTCTCGTTGTCAAACAAAATCATGCAAATCAAATCTAATCGCATCAGAAAACTGTCTCTTACAATTTCATTTTCCTCTGCTCTTTGTTCCTGTTGAAACAATGGTGTTTGTATTGATTCGTTATCCACGAGACAGCTGCAATGAATTATGAACAACAATGAAGTATTGCGATAACTAAGAGGGAACATTTTAACGAGGAAAAATGACACAATCGGTAATCGGTTCTGAATCATTCCCCATACAAACGCTGATCAGACGGTTGCGAAGGTGTCGAGTCGGTCGACCGATCTCCTGACCCCAAAAACAGACATTCGCCAAACGCGAGTCCTACACTTTTATGTTTCAACACCACTTTTCCTGTTGCACACGCAACTTGTAGTGGAAACTCGGCGCAATCTCAACACCGAAATAGGGGTGCGCTGCGTCCCTGCAATACAAACGGTCGAAACGGCGGAACTGCAAATGCGCGATGTGCACCTTTAATGTGACGCCTTTAAAAAAGCATTAATGATTTGATTTATTGTTATGACCGTTCCATTTCGGTATGTTTTATACGCTTTTCTTCGATGAGTTTTCCGGCATCGATCATCGATGGATTGTGTTTTCTCTTTTTTATACTTCTAGCTGCCACTGTTAGTTTCATGCTTTTGTTTTGCCCCTTCATTTGACTGGCAGTGCTGGCAGGATGCAGCGAGCGTACAATAAACCCAGTGCCTTCGATGTGTCGTCCAGAGGTCAAATTAGGGGTTGACGGGGGTTGATTGTGGCTGTATATATGTGTGTGCACGTTTGAGTCTGGTAGGAAATACGATATTTGAGGTCCTTCAGCAATTGCACTCGCAGTATTTCGTTACGCTTGAACGTTAACAATGGGCAATGTTTGTTGTCGCTACATATGTCCAGATTTGTGGAACAAAAAAGATTGGATGGTAGGACAACAACTAAACAACAATAAGAGAAAAAAAATCGTGTAAAAATATGCCATTGTCACTTCCGACTTTCGGCCGGAAACTAATCGAGCGAGGTGCAATGTGCACCTTTATTGTCGACCATAATTAATCAATGTGTAACGTAATGCATCTGTACGAGTGTGTGTTGAGTCCCTAGCAATATGGGAAATATTTTTTTCTCTCTCTAAATTTATTACATGTATCGAAGGGTTGTTTCAAAGGAACAAACCGTTACTAACATCCTGGAGGTAACTGTAACATTCGATGGGGAATAAAATACATTACGTTATTGAAAGAGAATAAAGCATAACAGTGAAACGGTTTCGTAGCTATATCCTTTAGTTTAGCAACAAAATAAACCATTCAATTGTACTTCTTATCCTAAACTATCCTATTGCAATCAAGTACATACAACGAAGAAAGATAATCTTTGTTCGCTGTCTGTCGTACGATGTCTTCCGTAAGGATACGGCCCGTTTCTTGACCCAACTGCACCAACCGTCCAACCTGTTTCCTGTTCTACCTGTTCCGGCCCAACGGCTGGAAGTAGTATGTTTATGTTAAAAGTAAATATTATCATCGCATTAGTTGACGCTACCCAGACGATGACCCTGAACTGGCGGCGACATTGGCCATGTTCGGCGCAATTTGACTATCGGCGCTATCGTCCCAACACACTGAACCTAACCGGCTAACCGACAGCCCACTGCGATCATAGATATTTGCTGTGGGACAGGCGCCACATCAGGAACCAGCCGTGGTGAACCGGCACGGGACAGGATATCACATGCTGGGACCAATGCCCCGTAAGTCGTAAAGGTAAGAAGAGCGCACGAAAATGAATGCCAAAACACATTATTGCTGCTATTATTGTTACTGGCCAGGCATCGGTACTGTTAAGCCATCTTTATGGTATCCCTTCGGCCCATTGGCTTATCCTTAGCTGCATTTTTTTTTGCCCAAAAACCAAAATTGTTTGCTTGTGTTTGGTGTTCGGTTTTAACTAGGATTTGACGATTACTCGTTTTGGCTTTCTGAGTCCGGCTGTCCCTACCGAATCTGGCGGTAGAGCAAGAACGTTCTTCCGTTGATAAAGATGTCCCATATCGACCGTTCGAACGACTTCCTTCCTTATTTTGGTTGCGTCGGGAAGTATCCAATTTGCCGGTCAGACTCTGAGTGTATAAAGTTTTCAAGGGTCTTTATGACTTCATTTCGGAGAGCTTATTTCCTGCTCCGTTTGCAACTGTTTGTAGTGAGCCCGTGAGTGAGTTCCTGTTGTCGGCCTTTGGAAGTAGTTGGCACATATTTTATTACATGCTTTATCAAACAGCACGTTCGGTACATGATCGGACCGAAAAGCTTTCAAACCTTCCCTAGGCAAGGCTGATGCATTCCTGATAGCAAAGACACAGAAAACAGCAACGAGAATGATTCCGAATGGGAACACATTACAACGATGGCGCAGGAGCGTCATGACCTTTTTTTTTGGGTATTTGATGTTTCGAGTGGCTTAGCTGTCGATTCTTTAGCGTGACAATTTTAGGGTACATTCCCATCCGCAACCGAAAAGGCAACCACCGTCTGCGACCGATGCACATTGCAGCCCGATTTGCCCCGTCCATGGTGGGCGACTGTCTGACGGTTGAACATGACAACGTTTGACACTGACTCCGGGGCTTACGCATGAAGTGTGCTTCTCATGTATTCCTGTGGGAGCCAATCTGGTGCGGTACATTAAATTTTGACATACGTCAGCTTCTGTCCGTTTTTGTACCATTCTGGGATTTTTGGACCCCGTACCCGATATTCTATTACATTCATCTCTCATTCTCATTAGGCCGTATTGTGCGAAGGTGGTAAACATACAGTGCACCCCAGATTTTTGGGCCATATCTTCAGTTCATTCAAGTCGATATTTTAAATAGCTACCACGTTGATAATAAAGAATCAATTTTACTTTTTTTATTGTAAATAAGTGTTGAATGATGAAGTATATTCAAAATACAATCTTCGATCTTCTTATGAAACCGTCAAGTTTCTGCAGATAAAAGCTTATTTTTTCTATCCTTTCCAGCCCCTGACGATAACCAAAGCACACTAAAAATCCTATTTTGTTTGTTAGACCATTTCATTTTTGCTGGAGTCTGATTGGAACCAAACCCAAGTATTTAGACATTTTTTCATGTTCGTCCATTATTTATATTACCCAGTAAGTTAGATGTTAGGAAGAACGAACCCAAAAGTAGCTTTATTGCAAATAGCAACCAAAATAATTGTTTTTTATTTTATTCATATAGAACGGTCTGGCCGTATTGATGTCAAAATAATTGTTTATCTAAACATAATTCAAATTTTTCAAATAAAAAAGCAAAAAATAAGAGATGTTTTTCTGAAATTGTTTAACGTTCATAGATGGTCTTATTGCTATAACCATAACTATATATTCGAAATTATTTGAAGGATTGAAAGAAGAGTTGGGTCATTTAGTAAATATCACAAAATTTGATATAAGACAATTTTGCGAAAATTAAACAAGTAAATTACACATCTAAATACTACAAATTAAATAACATTTTTTTGCTTCTTCTAAAAACCTTTGTGTTTTGCTAGTCTTGTTTATTATGGGCAGATAATTCGTCCTTTTACCATTCTTTTCAAGTACAAATTAAATTTTTAATTCTATCTCTCTCTTGTCCTGGTCGTGCCGGTCATTTCTGGCTTACTAGACTTATTTTACCACGTAACCGGATAGTCAGCCATTGCTACCGAGAGCTACGGGTTTCATTATCTCCTATATAAATTCTACTCGTGCAGTAACGCAGCGTTACTGCAGTGTTGGTATAGTTGTTTTTCTAAGCCATTGTTGTAAAACTTTAATTTGCCCAATATGAAAGCTCAATCAACAAACCCTGCATGTTCGCTAGGATTGGTTTCGTTTTTTGGTTGTTGCACAGGTTCTAAGCCTACTTCAACTTATCAAAATGTGAATCGATACAGTCAAATGCTTAAAGCGATGGTTTACGGTAGGACGATGCTAAATATTCCGTAGTAGGCTGGCTCAACAAATGATACAAGTGGTGCGGTTTCCAGAGTGTGTTGGCCAAGTGAAAGTATTCAAGAAAGCAAAAGGAACAGCATTTTTCCACCAGAATATTATTTGGAAGCAATCACACGAAGATTTAACATTTTTGAGTTACTGAGCGGAATTGTAGAATGGTTGTGGCGCCGGTATCTACACCACAGGACCAGGGTTCCGATCCTATCCGGGCCAAAGGCCCGTACGCAGGACCGACAGTCTCGCTACGGGTAAATGAAGTCAAGGAAAGGCAGCAATGACAGGCCAAGACCTCTTGAAGTTGTAAGGAATTTTAAAAAGGAAGGAGAGTGAAATCAATACCAGGTGTTGCCTGTCCAGGACAAAAGCAGTAGCTGGTGAAGATGTTGATAATATTACTAGGATCGGGGAACCGGGCCACCGGGACGCAATTGACCACAGCCAATTTTGAAAAACAGCGAAAACATCCATTAATATAGTGAGTGAAACTGATCTCATGCGTTGTCGGTAAGGGTAAGGAATGTTGGAATTTCCTTAGACATGTTATTCAACAAGTTTCTATATTTTTTGGTTGTAGAAAACGGAATACATGTCTGCGCTACGAAAATATTCCTTTTCCGTGGTCGATCCTACAATGACACAACATTAAATCAGGATTGAAGAGACGTCCAGCGTGCCTCAATGGTAGTTTTCTCAGGCTTCTAACAAAATATTCCATACTTGAATTTTACCTATTTTGGCGATTGTATCAGAATTTTTGTGCGCAATTCTGACGGAGCCAAGTCCGTTGCGCAAATGGATAGTAAATTGGAAATTTTAAATGGTTGAAAAGATGCAATTCCACGATGGCCGGGTTGAAATTGGCCGTGACCAACTTTCGAATCAGCAAATAGAATGTATAATCGGATCGTTTCTTTTGGTTATAGCAGATGAAACACATATGATGTTCGAAGTAAATTGGCATATTCAGTCTGTAAGGCTGGATTTAACTGTAAGTGTCGTAGTATCGTCAAAGTTTACCGCTGTATGTACACAACACTGGTCAAGTATTGAAAACGCTGCCCTTGATGCTTAATAACTAACTAAGTACTTCGTTTGGGGAACTCGTTTGAGGTTAGAACCCAGGTAAATCCATGCCGATAACAGGTCGCAATGATATCCTTCTATATGTGACGAAAACTCAATAAAATCGGCATTACGTAGATCTCTTGCGTAGCCCTGTAACCGGGCCTATTAACTAGTATGTTGTAAATTTTAAAAACACTTTAATTTATTAGTAACGAGAGATTTCCTTATATACTTCTTAAATGTTCTTCCGAAAACATAATTATAATTTATTTTATTTTGCAATGTATTCTATACTAAAGACTATACTAAAGTATGAAAATGTTTTCTTATTATAATTTGACACTAATGATCAACAGTAAGATGACAAAAACGGTTAAAAGAAAACGTTCAGGCAAAACATCCAAAGTTCTAATTCCTTAATTCCGTGAGTCATGCAGTAAGCATGGAACTACAAAATGTTTGTCTCTTATCTACCTCAGACTGAAACAATCCGTCTGCGCGTTGGCGACAATTTAGATTCCTTTTCGAAAAAAAGGAACCATCGAAACGGACCGAGCGAAGTTGATTCTTCTTTTTTGTCCGGTGTACGTGCGATGCTCTTTGGGAGCTATCCATGCGTTCGGACATTTGAAGGAGATATCAAAAGGCGCTCGTAAAACTTTCGCTTTTGATGGTCCCTTAAGCCATTCGCTTGCCACGGACGGGCCAGGAACACCGTTTTAATCCGCCGATCCGCCACAAGCCAGCCAAACGAAACACACAAAAGTACAAAACGAAAACCGACCACCGCCGAAATTGCTGTCAAAAACCATCTCCACCAACCTGTAGGAAGATGTGGAATCTTCCCGTACCCGTACTTGGCCGGCAAGGTTTCGGCATTTGCCGCGTGTCGTAGTTGATAAGCTGACGACGTTTGTATGGTCCTGCGGGCGCCACGGTTGTACTGACTGCCGACAACGGTGACGATGAACACTGGCAGTAAAAGCGTCGGTCGGTGGATGCAGGGAACGGACACAAGAATGATGATAATAAAAAAGAGCAACACCAATACGGCCGATAGATGCGTAGGGTCCGACCGTGCGGCAAGTGTAGAAAGCGAATGGGTTGCGTTGATATTACCGTGATTACGATTATTTTGGGCGCCACTCTTTATCTAAGCGCAACGGCAAACGGATGAAACACATGCTGTCCACCTTAAGCAGGCCGGTAGTATGCGAAGAATGTGGCTGATCGTTCTGTTCGGTGGTGCTGTTCAGGTTAAGGAATGTCCGACCAGTGTTCCGACTGGTACGTCTCGAGACCACTGCCCGACATTACGTTGGACGTTAAGTCCGATTTATTGCCTATACCGGTGTAAGTTACTTAAACTGTCATTCGTTAAGGGGACAAATTGAACGCGATAGTTTTGACGTGCCATCGCCAGCAATGGTGGTAAAGCAAAAGTTTACAGCAAAATTTTGCCTTAACAGCTAATCGTGGCCATAACATGCGTATAGTAAAACTTTCGTTACATTTGCTTTAGCAAAAAAAAACAGGAAATATATGAACCAAAAGTATACTCCGCTAGTGGAATCAATGACAGTTTCCATACATCAGGATACGTTTACATGGTGGATGAGCTCAGGGATGGCGGCGCCGGGCAACGTGAAAACTACTTCACTTCAAAGTGAAGGCAAAGCACTTGAACATCATGCCGCGATGTATGACACAATGCGTCTGCTTTGACAGTGGCAATTGGTTTGTTCGGTTGGTTCCCTCAACAACAAGAGGCCGGGACGTTCACCCAGCCGAAACATTGATCTAGTCACCAAAAAGGACATCCTCACTCGCGAACATACATGGGGCGGGATCGATACAAGAATGCATGTTTAAATAAGCGGCAGCCGGCTTCCTAGTGCAGCTGTGCGCACACACAGACACGACTGGCGGGATGGATCGGGGCTACTTAACCGATCCGTACTACACAGCTCATAACTCGTGTTGCTATCTTTCCTCCATACCATTTGTTATGCGCTTCTTAAGGCAATGCGGCGTGATCGGCTTGAACATGTTAAGTGGCTTAACTTCCTCACGGTACTTTGTTCGATCCTTTTTTTACGATACTGTCGGCACCGTTTGTTTCTGTGGTGAATTCAACCATCAAGGACACATTTTTTTATGTCAGGGACACGTTTTTTATGATGCGTATAGTAGACTGCTAGAAATGCATTAGAATTTTTGGTATAGTAAAAATGCAGCAAGGATAATATATGTTTTCAATAAACGCCTTCTTACATACGCTACTTCAGATAACCCAATTGTTTTGATTTCACTAAGCAATGAAATAATCTTATTTTTCCATTGCGTTTAATATTGTCATGTCATTATTTGCGCCTGCTCCTGTAGACACCATATTTATATACGATCGATACAAAAGCTATCCGATTACAATTGGCTTGGGATCGTGTTACACTTTTCAAAAACCTTCCTGGCGGTGGAATGTTTGTTTGATGTACCCGCGCTTCTCCCGCATTATCAGTTTATCACAACCCTTAACGAGTCTATCAAACTCACCGGTTGGTAGCGCTTTCGCCAAAAACACACAACCCTCACACTTTGAATCCGTCCCAGTATGGTCAGTCGTGATGCTATCAGTTGAGTATTTACCTCGAGTTCATTAAACGCTCATCTGCTACGGTTAGAACCCTCCAACATGGACAGTAGCGCATTTCACGCATTATCCCTGGTGGACTACAAAAACATCGGACATCTGAAGCATACCCTTCGGTTGACCCCTTTCGATGTGCGCTTTGCAGCTTGCAACTGCACCTTTTGCTTCTGTGGATCGAACGCAGGAACGTGTAGGTTGCTTAACACAAATGCTCGTGGATGGACATTTTTACACTGACCCGGGTGCATCCTTAACGTAGAATTGGTGTTCTAACCGGAAAGCTGATTTATTTTACGACTATGACCGTCGGGGGAATACAGCAGGCAACGCATCCCTAGCGGTCAGCCATCAGCCAAGTACACGACACACTTTACAGCGTCTAACAGCTCAGCCGATACATTAGAAGGCTCGTGCCGTCTGATCACATTGATGCCCTTCGTCGAAGGAAAAGTGACCTCATGTCATTATCAGTGACATGAAATGCTGCGTTCCGGGTTTTCACTTCGCTTAAACCGTTCATGTTTATCATGGGTGAGTTTTACATGTTTATCTGGCCTGCTTTTTGCTTGACCATTTGTCCTGGTATGCTTTTTAACTTAAAAGACTTGTCTTTTCTAACAAAAAGCTGCTCGAAAAAGACGAAGTAATTCTGATGTCTTTCAGAACAGTTCTTGAGGCATCCAAAGGTGAAAACTAGCTCAGTAACTTCAACCATAGCTTTGATATGAAAACGTATCATCAATATATTCTGATTTGCTCAACTTGTACAAGATATTCACTCTAACTAATTATAAACTAAGGATTCACCCTACTCGCCATGTAACCTGGAACAAAATTGTGGTTATTATCAGAAGTCATGATCACGATGCTATTAGTTGTAGCTCTACATGCGATTGTCTCACTGTACTAACCTACCCCCCGAAAATTTTTACCCCCAAACAAAGCAGGGACTGATGGACTCAGTCCCATCCGATGTAGGGAGCGCGTAGGGTGTGTTATTGTCACTCCAAAAAAAACACCCGCCACGCGATCTACTCTGTAGATAGATGACTTTCAACTCGTGCTAACTAATGCCACCCTCCGACTCTCGTACGGATCGTAATAGCAGGGTTTTGTTGCGTGCCATGTTTCCGGAACCTTTTGTTCGACGACCTTACCTTGCGAGTTCTTGCCCTTGCGCAACTGACGCCACATGCGGCACTGGGCTTGGCCGGAACATCACGTCATCAGGACAATCTGGCAGTGCCCAGCCACGTTTCACTGCTTGTCATTGGTTGACTCCCTCACGTAACGATCATCCCGCGGTATGGGTGACGGTGATGGTAGGAATTCAATCGGGCTCGGATCATCTACGCTGACCGATGACGACGACGTGAAGCGTTCACGGATGGTCGTCCGTGATGTTGACGATGATTCATGTTTACGATGTATTGATTTCAGACACGCGAATCGGCACTCTGCCAGCTGACCACATAATTTATGATAATCGGACAACACTGGTACGAACTGAACCGGAAGCGTATAGAAAATGCCGTCCTTTGGCGGGACAATAGCTAGGACAAAGGGGGTTTGGGGGTGGAACCAGAAAAATAAACCACCAAACGAGCCGATTTGAATGAACGCTTCCGTTGCTATTCGGTTAAAGCATGATGGGTTGGTTCCGGCTGGGTCGAATTATCTTCAAACGTAGCTTTCAGCCGTTCAAATGGATGAAAGATTTCGAAGCGGAGCGTAGATATGGCACAAATGTCTTCTTGACGTTTCGTAGGAAATTGCTATCATTAGTCAATCAATTAAGAAAATGTGTTGCTAGACAAGCGATCGTTTTGCGACGTGCGAGATATGATAAGTTCATCTAATGGTGTTTGTCTAGTATTGACATTTCAATGATTTGAGCAAGTAATCAATTGAATGAGATAAGCGTTTGCAGTTTAAAGCCTAATGCAAATTAATCAATCGATGATTGCCCGCCGCATATTAGTGGGAGTGTCAAATAGCATCGGTTTGTTGTTCGCTGTTTTATTGTTAAGTTTATTGCTAATTCCAAAACTACCAAATTAAAACCGTACCTTTTATTTGTTCTGGTTGTTAAGCCAGTATCTTTACAGCAAATGTTTCAAGAAGCCTCTCTTTTTTTTACTCATTATTAAGTCATCACTGAGGAAAATGAATTAAATAAAAACCAACCACTCTTGTACAACCAGCCAACGAACCTGTTTCGGCCGTAGTGGCAAAACTATGCCGTAAAAGCGAAGCGCATGTTCGAAACATATGTCCTAATATTTCAATTTTCTTCATCAAGTTTCCACCGTCAATCCTTAATGCGCCCCTTACGAGCCTGTCAAATGCGCAATCCCTGTTTTTATAACCCTAGAGGCGCATATCCACTCCTGCACGTTACCGAGATGCTAAACATCCTACCGTAAAATACCCGGCCCGGAAAAATGCAAACAGAACGGACGCACCAAATAACAACTAAAATAAAAAGTAAAGAAGAGGGAACAGAGAGAAATGTAAATATTATGCGACCGCATCATTGGTTGCAATAGCTTATGAATAAATTTCCCTCCCTTAATAACTACAATCGTGCGGAAATGTGGCGTTGGAAATGACTGAGAATACGTCGGATGGAAAATTCACCGAATCCCGACTATCAGACGGTAGGGGAAATAGGTCTAACTATGACGGTGAAGTTCCGTGACCAATCCCTCCGATGTACTGTATGTAGTATGGTCTGGTTGGATTCACCATCTAAAGTAACCAACAAATCCTATATCCATCCGTGCCATCCTGTTTTCTTTGGTTTAGGTGACGCGGTGGCTGTTGGCTATGGAAAAAAAGAACATCGAACGGTGCATGAAAACAGAATGAATAAATAGCATTTGAGAAGCAGTTGAGGGTGGCCATGTAAGGTATGCGTTTCGTCTTTCCATTGATCTGACCAGCATATTTCATATCGGGTAGTTTTCGCCAAGTCACCATAATCTGCTTAAGTGAAAATCCTAATGTTCATTATCCACCAAACGGGCTAATCGATCGGATCGGATCGAACGAGATGGCCGTAGCATACGGATGATTATTAATCATAATTATTTACAGTATGATCCTTTATACAAACGAGACATAACGATTCCCGTTGTGTGTTTTATGTTTCGAAAAGATTTAAAACGATATTTTTCTTTCTGCAATCTCCTTATTATATTGAAGTCATATGAATATGCTATTGCTTAATACTATTGCTGAGCATGTTTCATCTACAAGTATTTCAACACCGAAGTACCAAATATCGAATCACATTAGAACACGATCTTTTTATCCCCGTCAGCTGTGATCCAGCCTTAGTTCTGCTCATCAAACGCTTAACAACTTCAGTGTCACCGCATCGTACTTGCAGTGGACCATATGGCTCACAATGCCGTGATACTTGTTTTCGGGCGAGGGATTTCAATTGATTTGATATAAATTTCCACTCCAGTGTACCTTTTTCCCGGGACCGAGGAAACAAATCAAGGGTCAGGATCCTTGTGTATCTAGGCGATCCGGAAGGACCCTGGAAAGTTGCTACTGCTTTTGCGAATAAAATCCTTTACGGTACTGCTGTTATTTTTTTTCACCCTCTTTTTTTGTTTGCCTACCACTCAATCCCTCCAGTGTCCCTAACCCCCTTGTAGTGCGGAAAATGCAAGGAAGATTAAAATCGCACCCAAATGATGATTGTTTATTGTTCGTCTGGCGCGTACGGTTTTGTGTTTGTGTCGCGTTTTTAGAACACGACACTAACCGAACGGAGCGCGGTGTTGGGGTGTTTTTAATCAGGATTGATTGATTTTTATATCTAGCGCGCTCTTTCGTTGTCCCTGAGTCCCTGTAGTGATGCCAGCGGGCAAATAGGTAGAAGTGGCCATAAAGGAGTGTATATGGTCCCGAGGGAGAAATCGAGGATGGTTTTGAGGTATGGATAGCCATTCGAGGGGTTTTGTGGGATTCCGGTTTCGGTAACGCGTTAGTACCCCTTTTGTTCCCCCTGATGGACAACATTCGTTGTACCCGATTACTCCTGCTGGCTGTGTGTGCTGTTTAGGGCTGATTTACACCACCGAATCATCATTTCACGGCTCTGTGTACCGTGAAGAGGTGGGTGCGGCGCTACTTGATACGCAGCGTGATGCTGCGGATGGGGTTCATCGTAACGTTATTAGTTGATTACATTACCTATTATCGAGATTATCGTCCCGGGAGTTTAGAAGAAGTCATCTACAAACGAGGCCAATCGCTGTGAAACATTTTTCAATAAAAGAACACCCACAAACAGTAATGTGTAATCTATCTCTTAGTTTGTGGTAACGAAAAAAAATGAGCATGTGTAAAAAGGAAACCTAAGATTCCCAGTATGCTAAATAATTTTTACATCTATATGCCATAAAAAGTTATCAATAATGCGAAACGATAGTTTCTGATACTTATTCTTTACGATAAGATCGATCAGTTCAATATTAAGTACTAATAGCTAAGCAGTCACCTCACTTCGCAAGAAATTATATTACAACAAATGATCTTGAGATTTAACGCTCGCATTCGACACAAACTACGACATGAAGTCTGAGTTCAAAGATTCAAATGGCCGTTTTTAAATGAGAGATGTTTATGCAGCGATTTACATTCGTTTGGTTCCAGTTAGCTGGTGAAATAATTATAAAAAAGTCGAATAATACTGTCCATCAAATATAAAACTGAATTTGAAATGAACTAATGGTGTAAATTCGTTTGATAGGAAAACCGTGAAAATTTTTGAAAAATAACAATGAACAACCTCAGAGTGTTTAAAAAACTCTTGCAGCAGGTCAAGACTGCTCAACAATTTTTGTTTTGCGTTCGATCTTATGACGAGATCAGTTTCCCAAACCGTTTTTACTTGCATCGGTCCAAAGCAGCATTCTTTCATCCACTGTGCCTTACGATCTCTTCACTTGTAGGAGATTCACATGCCTTCGTACAGGTTTCGTACTTCCTAATGTAATCAATGGGGTCCTCTGTGACATTTGCAGAATGGATCATTGAAGAATCCTATTTTTGGTAGAACATATGTTTCGATATTTGCATCAAGCGCCCCATTTATCGTATACTTCTGAGCTTTGCATGTTCAAAATTTTTTCTCTTCAAGGTTATTTTATGGAAGTGGATCACTTCCATTCTCCAAACGTTCTGTTTACAAATTCTGCCAAAGACAGTCAGTAACTTCTTTTTTTCTACAATGGCAATTGCATTATTTCCTCCTACAGCAGAGTCCATAATTGTGCAGAGAGGGGAACTCCGGGAATATTAACTTGCAATATATTATGGGAGCCATAGTATCAACAATTTCCTTGGAAAATTGCGTTTTTGGTTCTGTACTTAGGTTTTAAGTTAAAGTTATGATCATGCCATGACAATAGTACTCTGCCACGTTGAAATTATTGTCAACTCATACTTTTCTGGCAAGTAGGAACTTTCTCTTCGTCGGATTTTTCCAATTCTTGATACCTCGCATTTCAGGATGTTGCCAGTGCTGTAGCAATATTTTCTTGCTACGGAAATGGATCCTTCACCTCATTTTCGTCGTACAAAATGGTAAATAGTATGTCACTCTAAATATTCATATTTGGAGATATTGGGAAAAGCAAATAAAGCTTTTAAGGACAACTCTGTCAACGATCTAAAAGGATCAACGATTTTATTCATAAAACATCAACTTACAAAATCTATATTGGTACTAAATTCAGTTGTTTATGACTTTCGATTTGCTATGAAAAATGTTTTAAATAAGTTTAAAAACTCTTCACAGAGCGAAGTGTTATCTAATAAGACATATTTATCACAAGATACAATTTACAACGAAACGCTTATTCCATCAGTTTTCGTGGCATTGGTTTTTTTTAAATGAATACATATTAATTTCCTAACCATGTGGTGAAAGCTCCAATGTGTTGTGCCCCATAGAGTCAAGGGAGCAGGGCTGGCTCCCATAACTCAGCGATTTGGAAGCTGTGTTAAACTTCTTTTCAAATAAACCATGCCGCAGAACGATGCAGAACTGAATACAGCGGCCCAGCTCATCTATCCAGCCTGCAGCACCCGAACCTGGGGCGCAGATTAAGAAAGCGTTCGATGGCAGTGTTTGAAAATTCGCTTTCGTTTTCATCACACCCTAAAAGCATGGAATGATTTACAAGGCCCGTCGTTTGTCGCTTGGTTTTCGGCTAATTAAAACACACAAAAGGTTTCTAAAGGTTACACGCGACGTCATGAATATTCACTCCGGAGTACTCTGGCCGCCTCTGCCGTGCGAGTGATATTGTAGGCCTCGCCATCATTCCAGCAGGGGTCTGCCGAGTGGATGCAGGAGATTTTAAAATGCTTGTCGGGAGGCCATACGGTGAGTATAAATAAAGCTAAAGCGTCGAAGGGCTCTGGGGATTATTCTGCAAACTGTCTCTTTCGTGTCCGGATGGATGCAGGAACTCGGTGCTACCGTTGATACCGTCAGTTTGATCGCAGTGATGTCCTTCTTTAGGTAAGTGGAATTCTAATTGTAAAAAGATGCTAACGCTGAAAACTTTAAACCTATTGTTTGTGATATTTAAGTATTTTTGTACTATTTTTCAGATTAGTAGTGATCCTACTAACCTGTCAATCATCTAAGGCACATCATCTTTTGGAAAATGCTAAACTATACCAAGAAAAGTTAGCAACAGTGCAAGAAATCGCTTCATTCGTATGTGTCAACTTACATTTAGACTTGGTAAAATTGTACAACGAATCTCAGCTTCTCGCAAATGGATCTCAAACGCTGCGTCGAATGTGTGAACAATTAGTGACGGTCGATATGTATGAACTTTGTGAAAAAATACTTAATAGCGACTTGCCTAGTTACACCAAGCTAACTCTTAAAGTTATGTTAATTCACACAATGACAACGAGTACAAGCGAGCAAACGTATCGTTCTTCTACACAATTAAACGATCTGGAAATTTATCATTACAAGGAAACAGTTATGTTACATGATCATAACCCACATCGGCTGGAACAGTTTCTTTCAAATTTGACCAGGATCAGTAATGGAGTTTACAATCAACAAAGAGATATCATGTACACAAGATCCAACGTGAATGTCCTGAATGGAATGCTACAAGACTTAGCTCAAACTGTGACACGAAAACTAAAAGCAGTTAATCTACTTTTGACAACTTCAACAAATCGCTTTCACATTAAATCGTTCGAATCACTGTTGGCATTATCTGAAAGGAAACAATTACTATCAGTCGTAGCGAATCATGCCAGTAAGTTCAACAATACAGTTAAAGTTAACATAACCTCGCTGTTCAACATTTTACAAATCGCGCATTACGAACGCTTTGTCTCAAACGATCATATTTCAGTTAAAGTAAGGATTCCACTTGTAACAAATAATAAGTATACCGCACTTAAAGTAACAGTATTGCCAGCAATGTACGACGACCTGTTAATGTTTCCGTTTATTCACAATGACATAATTTTCGTTGGCGAAAACAATCGTTTTGTAACGACCCTTAACTATAGCAATTACAGAAACATTTGCAAAACTCTAGCAAATACAGTTATTTGTGAGTTTCCACATGGAAAACAGACCCGTGATGTAACCACTTCTTTAAAGTATAATTGTTTACATTCGTTAGTTTTTGCACAACAAACAAAACCGTGCCGGACGTCGATAATGCGTAACAAATGGAATATTTGGTTAGCTACACAAAATCCAAACATTTGGTTGTATATATTTCCACGCAAAGAATCTGTTGTATTAACCTTGGATGGTGAACAAACTTTTAAACACCTTTTCGGGAGTGGTTTGTTGAAACTTGTTCCAAAAATGACGGTTCAATCGGAAGATTTCGTAATGCAGTACAAAGACACCGGTTATCCTGAGGAGTTGGGACGATTCGGAATGTTACGTTTTAATGTAAGTTATCGCACTATGAGTATTGTTCAGAAGTTAAACATTTCACAAACACAACTGAATAGTAGAGTTTTGATGACTGAAGGAGAGAAACATTCTTTTTTTGCTTCAGGAATTAGTGAAAACCTTCTAATACAAGCATGGGAAATGAAGGAAGAACACAATGTGGAGGATCCCAACACAGTACTTTACAATATGCTCACTGTGAGCGCGTTATTTATATTACTTTTATGTATAGTCACTGTGTCAATGTGTGAAGTAAGTAAAAAGTATCCAAACAGTCATATCGATACAAGTGTACAAGCGAATATAGCAGCAAGGTATAAAGTGACTCAAAATAAGATTTTGTTGGATAAACAGAGTTTTGAAGCTACAAAAGAAAGTTCGGTATGAATTCACCAAACGGATGTCTGCACTGTTATTGAAAAATTTGGCTATTTCAAAATAACAATAACACTTGTTAGAATAGGAAATGAAATAAATATTTTGTTCTAAATATAAATTGTAAATTGTAAATTGTACTGAGATAAATTGTAACATTAAAAAATTTCAGATTTCTGTTAGTTATTAATATTTATTATACACAACAATATTGTATTAAAACATTTACATCACATTACTATGTTCTACAGGACTCTTCTAAGCTCATCAGGTTTACTAACGTCAGGATGGGTGCATCGCACAAACGTTCCTGCATGGAGTACTACGCACATCAAGCGCATCGGCAAAGTTCGGATCAGGTCGAGGAGTGGTTTAGTTAGGGTCCCATCGGCTGCCGGGTCCGCTTCTCGGGCCCAGCGTCACGATGACTACCACATAATCCATCACGGAGGGAACGGTTTGTAGCCGCAAGCCGCCCTTCGAGGTGAGTACCTTTTGAAGGTTCCCTCCCCGTTAACAAAAAAAAAAGTTTACTAACGTCATCAGGTTTTTACGCAACAAAACAAAAAGAGTAAAACAGACATTCACGGTAAACGAGTAAATAAATTCAAAATAAAGAACTCCCTTTGTAATGAGCACTAGGAAATAATCATTTCTGAAAGAATGACATTAAAATCATATTCCACCATTCACCAAATTTTGAATAATAATCGTACCTTCCTGTGCTAGGAACCTGCATGTCGATTTTTTCAAGAGCGCACAGAGCGCCAATGAATTCGCTGATAAGCTGAGAACCTTTAGGGTAGAAAAAAAGCTCTAAAATTGCACAAAACCAATGCAGATCATAACAGAGAACAAGTATAAATGTTTTGTGACTCATTTCTAACAGGTATATTCTGTACTGCTTTGTTGATGACTACATTATATTGGCCAACTCTAAAGATGGTATAAAAATACAACAACATAAAGATTAAAAGCTGTTGAGGGCCCTTCAAAGACACGACAAATAGTTGAGTTTACGTCATTGAGATAGAATGTTCAAACATGACGCCCACAAGACATCCTTTTTCCAATTCCACCGGAAATGCTTCGAGGTACAAAAACAGGGAACAAAAACCATATTCGAACACTTTATCAAAACTTGCTTCAGGTAAGAGTTGTGTCAGATTTTCTGTGCTACCGTAAAAAAGTACAAGTTGCAACCATATTCCGGTAGCATTCAAACTGCCCATAATCAGTCAGAATTTGGGTTCAAAAGTGAACAGAAGAAACTGAGAAAGGGACACAATAGTTGATAAAGCTGTACCAAATATCTGCTACTTCGAAACTTCAAAAACTTTGATCCTTGACATGACACAGAATCTACCGGAACTTACCGTTGTTAGGCTACGGGTTTAGCATGGGACAATGGTTATCCTACAGGAGCGCTGGCATAGGGTCACAAAGATAAGATAAACAGACGAAACACCACATAGCCCAAGAATGTGTGTTCATCAAACCCGAACTGTGGAGATTAGACATAAGGAATTAATGCAATGAAAATAGGAGACTACACTCATATGATTGATTGTATGCTTGTAAGGAGAGCAACATTGGACGTAGACAATTTTCGTTTAATTTTAACTGTATTATGTGCATTTCGAATATTTACCACATTCACCAGATAGATTAACACTCGGTTATCGTACCTGAACTAGGTGATGTTCACTCCATACCGATCGATTCTTCTTCACCGACGCAACGGTCGGTCGCTGATAGATTCTCTCACGCATTTCACCCGCCGACATCCGGATATGGTTGTGTTGGCGCACGTTTAAGGGTTGATAAATTATTATTGTTTATTTTCCGCTTCGTGACAGCTGACTTTGGTGTGGTCTCGTGTCAGCATTTCCGTGAGAGGTTCGACCAGAACGAACGTTTGCCGATACGTCCTCAGTGTGGCTTCGCGCACCATTGCGCTTCAAAGCGAGCAACTTGCGACCATATTTTGACAATTATTTGTGGGGTATGATAACACGGTCTAATCGCATTAATTTGGTGTTCAGCATATTTTTCTCTACATCATCAGTACAGTACAGGATCGGCGCTCTATCGGCTTGCGTTGTCACTACTTAAAAAGGGGTGTCCCTTTCGCCTGGGTGAACGGATGTGCCGAAATTGGATGCAATTGTTCAAGGCACGTGCAGCCGGCCTGTATGCGGTGTACAGTGCACGTGACAATACGCATATCAGACGACCCGGACGACCGGAATTCACAGTCGAATGTAGATCCGGAATGGAAATGCCTTAAATGAACCGATGACATCGAGTGTGGTTACGAATGATTTACTACTGTCATGTTTATTATTGCTGAGAAATCGACATGATCTATAAGTTTGTTACGTTATCTTTACTAGAAAAAACAAACAATGAAACTTGGCAAGTTTCTAAACAATTCCCAAAAAACACGTCATACAGAAGTAGTTTAAGTTTCTTAATTACTTATTTACGACTTCACTTTCGAAAACTGTAAAATTCCAGTTTGATTTCGACTTACTTTCATTCTTCAGACTAGAAATAGTTGCTTTCGATACTATTTCACTTTTGTTTAAAAAGGCACAATCAAACAATCGGTCGTTTCACCGAATGACCGTGGATGACGATGTGCGAGTATATTGCATTAATTTGCATACCGAAAATAAAACACAACACGTGCGCACCTGCCATAAACCGGCACGAATCTTATCAATACCATGCTCTATGTCTGCTGTATCCGTAGCACAAAATTTATGAGTAATCAGGCCAGCATACAGTCCCTGTTCTATTTCTCACTAAATAGGATCGCTCACAATACTCGTCTGTTGATCACCTTTCAAGGGAGCTTCGCTTAGTTACATGGTCTACCAGGTTCGCGGACGAACACTATTTAGTGGCCTGGAATTTTATTGTAATAGCATTCAAGAAGCTACCACATTTTGACCACTTCGTATGTTTTATCATGAAATCTATCACATTTTTTTTCGTACGGTCCACAACCACAGTGACAACACGATTGATCCTTTCGGTACGTGTTTCGCCTTTGAGCCGTGATCGTTTTATGCTTTTATATGCGCATATTATTCGCCAGTCATATAAAATTACTCGCCACATCGGCAACCGACGAACGATCGTAAAGATTGTATTTTTTTTTCCTCGGCACACCAAAACTAAATCCTGCGTGAAGGTGAACATAGCAAATAAAAACCGCTGCCCCGTCCTGTCCTTTCTCTTCTGTCCATAACCTGATCAGAAGCCAGATCTGAAATCATATGCTGCTCGTGTATCGGTAAAGGTATAAAGCGTACGAATATTAATTCAAATTAGACGAATTTAAATACGATAAATTTGGAACTGAATTTCGTTCTGCAATCGAACAGTGACAGTGGTATGGGACAGGTGTACGGTCCAAAATGCTTTTGATCGGTCTATGAGCTGCAACCGGGATCAAGGATGATAATAAAACAATCGAATACAATACATTTGCTGGACGAATATCATTCGAAGTTTTAACATAACTTAGATAGTTATCAATTTCCGTACAGTAAATATTTTCACTTTTAACTCTAATTTCAAAATTGTATAAAAAAAACTCCACGACCAATTTTTGACCACATCAAAGCTCATCTATCGTCAACTGTCTCGAACCACAAACTACAAATAAGTTATCTCGAGAGCAAAGGAATTTCGGAACCTCACACTCCCATCCCCCACAAATGATCCATTCCCGATGACCGGTTTTTAGCAGAAAAGCTGTTCCCTAAATAAAGTGTTGAAAGGTTTAAATGTTTGTTTTGTTCGACTTGAAATATCTGCTGCCGTTGTTAGCCTGCTGACCGTTGCCGGTGTCGAAGTAATGATAGCGTCATGGACGAATGCTAACCATATAAAATAATAAATTCTTGTTTATCATTATGATAGATGACATTTTATTGTCACGATCTCCACACCGGGGACGGGACACGGAAATGCCGGATACTGGGCAGGAGGTAGGATTTTGGATACTCCACCATTCTTGGCACCAGGTGAACCATAAACAAACAGCAAAACCGCGATCTATCTGTTGATGCAGAAAGGACCCTCTCAACGGAAGCAACGGTTTTCCGCAAAGGCCCCGCTCAGAAAATGTTGCCGGTGTCGGTGTGCGATGGACAAAAACCCGATGGAGGATTAAGATGAGTGTGGCCGTGAAATAAATTATCGGTTTAATATTTAGCGCCAGATGAGAGGAACCGGACGGTGGTGTAGGCCATCGGGCGTGTGATGTATGAGACTGGCGTTGATGGTTTGGTCGAAGACTTAGAAGGAAGATAACGGGGGTGGGCGGGGCAGGATCGAGCTGAAAGCTCGGAAGAGAAATGGCATACACATATACGAGCAATATCCCAAATCCGAAACAAATGAGTGGATTCGGAATGCTAAAGCAAACAACGAATGAAGCGAAACAGAAACAAAACCACACAAAAACGAACGCATGCTAATGGGGATATAAAACGAGCGGATAAAAGGTACAATACCAACAAATAAAACAACACACAACGAGAATGGAAAACCATAAAACTACAACAAACGAATGCGTAACGTTTTCTGGTAGAAACGCGCCAAAGAGGTGTTGATGCGGCACGATGACACATAGTACGAAGGTGATTCATTGGCTGTGACAGTGGATAAATTATGGAGCTATACATCTTTCTCGATAAATCATTCGCTCTAGTGTGATAATATAGTCAAGGCAATGTGTTTGACAATTATCAGTTCTAAGTTATACTATAGTTTTAACTACATTACATACAATATTCTGCATTGTTTAAGTTTTAAGTAGTCACATATGATTTAGAGTTTAGAAAAAAAAATACAAACTAAACATGTAGTGTATCATCTTACAACATTGCATCTACAATTGGGCATTCCACATCTTTCGCGAACAGTAATTGATTCTGTCATCACTTTAAGAGCATTTCCCTTCGACGCCTTGCAAACGGCCCTGATTGTAAGATAAGCCCATCCGGTACCGACGGAAATAAAAAGTCAACAGATTGTACACTCAGTACCAGTACCGTGTTATCACTCCCGGCAATCTACAGCCATCACATAGCGCAATCTGTTCATTTTCTACCCTTCGAACACATCACGCACAATGTTTACCCGGTACATGCAGGCACTCCCTCGCAAAAACACCGATAAACATCAGGATCAGTCCGGAAATCTGATTGATAATGATAGGCCCGTTGGTTCCAAACGGGAACATCCCTCGCTCGTATGATGTCCCAGTACTAAGCTCGCTTGTAAATGTTCTTTTCTGGGAAAGGTATTGTTTTGTGCTGCAAGCCCCTAACCGAATATGTGCGAAGGGTATTATTTTTCAATTATCGTGCAATAAAAAGTGCTTAATTTGAATGTACGGGAAGCGTCAAAAAAATGTCACAAAAATTAGAACAGAAGAGATAAACCATGTTCTATGGAACAGTACATTCGTATAAACAAATGCAATTATAAGTTATTTTAGCTTATAAACAATATATTGAAATAGAACACAAACGCAAATTCTTTTGTTTGTATATTCAATAGCTTTACGAGATGTACAAAATTATTACATTACAAAGTTGCTTCAATTCCCATGTTCTTTTCTGATGCAAACAGCTCAATGCCCTACAAGAAAAAAACGTGCCACTGCAAAGGACTGCAGTATTAAAACTATTGTGCAATATTTCGAAACATAGTTTTGCTTTTAAAAACAAAACAAAATTTGTATGCTCACACGTGTGTAAAAGGAAGGAATGGAACTGGAAGATCGTGAGATTTCGGTAAATATCAGCTCGAAGGAGTGCTCTGCAACTTTTGTGTGTGGTTAGCTGAGATGGCTAGAGAGAACTGCACCATGTCTCAATGGTGACGGTCAAACATACATAAACAAATAGTCAAACACAGTCGCTTCGGCAAACAGACAAACAAACTTAAAATCTTCTGCATAATGCGTTTTCCAGATCACTGATTGATTCAGGGAATTTCACGTAAAAATATTTATGCACACAATTGAAAGCCACATTTATATGTAACAGGTGAGATTTTATGTCCTCTGCCAAGAGAGAAGTATTACAGATATGGGTAAGCGCATCAGTTCATCACTTCAGTACACTTTAGCTGTCTTCCGCGGAGAACCAAAGTGCACGTGAAGTACTTTTGTCACATCCTTTAGAGCAATACTCATGGGCCAGACATCATGAGGCTCTAGTATTGCATGTTTGTCATCACCATGACCTATTTTTCTCACCTCAATCATGCGAAAAAAACATCATCTTGGTAATCCAACATCCTTAGATACAAAGTGAAGCTATGACCTCCAGCCACGGCTTGGATAATCCGATAAAGCGGATGATATTACGAACAAAGTCTAACCGAAAAGCAGAACAAGAGCAAGGAAGCCCAGAAAAGAGACAAAGACATTTCACATCAGATTACTTGTGCGTTGTCCTACCTTCAGTTCGTACTGCAGTAGATGCTAGGAGCACTGTGCGTCTTTTCAAGCCTTATTCCCGTTTCCTATTGGCCTGGAACGAAGCTGCTGATGAGGATTCACGCAAACCTAAGAGGATGGACATAACAAAAGGACACATTGACTATAGTCAGTGATCTTTGACATACCTTCGCACACATCCGTTTTTTTCTCTCTCTCTTCGTCTTCCTTTGTATGTTTATATCAGAATAGCCGATTCACCTTGCCGTTCCCATAAGAATGTGTTACGGCGATTGAAGCGCACTGATAAACGGGAGGTTTGCACCGCGTCATAAAAAAAGAGAAACATTTCGAAGCGACGCCTCTTTGTGCAAAAGACCGCGAAGGCGTTCGACACGCAGAACAGAATAACGTTTCCAATAAAACGCAAACGACAGCGGCTACGAAGACGATGATTGAAGAGAAGTATCGAAGGCACCGATGACAAAACCACGAGATCGGATACCATGATGGACGATCGATGCGCGAAGATAACTTTCGGACGTCTGGCAACAACGGGGGCCAACGCGTCCCGGGCGAAACTTGGCGGAGGGATACGGGTTCTTTCTATCCTTAACGCTTGGTTCGCTGCTTCTCCTAACAGCCGCTCACACAACCTTCGCTCCGTCCGAACTGCCGAGGCCTAAAGCACGAAGATCGTTTCTGGTGATATTTATGCTCTCCGGTGAGTGTGTGTGTCTCTATTGAATAATTTGTGTGCGGCTTTGCCGGGCAGCTCTCAAAGCGCCCGTACCGCCGCACGGTGTGGAGAAATTAAGACACATTATGTCAGTGATACGGACATATCGAGCTCGTTTCATCTGTTCACCATCGTCGGCCAACATCCATCGCATACCATTGACGCGGTCGCCTACCGATAAATGGACATCGATCGTAAGCCGCTGGACAAAATACGTCTAAACTTGTTGTTTTGCTGCCAGCTGGCCGTTGATGTAGTGACAGCTTGAATGAGTGTTTGAAGACTGTAAGCCCATCACTTTTTTTTTGACTCCTTATTCTCGACATTCCGATTGTTGCTACTATTAAATGTAGTTGAATATTGGGTGAACTTTTTTTTTCTATCACTATATTTATTTCATTATCAACCAAAAACTGTTCTACGTTAGTAAAACTAGCTATGTGAATCAGATCAGTAATGTACATACTTATTGATCTACACCACATGGCTGAGGCACATCCGCAAACTAAAGCTGTGGTGGCTTAAGTAAACTTGATGAATCATCGATATCAAATTACACGCAGCTTGGCTTGTTTGTCTTGTTTAAATACATCACCACTGAGCATGCCCTCGAATTTCCTAGTGACGTGTAATTTGCTTTAAACCTTTCACACTAGCTGCTTCGAGTTACAAAACATTAAGTAAAAATTTTATTTAATGATTTTGAATAAATTTCACTAAGATAGGGAAATGTTTACCATAAAAATGTTATTCTTTAAGTTATAAATGATTAAGAGATTTTTATTAATTAATTTATCGCAAATTGTGTTTTTTTTTATTAAAAAGCGATTAAACAAAGAAATATACCACATGTCACGAAATTTCACAGAAAATTTTCAGTTTTTTAGCCTAAAAAAATAATTTTATTATATATAGTGCTATCCCGATATAGCATACCTCGTATCTCAACTCAATGACATTTTTACTAATAAAAATTTATTCATTTATTCAGATTTGCATATTATGCGTATTATTTAGTAAGTTATGCAACTTACAAAACCATCACTCTTGTGTGCCTCCTAACTTTTTGTTGTATTCTCATAATAAATAGTTGACACATACACATTAAGCATTCACAGATCACAGATATGCAGAAAAAAGTATCTTGGGACATAATAAAAATTAAGTAATTTAAAATACCTTGCATTAAAAATATTATATTGAAAATTTTAGAGTTAAATGAGTATAGTTAAACAAGTATAGTTTACTTGTTTACTTGATGGTACTTACCAAAACGCAGGTCGGAAGAATGCTTCTTTGGATGAAATATAATTAAACTAGCTGACAACGGACCGTTTTTAGCTGAACCATATTCTACCATTCAGACTTTAAGTCTAGCTACGACATTATTCTTTTGTCGATCTCACAATTATCAACAACCATAACATTATCCCGGGGTACAATAGCGATGGAACCGTTTTTCAATTAGCAAACATCTTTTACGCTTGCATCTGTGCGCACATACCAAACATTCCACTTTTCGCTCTACGAGGAGGACACATCGACAAAGCAGGGTACCTGTACCGCACAACAATGCCACACAACATTGTCGTTTGTCGTTTTCCTCATCATCATCATCATCATCATCATCATTTTCATCATAATCAACATCAACTGCAACAATGAGATCACGCGTACGACAATCGGTGTACGTACTACACACCCTAGCGAAAGGAGCTAGGGAATGGATGGGATATATTTCTAATTAAAAGTAAACAAGCACTGATCTTCCGTATCGACCGAAAATAAATAGAGAGTGTACGAAATGACAAAAAACACGACACGACGGTTTGTCTTTCAGTGTAGAATCGCGAAAAGAAATCTCTTAAGCGTACGGGATTGAAAACGGAAAACATATCGCACGTCCGTGTACAGTGCTTTCCGCAGCTATATGTCGAATAAATCATGAATAATGTTGATGGAAAAATGTGTGACATATAAACAACGAATCAAGTTAAGCAGAACTGTTTAAAATTGTTGGACATTGGTAGACACGGGGAATCAAAAACATTCAACTACCTGCATATCCTTTCTTTCGTGCATCATACGCACGGCACTGTATCCTTAATCACACCAACAACGTGGGATAGGAACACGAATCAGGACCACCTTTACGGTAGCTTTCGCTTTCAATCCATTGCAATCACACGCTGATTGTTGGGCATTATTCTCACCGGCAGTTCTCCATCTATTGTTGTTGCGCACCCGCGTGATACAGTGACTTGATTCCCCTCGGTTTAAACCGTGGACCCTTATTTGAGACAATGGAAACACATGGGATGACAATTTCAATTTTTGTTCCAGTCCGTTGACGTTTCGGTGACGTTTTGGTTGGATGGCTGCTGCTGTGTGCTGTGGATGGCCGCCAGTCAATTGCGGAAGTCGTTCGGCGGGGCGCTTCGTTGGGAGATTTCAAGTCAATTGAAATGATTTGACTTTTTCTCAAGCTTAATCACAGGACCGACGATGTATGTGGACAATTTTGCATAAAGGGATTTGCTGAACTGGTGGAACGTTAATCGCGAGCAATAGATACGCAAAATCATTATCATGCCAAGGATTCACAGCACAGAACGTTAATCATCTCTTCTTCAGGAGAGGTCTTTTATTTTCTTTAAATAATACCAGTACAGTCGGATCTATTTTTGCACCTAACATGCAGTGCTTATTGTCTTAGTCATGCTGGTCTATTGTTTTAAGCAAAATTGTGTCCCTGTCTTACCACGTATCATTCCAGTTCCAGTCAGTGAGCATTTGTAAGCACCCACATGGCCAGGTGTATTTTGTTGCGTGTAAGTTCTTGAACTAGCCCTGTTATAATTGTTCTATGATTTCAATATATTTCTGCTGCGGTTTAAAACCAACCACGATGTGTTCATCAAAACAACAGGCATTACACTATTGTGATGCTACGGCCAAAACCTGTGTAACGATTCGAGATGTCGAGTGAATATTTGGAAGTAAAATTTTCATATTATTTTGTTCAAATCTAGTGGTTGTTGGTCTAATATTATCAACTGTGCTACTACAACCTTATATCCAAAAATGTTAGAAAATTGTCAACAAGTAACAACACTATAGAAAATGATTCCGTCTCCTGTACTAATGCCCGGGACCGACACAATAAGATCGGAAGATCGTGAGATGTGCAGTTATGCACAAAGCAACTGGTGCCGTGAATTAAATGTTGTCCTTGACTTATTTGGTTTTGAGTTACCGACCTCCGTCTTTTAAGAGCATCTTCAATTTTGGTTTTGTTTAGTTTAAAAGTATCCATTAAGACGTTTGTTTGGACCGTGCGCAGGTCCCTCCAGCAAGGCAAATATGTAACAATACAAACAATAACATTCTTCCAAAGACATTGTTCATTGTTTCATTAGTTTTTTTTGTACGTATTCTTACACAAACGTATTTTCGATAAACTATATGTTACAAGCAAATCTCTAATTATTTTTAATATTGTAAAGTTCATTTTTTTCAAATAATACTACAATTAGTAATTAAAAGTTAATTTAATCAACAATAAATGTTGAAATATGTTTAAAAAAGAGGCTTCAATATTTACATCTGCACCTTGTTCCTTCTAGTCAATAAAAATTGTAAAACCAACACAAAAAGGGTGAGGAAAATTGCCTCCGTCACTTAACCGCTTTTGCCTGCTAAAATTAACTTCACTTTTTTCTTCTGATAGAACAAGTGCATACTACCGGAGGCACTGCAGGCCAATATGAGTTTTTTTTTCGCTCGCTTTTTTCCCAGTTTTTCCTACCCCCATCCCAACGGGCGTTATGTTTTACTTTAATTCTCACACACCAAACGGAATCTCTTCCGCGAGCGTGTACCGCACGCGTTTAATGAACTTCAACCACCCCATCGGCCCAGTACGGTAAGCGTCAGAATTGGAAGGGATTGGGTATGCGGACACACGACACATCGACGCACCGCCGACACGTTTCGTTCATTGTAAAGTCATTCGAGCGCTTCCCGTTGAACCGTGGAACCAAGGCGTCATTGTCACGTGGATCAATCCAACGATCGATCGATGTTCCGGGACGATGTTCTACTTCTCGAGGGAAAAACCCACACACTAGACCACCGGTACACCGACGGTAGATGGTGCCAATGCCAAGTGTACCAAGTGTATAAATATTGTTATTATTCTTGTCCACCCCTCCGCTTTGCAGAGGGCCCTGTACGCCATACAGGCTCTGATAAATGGATGCGAACAAATGTTTCTTCAAGGGAGTGTGCTAAAGCAACAAAACACAATCATAACAACAGCGGCATCGATGATGGCCAGTGAAAGCAAAAAAAAAACAGTCCGCCACGCGACCTACTCGTAAAATCGGCACGGAAACTCTGCCGTAATCGTTCCAAAGGCGTCTGCCGAAGAGCAGCAACATTTGTATGTGCCGAAAAGAATGTGCTCTGCTTCCCCGAGAAGGAAGTTATCAAATGATTGCTCTATTTCGTAAAGTCATCATCGACCGTTGTGCATTTCGTACTGTCCTGCCGGTGTTTTCTTCGCGACACGTGACTGAATTCGGTTAAATTAATATCAAAACAAATTACGTATACGGTACGAAGATCGGCCCCTTCTGTCTTATCGGAATACCTCGCGTCACAGCGGGACACCGTTACAGTGTAAGTAGTCACAAAGAACTCCACCAATATGGACGACAATCGGAGGCGTTACGGTCGAAATGGAGAGAGTTCCTGTTGCGTAGTGTCAATTTGGTAGCATGCGTATGCAGATCGGTACAGAAGGAAAACGGTTGCTGCAGACCGTACGCAGCTAATTGTTGCACGATTGCCACAATGAACGACCGTTTTTCAATGATAGCTTTTATTAATGACGGACTTTTGACTCCCAGCGGTACGCATTGCCTGCCGTCCTATTGTGGCACTAGAAGTGGTCTCGGATGTTTAAGTGACTAATGATTTTTGGATAGATGCTGTACTATTATCGCTGTTTTAGGGATGTTTTCATCTTAAATGGGGGTAAAAATCAAGAAACGGATTTTTACGGAACATTGTCTAAACATTAAGGATATTTACGAATAAAATAAATGCATATTTAATGAAGTCTAGTAAGCCAGAAATGACCGGTATGACCTTAAGGGTCGTTCAGCTAATAACAGAGAGAGAGAGAGAGAGAGAGAGACAGAGAGAGAGAGATAGAGAGAGAGAGAGAGAGAGAGAGAGAGAGAGAGATACCATAAAGTATATATTACCAAAAATCTATATCCAATAACAATTGTTTTCTGAAAACATCTAAAAACTGTGTGTCGTTTCTATTAGGTTTTTACGGTATTCCAAATTATTTGTCCACTGCGTTGTTCACAAAAGATCCTGAACTTCCGATTTAAACTCTCTGCTCAAAATTACACGGAGTTTTGCTTAATTGTTTTGTTATTTTTTTTCTTGCGAATTTTTTGTAAAAACTTATGAATTCCTATTTAAAAATAACATCATTAATTCAATCACCATAATTTATCACAGCCTTTCTTCTCTAGATGTCTACTTCTTTATTTCATAGTTTTGAATCTTGTGTACTGTTTTATTATACATATTATTTCCATTTTCGTAAAAAGATTCGTTCGTTGTTTGTCACATTCTCCTAAATCATTTTCAATCCATTGTATACAAATTCAAAAATATTCCAGAGTCAAACAATTCAATAATCCATATAATATCAGTTACCAAAATATAATCATTAAAATTAGGCTTCAGTAGAGTCTGACTCTAGGGATTTTTAAAAAATTATCTCAAAAATCACGTTTCCAAAACTCCAGAAATATTTTTCTTGTGAATCAACTTCAACACTAAATTTGGGTATGAAAACTGTTCTTCGTGAAGTAAAGAACGGATTGGGTAATGAACTCGTGTTTATAATTTTATTTTTAGTTAAGAGTTCGATCACAAAAACTTTGTTTTCATATTCTGTAGATATTCTAACGGTTTTAAAAGAGATGATGAGAGAGAGAGAGCGAGAAGTAAGTGTACCTGGGAAGTAATTGCAGGGCAGTAATCAGTGTTAATTATGGACAGATATTTTAGTTCCAGCAGAATTGATAGTTTTTAAGTATGTTTTAACTATGATATTATGAGATCACCTAATCCGTTTGTTTAAAAATTTGCCGATTAGCGCTCAAGTCCAGATGAATGTAAAGAAATCTAAAAAAACCCTTAAACAATCAAGATCGATGACAAAGATGAAAGATCTTTAGGTTTCTAAGACATCCGTTTGGAACACTAACTGAACTAAAATCTCTGCCAAATTGTCCAAATATTTCAACGATTAGACTAATAGTCAAGATAAGATTTTTACTTTTCCTGTCGTATAACACAACGTTACCACGTTACGTTACTACACGTTACTACACTACACGTTTACCTACACGTTAACCACGGGTACAAAAAGAATTGTACTCTACAGTAAAATAGATATTTCTTTTGCTGCTATCTATTGTACATTGTATTTAAAAATTTATTTTTTAAGGATATTCGCTCATTTAAATATAGCAGCAATGCAAAATATCTGGTTGTGGTTACTAACTGTCGGTATCGGATTATAAGATACTGTTACCATTCCACATTCTTTGAAGTCAGCTACATTTTTTACATTCTTCCTGTGACTAATCGTCCATTCAATCAACCGAAAACGCTGTCATTGCATACCACTCACCAGTTTTATTTGACTCTATGTCTGTAAACGCCGCTTAATAGATGTGTTAATGTGGTGATTCCCTTTCAACCGGCCAGTGTCTTTGATGCCCTAATGTGTGCCATCGAACTATCCAACGCACCCGAAAATTGCCCATTTCCATTAGAGTTCACACAACATTTGGTCGCGCACACATACAGAGAAAAAAAACTTCAAGCAGGAACCACACCATGAACCATGCGCTTGGCCCCTTCCCGATCCGTGCTATCCGAGTCACCTGATCAGTGCTGTGAAAAACGGTAGTAAAATTATCACCCAAAAAGCAAACGAAGGAAGATCGAAACATTCATTCAGCAATGCGGATGAAAATGAAACAACGGTGGGTGAAAATCAGAAAAATAATGGATAAATAAGTAAACAAACACCAGAAACCTTCCTAATGGATGGATGTGTGTCGTGCAATTCGGAAGCCACAAATGGCGGTAGACACCGAAAAAAAAGGGATTGTATTGCAGGACACGCGAACCGGCGACGCGTCCCCGGGATGGGGCCTCCGTTGGGCCAACGGTTGAGGAAAGATGAGAAAAAAGGGAACAACTTAATGAGAAGTGGGAAAACCATCTCAAATAATACCCATGAAAGCACTCTATTTTATAGCACATTCAGCAATTCTACCGTAGCCGAATGCAGTTTCTGAGTTCCGCGTTTGGGAACACGCTCGATAGCGGTCGGTTGATATTTGAATTGTATTGATATAGCCTTTGTTTGAAAAAGGTTTAAATGGGGGAAAAAGAATTTAACAACACGTTCTTAAAATACACATTCCAAACGCTTTCTTTTCAACAATTAAAAACATATCTTTGCGTTCCAATGTTAGTTAGCTCATTAGGTATTGAAAAACAAAATAAATAAAAAATTGTTTTAAATTGGAAAAACATAATACGAAAAATTTCCTGCTTCCCTCTTTATGTACTACACTCATAGTTATATATATAGGAAAGTATATACAGTAGCAGCTTCATCTCGCAGCATCTGTGAAACAATGGACATCGATTGTAAGTGTTTTCCATTTGTTCGGTTCGTCGCTTAGGACGGCATTTGGCACTTTCGGCTGGTCTGGTTTGTCAGCTGCTGACAAACAGCACAGCACTGGAGCATCTTCACCTTCTTTCCCTGCACTTAAAGAAAAAAAGATGCAGTTGCTTCCTTCCAGACAAACCCTCGGAAAACAAATTGTTCATGTGGAAGCTGTTAATGGCCACACTTTGCGCGTCACCAAACCATCGAAAGCAATCGCTGTATCAACTGCAAACCGAAACAACCAGCACGCCGTCACGAAATGCATTAAGACGGCACACAATAAAGAACAAAAGCGCCAGGAAAAATGGAGTTTATGAAGATCGTAAATCAAACCCCCATCATTGGATACACGAGCAACTGGAAGTACACCAAAACCCATCGGAGGAAAAATGAGCCTGTTGATGCATCACACTAATGATGAAACTCAACGATCTGCTTGCAATACTAGTATGAGGTAACAATTAACCGGGTCGTTGTTGCATACCAAATGTAATATTGAAAAATTCAAATAAAGTAGCTTAGTTCAGTAGTTTTAATAAGTTTAAGGTTCGCATCGATCGTTCAAACAGAGCAGATTACAAGTTAGTTCGAAGTGCATTGAAAACTTTTGTGATTGAATTATTAAATTAATTCCGCTCAGGTCTTCTATTCGCTCAGGGCATCAAATATTACAATTTATCTTTGGAAACTTTAAAATCGAGTACAGTTTAGCGTTATAATCTTGTGCACTGCTGAGTTTCATTTTTGACAAAATCCTATTTTTCACTCTCTAAATCGCGACACTCGTAGCGTATTTAAACAAGATCGTGTTAGTCAAATTCCACTCATCGCATGTCCCAGCAGAGGCAAAGATTTTTTTTTTTCAATTTATGTACCGAGCGGCACTTTTGAAAGTAAATTCTTGGCTCGATGTGTGTGTGTGTGTGTATTGCTCGGTCGCCTGTCAACCACAGTCTCCTGTTCCTATTTCCATTTGCCTCACACTTTTCACTATGTCCATGATCCTAGAGAACGAAGAGAGAGCGAGCAAGAGAAGTAAAAAAAAAAACAATCATTTCAAGCTGTCTTTGGGTGAAGAAAATCACTTTTCAGTAGTTAAACATTCAGCATTCAACAGCCATTTTCGAACGGCATTTTGCTCTCTCAGTGGCATGGCAGCCGACCGAGGCATGGTGTAAGAATGTGGAAAAAATAAACACATCACTTTTTTGTCGGATTCTCACTCGACTATCCCATTTAACAACGTATCGTATTGATTTATTCAGTGGGTTGGAATATATTGCGGTTACGGTGGTATTCGTTTGTCGGCAGTTTTTTTCTGTTTTTGTTGCTGCTTTAAGTTCAAAAAGAGCACATAACAATATGGCAGGGTGGCGCTAATGTGTCTCCTTATTTCATCCTGTGCCTGTGACTGAGTGTATTTTTTTTAAATTTTGTTCCACTTTAAAATACATCTCGTTGCAGTTGAATGCATACTGATCTGCATTCCAGTCGTTTGAGGCGTTAGTAAAAAGACCTAGATAAAGATTACAAATAAAGTACATCAGTTGCATAATTTACGCTCTGATTACAGTAGATTTTGTACTGCATATCATTACATTACCACACTTGTTAAATCAAATTACTTAAGTAAAATTAAATTCTTTTTTTTAAATTTTTATGTGATTTTAAATTACACGGTAAACAAAATATAATTTTTGCTTCTTAAGAAGATTTACCTTCAACACATAATAAAATATGAAAACATTTTATAAAAACATCCTTTTACAAAACAGAGAATCAAACATTATACTAAAATTCATTATAAACATATCTAATTCACAAGCAGTAACGAAAACAATTTCACAATCAATTAATGCTGATTAATTTAACAATTGAAAAGTTAAGATCTTTCAAGTGGTCATAAAATGTGTGGAGTAAAATTCACAATTCAAGTAGATCAGATAAACTTTACAAAAGCACATAAAACTTAGTATACCGCTAATATACATCCATATGTTACATGCACGCAAAAGCTGATAACAACACTTCTCAAATGTTATCTATGAAATTGGTATCATCATTTCAACTTTCGCATAACAGTAATGCACTTTTCATTGCACTACAAAAGATTAATCTGATGTATGTTTCAGGCTGCTCCCTATCATCAGAAAGAGAGATAACCAAGCACCCATGCAACAGTTTGCAGCAAATGGAGTCATCAAACACCAGTTCATAATGAATTGCCCTAATAAGGTAGGCCTCTGGAAACGCCAAATATACAGATGTCCAGATGTAGTACGGACAGTGGAGTGTGCAAAAATTAATTACAATCCCATGGCCACAATGCAAAGCTGTGCCGGTGGTAGTAAAACACAACGTGCGATAGCGTGCGATCATAACGAAACGTAAGTTGATTGTAAATCATATCTTGATAAATTCCATCTCAACTACTGCAACAGGTCTAGTGACTCCATGGGAAAATGGTTCCTAAAACATGTCAGAAAAAATACATGTTCCTTTGAATTGGCCTCTTCCAGCGATGCATCGTGCTTCACTGCGCAATGGAAACATGCTATAAGTTACAACTTTATCACAAACTACCGCAACCATTAAGTGCATTCCGAGTAGACCACCCTTTTGCAATGCCTTGCCAATGAACGACGAATGTCAAGAGTAGTTCTGCATAGAAGCGATAATTAACAGTATGTATTGCCAACCCCACACAGTAAAGGTGTGGACCGTATTCCCAAATTCGGTTCAACTAAAACTAACTCAAACAGCTAACCACATACATAGGTACACCACTCCGTTGAAATCAATATGCTGGGTGCATATGAAGAAATAGGATCACATTTCCGTTTCCGTGCTGTACTAAAAGGACCACCAGCGCGGAAAACCTTTCTGTATGATCCACGTGGAAAATGTCAAATGCACAATGCGTTATGTCAATATGGAAGGTTGGAATGGAAAAATAACACTTCAAATCACCATGGCAACGGTGAGCTGTGTGGCTGGCATCTGACGATATGGTTACGGTTGCTTGGTCATATTGATGCTTCCGATCTTATTTTTGATGGTTTTTACTACATCCCTACACTGCGTGTCAATGTTTTCAGTACATGGCTGTTGTTAGTTCTTGTTGTTATAACTACAAACTTATTTAAAATTAAGTTCTTATGTAAGATTTTTGAGCTAAATGTGTGTATTTCCTACTAGCCAATGTTCATATTGCAACAGCCAACAAATTACGAGTACAACATAAGAATGGTTTTAACGCATACGCACATTAAAATGTATTCCCACAGGAGTGACACTCTTTTCGGCATTAAACCTCCTTTAATGTTCTGCACTGTACCTACCATGTCCATGGACAGAGTATTCTAGTGCGATCGAACCGTCGAAGTAACGGCAGGGAGAAAATATGATATTTTTAGCAAATATCAAAACAAACAAAAACTTCCGTTAACAGCGAGAGTTTGCTCAGCCCATCTTACTACATACCGGGTGGTGCCGCTAACCGAAATCATACGCCAGCAATGCGACCGAACAAAAGGGGTTTGACATTCGATATCCTCGGTACGGTACTCTTGGGTGCGGTTTTACGAAAATACGGTCTTTCTTGTCGCTCAGGCTGTCCTGATGGCTTTTCAAATGGTGCCACCACATTGAAGTTACCATTAACGCGTGGCATACATTTCGAACAACACCATGGTGAAGGCATCAAAACAGGACTGTATATGGTCGGATGTTGCTTATAAATTGAATTGAATCTATACATTGAAACCATTTTATGTTATGTCTAAGATGTAGTAGCTACGGCAAAGTTTATCAACTTCGGTCGTGTAGAGAATATCGATGGATACTGGTTGGTTCTATCAATCCAGCACAATACAAGAATTCTACTCAATATAACTCGGAACAGTAACGTGCTATATATAATTGTACGTCATCAAATTAATGAGATTTGATACTCGCCCAGCCATAATCTTCGTTAAATAACTAACCAAATATGAAGAAATTAAGATTGTGAGTATTTGGCCATCTAGAAGCTTATCTTTTTGCTGCTTTGGTGCAGTCGAAGTCGATGTATCAAATACATTTTTGGGCAGAAACGGAGAGTGAACTTTTGACATTGGTCAAAATTTTAGAATTGAAAAACAAAATCGACATCGAAGTGCTTTAAATGGAGCATAGAAACACCAATCCATCGAAGAACTTACGACAAATTTTTTGTAGCAAAAAATGAAGCAATTTCTCAATAAACCGAAAACATTCTGAAGGTGTTAAAGGGATGGAATGTTCTTTCCTTGTATGTTAACAAACATCACATGGACTCATTCAACAAGTTACTTATTTTTTATCAATATTAAAACAACGACGAAAACAACTGACCATTTGACAATAAAGAATTTATTTTTACAATGTTCAAGAATATACAAACATTGTATGGTTTTATAACTTTAGTTATTTCAGATTGATAGACAATTTATTTGTACAGGAGCGGGAGAACTGGAGCTTCTTTAAGCACTGGAACAGACTAAACTCAATGTCTTATGCACATATAACAACGAAAAGATTTAGTAAAATTTCAAAAAACTGTTTTTTTAGCCGATTTTAAATAATTTCACATTTCGTTTATCTACTTTTCCCTCATAATATGCACATTGTTTTGGCATTCCATTTCTGTTGACGTGTCTGTAAGTTCCGGTTTCCTGCCGTAAGCTACTGATTACATGCTTAAACCCATTGCTACTATTTGCTCACGGAGAAGCGGCAGTTGCTTCACACAATGATGCCGATACATGGATGAACGATGGACGATTTCAAGCGCAAATGTAAAGAATGCTTTTAGTTTTAATTATATATTATTTGAATCCTCCTCTACACTGCATTGCCCTCCCAGCGCGGACGCATATTACGCCATCTTTCTCATGCGCGGATCAATTTTCTATTAGCTTTTGGCTTTTGTTCCATACAATTTAGATCGACCTTTCTATCGCTAGGCATACACATACATAGCGGGGCTGTATTTGCCGTGCCGTGCGCCATACTAGTGCCTACAGAATACACTTCATCATTGAAACATGCTTCATCATTCCGTCAACCAAGTTACCCTCTCTATCCACTATCAGCGAGCGGGAAGCGGATCACTTCGTCGTAAGCCATGGGGCAACGGCGGGGATGTGAACATCATTGCTGGCAAGATGTGAAAAAAAGACTTGACTAGTATCAAATCAGAAAGGCTTCAATTTCTTGTGCGTTTTTCATAAACGCTTTTTCCTGCCTCCCGATCGAAAGAATACCAGAGCTAGAATGATTGAGACTGAAAACACCGAACGATTGGTCGGACCGTCTATAAATAGTTGAAAATTGGTATTAATTTTTGAAAATGGACCTTAAAAGCTTTTACTGCCGAAGAGAATTTTCTTCCACGACCCTTCGTTGTGCCGCCCTTGCACGTGACGTAGGCGATTCCTTCTTCGCCAGGCCATAGAAAGACCAAGACGACCATTATCTTTGTCGCTCGGTGCGCACTGCGTTCTGGGCAGTGCTGGTAGAATAATATTTTCTTATTTGATACCAAACATCAAAGCTATCATTTGCCCTTTTTCATAGGACCTTTGCCGCCAAACGTGCTTATTGCCGTTTGACTAGAAACATCACTCTCTAAGGAACATTTCTCTCTGGTTGTCTAATAAGGGTTTAATAAGCCAATGAATTGGCCAAAAGTTACAGAATCACCAGCCACTACAATGCTATACACTGGTTACATACAACACGTATAATTATTTCCCTCAAATATCTAAACATCTAAAAACAAAAATCCTCCTTCCTTCTTGCTTGCATAAGCGTAGAACTTCAAGAAAGGCAATTTTCTAGCGGCATTTCTTTCGTCGTTCTTTTCTCCTATTTCACTGCCTTTGGGACGATCAAAGTTACCGAAAAATGGTAGATATCTGCGCCTGTACAGTATTGAAGTACGCTGGTAGCATCAATGGAACTGTTTCTGCCTAATTGTCCGAGCATGTAAGCTGCGTGACCTTTCAACGCGCCGAGACGAATCATCGACCGACCTCCTAATGCATTAGAACTAATGAAATTAAATCGAAGCCAATCAAACGGTTCAGTTTGCTTGATTGGCATTTGGTTAATATTTTCAACTCGAGCGAAAGATATGGCAAGCAAGCGTAGGAGAAAGACGGGAATCCCAATGGAAAAGATCGAATGAAAAGCTTAACTGCTTCACTATTGTAATAGATCGTACATGGATCGTGAAAGATGTAGAGCCACATTTCCATTTCTTATGGAACGTTTCAAACAATTCAAACAAGACATCAGCTCATCGATTAGCTAAAAAGATATCAAGAATAGTCTTTCCTATTCTTTCACGTTTATCTACCACTCTCCTACCAACTAGGCTGTAGCGGCATATTTCTTTTATACATACACTAATTTACTATCCAGATCTTTGGAAAGAAGCCTTCGTACCACATCAAACATCGCTTAGCCCATAGTCTTGCATATCATCATATTTAAAACATTCTATGTACTGCAGACTACACAGTACCAGCCACATCACATCGTAATTCAATAAAGAAATATCACATCCACTCTCTGAGATGCTGTCTCTTTACGGTCGTCATCTTAATGATCAGAATATGTTGAATAATCGACAACGGGTAAGGAAGGCAAAATAGTTTTATCATCAAAACACATTAGGCAATGCTTTTAGAAATACTCCACAGCAAGTAAGTAATAAATATCTTCAAAACAGTGTGTAATTTACATACATTTTAAACAAAACTGTCCATTGGGTTTTTTTCTTGGGTATTCGATGTGTGTCCTATCCTTAATAATGTTCAAATGCTGCAGCTAGCAATTTTCAACAGACCCTGTAAATTCCTGTCGCAACCGTTGACACTAATATGAATGAATGTTTCTTCTGATTCAATTACTGTTTTGCTAACGTTTAGCCCGATGGTACCGATTACTCCGCACATTAGCGATCCCTAGCTTTAGCGAGAATCGGAACGATTTTTGTGCAATGTCTCTTACAATTTTTCTTCACGCCATAAAGTTTTCAATTACAGTTTTTACTTTAGGTCATAAGCTCGGTAAGATTACTTAAAACAATTTTCATTCAAAGGAAGTTGATATGTCTCAAAGAAAAATTATAATCACAACACACTTTATGCAATAGGCCACGCTCAAAATTTCGTAATATTTGAAAATATTTTAAATATTTCGTCATTGCTTGGTACATTACATTGTAATCGATTTTCCTTCCGGCTCACGGATAAAGAACATGTAGTAAACAGGATTATAATTTAATCATTCTCATTATCGAATTAGATGAACGGCAGCGAAAAATGCAACTAGAAGCTTGCTGAGGGAATGCAAACAAAAAATACAACAACAAAAATACGCCATATACACCCTCTCTACGGTAAACAAAGTAATCAAACGATAGTGACATGCTGCGACATACAGGAGGTGCCTGCAATACAAGTCTAAGCGACATTCGTGTCCCTTCTCTGTTCAAATAAGGACGCACTTACCCAGACCTGACTTCAGATGGGCGTCCACTGGCTAAGACATGAAGGGGAAAAGTAACACAAAGCAGATTAGATGAATTTCATTATCGAGATTTTCGGGAGTAGTTATGGAACACATAAGGGAGTGTCGCTGCTCGTGACGGTGCAAATCCACATCCACTTGCCAAAGTCTGATCTGCTAAACGAAGGCTAACGCGTAGAGGTTTGTCACCTCCCAACACCAAGCTTACCATATGCGCTGTATGCAGGGGGAATTTTGCTAGTAAATGTTAACAGAACTGCATATCGGGGGTGCCATTTCATTTTTTCTTTTTCTTACTTGCCTGCAGAAAGCATAAGAATTCACAGCTTATGCGGAAGCTGCTGCTAAGCAGCCGGAAAAGGAGATTTTTTCTACATTTCTGTAGATTTGGGTACTTTGGTTGTTCACTTTTTATATTCGACCACCCTCGGATAATGTTTTCTTACGGGACAATAATTCATGCTCACTACCACATTTCTCATCCACTGAATTTGCCATTGGAACTCTAAAAAGAATAGCAAAAAAATGAACACCAAAAATAGGAAATGCAACAATAAACGTCACGGACGGTCGCACACCACTCGGAAACAATTAACCGAATTATCACACCCATCCGATAGCAACACGTGCCGCTAGAGAGGGTCACGAAACGACTGAACGCCGAAACGACATTGAATTTTCACTGGAGTATGCTGATGGATTAAGGCTAATATGCGTACATAAGATGTAATTTTAATTTTTCACACTTTGCTGAACTGCTACAACTTCAAATGATGACCATTGGTCAACTGTGGCTAATTGGTTTGATCCATTTGACAATAAGATTGTTCTCGTTGATAACATTACTCATTCTGCAGGACCTGTGTCCAGCAATGAGCTAATCGCAATGCTATGAAAACTCTAGTCTAATTAAAAAATGTCATCTCACACACTGTGGAACTAATGAACGAATATTTCAAAGTGAATATTATATTTATATGTGACACCAACAAACATTAGCAACTGGGATTTTCTTTCAAATTACTTGCAGAACATAGTATCTCCCCATTATTGTAAGTACAAAAGCAATCAGTTTATTGTTCAGTTGTGTTCCATAATTTTTTCGCTTATTTTTCAAAAATTCACCATTCCCTCAACAGGTAAATAAAGCAAGAAAGATTCAATAAACAAGTTTTAGAAAAGCGACACAAAATAATAAAAAAGAATATCTAAAAATCAACTGAGACTCTCTCTATCCATCTTTCATCTGATGTCCTGGATAGCATTTTGACTGAATCTATTACTATCTATGCTACTTGGTTTCGTTAGTGGAGTGTACGTTCTGTTTAGTTTGTGTTCAATTACAAGCTAAAGATTAATCACAGAGTAGTAATGTAGTCTAAACGGTACTGCGGACTAACGATGTTACTATATTACTTATTGTGCGATACGTCTAGGGTTGCGGTGGTTGACCTGACGTTTGTTTGTTTTTACACCATTTCTGCAATCACATGAAGGTCTTCAGCTAGAACAAATGAGAATGTCTTCCAAACAATCCAGATGCTTATTGTGATTTGTCACTTGAGACGATTAGGTTACGTTCAAGGCGTTGTTTAATTGGGACTTTTTGCTGTCATTTCTGCTTGTTTGAACCTGCATACTACTAAAATACTTGATACTGATCGGTGATGCTGATTGATACGGCAACCATGCTGCCGAACTCAAAAATATGCCGCCGTCCCTGTTAGCTCTGATGACTGATGGTTCATATATTTGAACGCATGTTATAACGTAATTGATGTTTGTTACATAGCACTTCTTTTTGCCTTTAAAAACACTGGCTATCAACGTATTTCGCTTCAACACGACTGCAATATTAGTGTGCGGTCCGTTACATTCTTATACCTGTATGGACCTACTATCAAGGTATTCTCTGGAATCTTTGTTAATAAAAAAAATTCTCTCCTACACTTTTCACTCACTTGCATACTTCCGCGCATCGGTTTTTAACCACACTATACCAGAAGTGATATAATGCGATTCTTCTTCGCCATATCAGATCTTCTAAATTCTTCCAGCAGCTGCAACAGACATTGAGATGGGGGTCAACCAAAATCCAACAGAATGAACAATAAAACATGGAAAAGACATAAAAAGAATAAAAAATAAATTAATGTATGATTTTAATGCATCAAACAGCAACAACTGATTGATGATGCATCATTAGCAATCGCCGAGCATCGCTAAATAAAAGTTACAACCGCATTATAGGTTCGTTTAAGCAACGCAAAGCGTTTCAAGTGACTATAACACAAATTTTGACAATTAAAACGAATGAAAAATCTGATAAAACAAAGAGCTTGCAAACACTCATGATTTTATGATGGCGGCTTTGGACATTTTATTTGGAGTTCATTTTTATGTGCTACACGAATCGCACATCAAAACATTGACTACATTTGCATTGGAACTTACCTCAACATTGAAATCTTTGCCGACCACGACTCTGGCACTTGGGTTCTCATGAATTATAGTGACCAACGTCGGATATGTTATTACGTCAAATTGCTTGGGTAGCTTGGCGAAATTTTTAATGACGCACATATACTGATCAGATGTTAATAAATCCTGCAACATTGGAAATTAAAATTAAATAAAACGCATTTTAATTCGTGGATTTAAACAATTGTCCAGAACAATGAACAATATAGATATATTAGATTATAGTTTTATAATTATTTCCAGAAATAAGTATCTTATAAATACATTTACTTTTCTGTTTTTTTTTTAAATAAAAGGTGTTAAAAATAACTATTTATAATAACTATCATGTTTCAAAAAGTAATGTCCTTTGGTGATCTTTTTTAAAAACGTAAGCATCGGCAACAATTTTAAAATAATTGAAAGCTCATTCTCCGATAGAATCTACCAGTGGCCGTAAGCGGCGAACTGAGCAAATTACAGTGTCTGTAGTAATTTCAGTAAAAAAAAACCAAAATATTTTCATCGTCTCTTCAGGTTGGTATAACTTATCAGCCGTCAGGAATCAGTAAGATGACGCTGCGAAAAAAAACACTGACGGACAACATGCTTTACTGCCACATATTATAGCACCATGTAATAACAACCAAAGAAAGTGGAGATCTCAAGCCAAAGAGACTGTTCCTGATCACACGTGATGGATTTGTCCAGAAAACTAAAAGTAAACTCGAACATCGAGTTCTACGTTCATAATTACACTTGGCGTAGCCTCCGCAGTGTTGCGGTGTCAACAAAATACTGTAATGTAACAAAGAGCCCCAAACAATTTTTGGGTCCATTCAACAATATTTGGACAACATTTATTTATTTAAATATGTAAAATAAAACAATAAAATAATAAACAGTAACGTTTGCAAGTTATCTTGTCATACTAGTCTGAATCACTGTACGTTTAGAATTGCTGATCATACCAACATTCATTCAAAGTTAATTGTGACCAGATCAACTGATCGACAAAACCATCACAAACTCATGAGCTTCAAACAAGTTACAGCGGTCCGCTAACTACAATTTAACAGAACGTAGAAATGCAAAGCTAACCACCCGTTAACCCAACCCGTTCGGAAGAGCAAAAAAGTGAACGGCAGATAATAATACGTTTTGTTACGATGTTATACGAACAATCTTCACCGAATAACGTTCATCCGAGCTTTACTGATGAAGTTTGAGAACAGAGAAGCCGCTTAGCAGCCTGCAATGGCGTCCATTCGGTGCGAACGTCAGAATGTGGAATGCTATGAAACGAACCAAAGGAGATATTCGCGGTGGCTATCATGGAGCCCTTGGTGCGGTGGGATGCAAGCTAGTCTGAATGTGAAGATGTGCGGTCTTTCAGCGAAAGAGTACGATGAAACAAAGCGATAGGGGGAAAATATGACTTCTCAGCTATTCCCCGTTTTGAGGATGCCCATGACCACGCTTAAGAAGACAAGAGCAAAGGAATACGCGAAAGGGCCAATGGCAGAGCTCGATGGATAGCGGAAAACATAAACTATACATACATATAGATATGTAAGAGTTAGATTAGACAGAAGAGAATGCACAAGACTGCGCGAAGGAGGAATCCACAAGTCATAAAAGTAATTTAGATCAAGAAAATTATTGCGGCACCTAAAAGGCTAATGGAAAGGCAATGGCTGAAAGGTGAATGCCGCCGCCCAAGACAAGAGATGGCCCTGGCTGCTTGGTGGCAACGGTGGATTATTCTTCCCCTGCCATAGAATCTTCACTTCTCACAAGCATTGTCTTACATTTTCGGCTACGAAAAATAAAACATCAAAGCAGCTAAAACTACACTCAAAGCATCATATAAGTCTCTCCAATATCAGAGGCAGAACGGATGGGTTGATATCCAAAATGGCGCCATGAGCACAACCAGCCAGCTTGCACCTTTCGAAGCCCGCTGAGTAAAGTGGTCATAGCTTCGTACAAAAATCAATAATACTACATTCTTACCTGATTGATTTTATTGTTGGCACAGAAGAAACCTAGCGTTGCTATTAAGTCGATTATCACAGTCTGTGTTTCACTTTTTACGTCCGCCTTTGGGACACAGTACTGCAATAGTATACTGATGACGTCGAGGAACTTTAGTGAGAGATTTTGCTCTAATAATACTGCCTGCAATAGAGTTTAGCGATAAAAAATCGATGTTAGTCGCACAATATCACTTTTATGTTGTAAATTTTGGTAAATGCCATTATTCATTCAAAACTATATCGCCAAGATACCACACCTTCCATCCGGTTATCCTTTCGTCAAGGTTTAACAGGTAAAAAGTTACTTTGGTTGTATCCTACAAGTTTCTTAAAATTCTTTTACCTCAGGTTGCAAAGACATAACCAATCATCATATGCACAGCGCTGAGTTCAAGTGTTGAAACAGGCTAATAGCGGGGTGATGAAGTTGCTTGTTGTTGTTGGATAAACAAGCAAAAAAGGGATAATATGTATTTACGGATCATACCAAAATCGAAGAACAGCTTTAAACACTTGGTTCAAGTGCCATCAAACGAACTGCTGAGACACATTTCAATCAAATGTTTCTCAGCACTTTCAACAGCAAATATTTTAATTCTTAGAAAAGTAGACTAATTAAATAATTAAAAAAATATTTTTTTCAACATTTTGTGAAGGACACTCTCAATAAATCGCCTAAATCATGTTGAACTATGTCAGAACATCGTCTTTACGTCAATCGTTTTAATATATAATCCACCAATAAATTTATTGTCATTTGTGGTTTTGAAAATATCTGCGATTTATTATTGTTGATTGGAATACCACCAATTGTTTTTTTAATGTTACTCAAATGGATACCGCCACCTCAGAGTCACGTGCTTATAGATCAAATACCTGGAAAAAAATCATTCATTCAAAACAAACACATAACCCTGAATGGGACGCCTTATAAACACTACTGTACGTACCGAAGCAATGAAAGTAAGCGGAAACAGTAAAATCACACCATAAAACTAAACCCAACCGAAACGAAATGAACCGCTGGTCTACGTTTACGAGCTACGATTACTTACCTGAAACGCTTCAACGTTCAGGTTGGCAAAGGTCACCAGAAGATTAAAAGTAGCCGCCGCCAAGGAAGTCGTTCTGGGAGGAATGCTTTCACCTGCAAATTAAGAGAAGCCCAAAAGAGGGCAAGCGATTCAATACGATGTGAACATGCCTCTTCTATACGGTACGGAGTTTCAACAAGTCCGACGATCCTCATGGGAAGAAGCTGTATCTGATTGCTGGTTATAATTTCCTAGGTGCTCTTGCCCAAATAAGATAAAAGAAGGTCCACCTGCAACGCGCGCAATACCGTTTCCGAACACGGCTACATGGTCAGTTCGTGACGTTTAGTTTAATCTACTAATTAAGCGGATCCATTTCCGGTACCAACTAGAACCGCAACGACCAAGCCTCCAAGAAAATGATTAACAAACACTTGATAGATATTCAACAAATCTTATCCCAGGTTGTTCTCTAGTAGAATCGGAAAGTTGATTGCACAAATCTGCCTAGGCTAGGCGGTAAAACCTCAACGCAGAGTTCAAACAAAACCATCCAAATTGTCTGCAGGTATCCGATCTCACGTTCATGACTTCTGTTTTTACTACTGCTTATTTCGTTTTTTTTTTCATTTAGCTTACCAATGGGAACAACAGCAGCATAGAGCAGAGATATTGTGCCAAACAGTTCCGTTGTCTGTGCGGTCAGCATAAATCTGGTGATGTCAGCACCTGTGAATATGTACAATTTTTCATTATAAAGCCATCGTTGTAGTATTGTGTAGCAATAGCATTAGCTTCAAAACGCACCTGCTGGACATATTTCAACCAACTTTGTCAGTAATCCCAACGAGGCCAACAGCGAAAGTACAAGACTAGTTTCATTTTCGATTGATTCATGCACCTTATCGATTCGTCTTACCAAGCTCTCAACTAACCCAATGCTTACGATATAGCTGGAAAAAGGAAGGGAATTAACAGCAAATAAATTAGTTATTTTAATACCATAATTTTACATTCTACATGATCGATATGCCTAAAAAATCCACATGGTTAAAACTATTCGACAACTCCTTAAAGCAGAACCATTGAGTACTCTTCCTTCATGCACATTGTCGTGCAGTATTAAGGTACTACTGTTGATTAAAATGGAACTGGATTAATTTTATCCTGAGGCATTCACTCCCAGTGTCTTGCCCCCTAGGTATGTCAACATTCAGTGCCGTGACAAAACAGTAATCCATCATAACAGTCATGCACCCCTTGTTACCCTTTAAAGCATTTTTTATTTAAATTAAACAACACACCATACCCTTTCTCGATAAGCTTTAAAAATGAGATAGTTTTCCCTTTCCTTTTTACACATTTGGTAATATGTATTATCGAGTTTGTATCGGAAAATGAAACATCAAAACAAATCTATTCCATTTTCTTTCCGCATACACTATTAGGTGCTGATATTCCTGCTAACGATGTAGAGTAGCCGCCAACGAGGATTTAATCGGGATCTGCTTTAACGTTCCATATTGTTTTTAGTACCATCCGAGGAAAGCCGCACCAACATATCGCAAGTGCAAAAGTGCCTATCCGGACAAGGGGTTAGAGAAAAACCTTAGTCGCACACAAGTTGACAGTTGACACTTGACAACGCCGGGCTAATACGCAGAAAAGTGCAAACATAGATCCTGCGGAAAAATAGCACCATGTACCAACATTGCACCGAGGGGTTGCCGTTTGTAGCTGTCTCCTATATCCCTTACCATCTCAGACGGTACCGTTAACCACTCATGGACCCTTTTTATCCCGTGCTACTAGTGTGTTTCCCGAAGGCCAGGCGTGGGTAGCTGTCAGCTGCAATCAAGTGTAACAAGAGGATTGCAAACAGCATAATCAGAGTTGTGAAGAATTAACATATGACATAGGTAAACAAAAACAGCTTTATTTGCGCACTCGCTTAGTCCCACCATTCTGCGCGTTTGGTAGAAATTTTTTTATAAAAAAGGGCATTATTTACTGCCATCCTTTCAATTACAACACTAAAAATAGTACAATTTCTATTTTTTAATGTGTAAAGTTTTCACATTAAAGAAAAAAGTGGTTAGAAAGAGAAATACGATACACTAAAAATATAAACACATAGAAACAGTTAATAAAATCTAATAATTAGCACACGTTTTAGACACTTGTTATCTTTTCTGCCTAATGTACAATATTAGAAAGCACAACATCCATTCCGCTAGATGAATCGCTTCAACAAGAATGGCAATTAATTTGATTCTACTGTATAAACACTCATACAACGTTACGTAGAGATACCACCATCAGAACCTGTTGATTGTGGTGCAGAAAAGGGTTGCCAATGCAAACATTTCCACACAGTTTTCCAAAAACTCTTGCTTGACTAAATAAATCTCTACCCTTTTCCATTCATTTCCAGGGCTGACCAACGGTAAACATTAATCTTCTAATACACAGCAAAGACGACGCGATTTTTGTACACACGGTCAGTTTTCCGCTACGGTTGCCCACTGTTTGTTTTGGTTGGGATTTAAAACAACCCCATAATTTGTATGCAAAAGACGACCCACGGCATTAGTGAAAGGATCATGGTTTCTTTCTCAGTTGCCGGTGATGCTGCATTTTCCATTCAATCTGCGGAATATTAAAAAAGGGCATAATTTATGCTATTAATTATTCAGAATAGGAATGCAACTTCAAACAATAGTCATTGCTAAATTTCGCAAAGCAACTATGTTTGTTTACTTTTGATAACATGAAACGTTAAAGCTTCATTTTGTTATTAACAATATATTGTGAAAAAAGGCCAACGAAACAGAAACAATTTACAACGAACCAAAAAATAAATCTAACTTTTATTGTTCTAAACTGAACAATATTTTGACTTCACGTGTTGTGTTGTTGTTTCGCAAGGGCATTTTTTTCAACTGGATTGATTTTAATCCCATCCAGTCGAACCAATATCTTTTTCCACTGTGATGCATTAAGATTATTTCCATTATCAACATGCCAAATGTTACGCCAGCATACCAAATCTAAAATAGGCCAGTTTGTCTCAGCTTGAACGTTCCATTTCAATTAACATCCACTTCCATAATCCGCTTAGTAATTTGAATACAAACTTTAATCTACTCTGTTGGTTACTTCGGAAAACCTTTCGATCAACGATATAAACATGTGGCTAGTCTGTGTTTTCTGTTATCATAGCATAGTTTCACCGAATCAAAATGTTTTCTTTCCATTTTGAATCATTTTTTTTTTCATTTCAACCACATGCGGCGTTATGAAAATGGATTGAGCGATTGGATATAATTAATATGTATATTAATTCAATCAGCCCATGCCTTTCAATTATATGTCTAAATTTAGAATTTATTTTCAATTTTTTTATACAATCAATTTTGTTATACATTTTGTTTAGCCTTCATTTCAATTACCACCTAGCCGGGTATGTATGTACTATTATATCTTAATAACATTTAGTATAATAAAGCTATCGGGTTAAAAGTATATAAATGGATAAAAACATGTTTTCTATTATATAACCAAAAACCAGATTTTTTTTAAAATATACCTTTCAAAACCCGTAAAACGCATGACATACACTGGTAGGTTATAGAAGTAGGAATGTAAAAATGTTTTATAGAATAAAACTGTGATTCGAAATTAAAAAACAACAGGTAAATGTTTAGTATGAAACTGTTTTTCAATTAAATTGAAGTCAAAACATCTTGTAGAATTGAATAAAAACGCCTTTTAACGTGGAAATGGGCAAAATTCAATAAAAACTGCACTACCTACCCGGGTAAGTGGTTATAGAAGTAAGGGTGTATTTTGGTTATTGAAACAAAGGTTAATTATATTGTTTTCAATAGTTACACTTGTAATTTTTTTATTCATTTCAATTTTCTCGCTAAAATTATAGTGAATCTTGCAAAGTAATGTTTAATTAAGTTATATTGTTAAAAAACAAAAGAAAAAATTTTGTTTGTGTCTTAATATTATTAAAAATTTATCGAAGATCATAGTTATTGGAAAATGTAACTATACTATTATAATACAACTTGTTTAAAAATAACTTAAAATGCTTACATGGATAAGAACATAAAGTGCAGGGACCACATACACCAACACAAAGAGACAGACAATACAGTGGTACAGTTTAGACAATACAGTAAGGCTGACCGAAAATAGCAAATGTTTAAACAAAGGAATATTAGCTACATAAGGGAGAAAAGAAACAAAAATCGCTTCCATACAGCGAAGAATAGAAAAAGAAATACATCAATATTGATTCACAATTACACCATGTGCTATTTTACCGCCGAGTGATTTTCAAGTGGCAATCTATTGTCCCATTCGAATAGGGTGCAATAACTTTGCGTAGATACTAGACCATAAATAGAACGAATTTCCACAACATAAACCAACAAGACCAGTAAATGCTATGCTTTTATGTTATTTTTTTTTTCAATTTTTATATACAGTGTATTAAGATTTACATGTTTACTGTACAATACTTTTTCGAAATGTTTCATATTTTTAAAGGTATTCAAAGAACTCCTTACGTAATAAAAATGTGTTTTATTTTATATAAACATCTACTTCACTTTCAATTTTAGACAACAAAAAATGTATAAAAGAATTATAATCATGTATAATGTATTTATAAAAATTCCACAAAAAAAACATATAAATAAACAATTTTCTTAGTTTTCAATTTAATTGTTTAATTCAAATGTGAGAAGCAACACCATTTATTAGTGATTTTTAATGATAAATTTTTTTCCATGCTCGTTTCACAAAGACTGCGTTAACAGTGGTTTATGTGTTAATAAGTTTTTCCTTAAACGCCTTAACAACTCATTTCTTGCATAAACAAATCCTAACTCAATGAATGAGACTTCACAACAAAAAAATTGGCTGTTTGTCTTTACGCGATTGATCTAACTCTTAACGTGAACAAGATTATTCTACTACTACTCCTCTGCAAACAATCATGCTGAGGCCTAGGTATGCACGAAAGTTTGCTTCCAAATTGGCTACTAGAAAACATTCGCAAATAGAATTGTGTTCGTGGGATGAAAATTGTGAAATTTCAATTAGCGGGCCAGATAAAGCCAAATATTTGAACTGATGTTCAGTTTTTCGTTCCGGCAGTGCTACGGCCTTAGCCCACGTGCTCGTACTTGCACAGTGCCGTAACCGTAACCGTAACGAGCAACAATCTATCTATCGCTTCACAGGCACTGCACTACCACCGTTTGTCGTCCCTTTCCCAGGAGAACGAATCCAGCCAAAGCAGCGTCAGCGACAGCAGCCGAGAAGGATGCTCGGTAAACAGAGCGTAGACGTAAGAACTCATCACATCTCGCAAGGTTTACCCCGATAGATTTTGCTGGTGCCATGCTAGAATGCTAATGATGTTCACGTGGCCTAGTGGTGCCCTGTGACCGAAACGATATCGACTGATTCGTACACATTGGGTTGCGTTGCGTTAACTAAAAACAAACATACATAGCATCTATTCCACAAAATTGTACTACCGGTTCAAAGTGAGTGCATATTTAATGTAGATGTAACATCCTTTATCTACTCCATAGAGATATATTCCCTAGTATCTGACTCCTATCAGGCGCTGTGCCGATCGCCATTCTTCCACTACATATGTTTTACATTCTGACTGGAAGTAATCAATAAAACGTAACGTATCAAAAAAGCAATCAATAAATATAATAACAACGTAAACCCACAGCAAACTATCAATTATTTCATTACCACTATTGATAAATACACTGGAATTGGCGACGATCATCAGTTATTTTTTACCGACCTTAAAAGAGTCGTCAAGCCGTACTAATTCCAAGATTACACTGACACAGCACGACAACACTACAGTGAACAACTGGACTCGAAACCTTACCGACCGTTCATAAATTCAACTACCCAGTGTGTGGTCTATTGGCCGAAAGGTGTCAAATTTCAATAAAGCCATCAACATGATCATCATCAGCTCTGCTTGGCACATCTCTGCCCAAATCTTGATTGTATATCGTTAACCCGCACGAGCCTCTATCCCTAGGCACGCCACAGCGAACAAGGCATAACAACATCACCATCTACCGACGATAGCTCAACGCTGTGCCGTAGCGAACGGCAAAGGTGATTATCGTTTCCTAATGGGAGAATAAAAGATTGCCAGATTCCCCAGGGGGTCCTCGCCATCGGTAAAGCAGCATCTCTCCCTCGTTTGAAAGCCGAAGTATCGCGGAAGCATGATGGAAGCGAATGAAATATTCGTTCCGATGGAGCTCTGGCTATTCCGTTCAACTTGGCAGCATTGAAAAAAAGGATCCCGAAACGACTGAAGGCAAGCTGCATGTGGCTAAAGTAGTGGCAAGTGGTAGCACTAGCCACAACCACTGCCAGCCGCAGCAAAAGGCTAACATAATGCGGTTCTGCTGTGAACACAAACCCAGCGGGTGGCTCTTCCATTGATTGGCCATGCGGCACACAGAGATGCAGGAAAGCATCGTAGAGATAAACAAAAGAAGTGCAAAAAAATGCACACGTATAAAAGAACTGCACCCACTAATATCGATAATAACAACAATATAAACACAACCATGCAATGTTGCGCTCTTTATTTATACGTTATAAATTGATTCCGCCCGATTGGCTGAAAATAAAGACTTAATCTCGTAAATAGAACCACTGGAGACGACCGGACAAAACCTTCCATGTAGTGTAGGGAATAATGGCGCTGCGTTTTCCATCCGGCAGGACATTTCTTTTGCGCTTTTGAAATGGGCGTTAATAAAATCAAATCCCCGAGCACGGCGGGGTGCATCTCCGCTCCGGTTGTGCCCCATGCTGTCCGTCATGGTAGTTCACCAAAACATGAACATTGCGGCGATACGATGATCTTATCCCAACGAGGTCCCTATGCTACATTCAATACAATTCAAAAGGGCGTGAGTTTCAGGAACCATTGCCGTGAAACACCATCGATGCACTTCAATTTGCGACCCCAGGGAATCACTTTTAGCGATCTACTAATGTTTCCTGATGTTAGGCTTTGTGTGGAATCAATCGCCATATGAATTGGACAGGGTTTTTGTTGTTTTACCATAAATTGTTAAACAATCGAAATATGAAAAGATGATTAAGCTTTATGTGAGATTGATATAAAATAGAATTTAATAAAGCAACGATAGCAAACTATAAAACAAACCATCCAATATTTACTGAAAATGTATTCTCCTTAATTTCAACTTTATTTTATTTTAATGGTAATAAAAGATAACATTTAAATAAAAAAGACTCCACAAACCTGAGCTGGCTGCTACAATACCTTCTACACATATTCTTGAAAGTAGTGTTTGAATGTAAAGTGCATCGAAATAACTTTAAACTAAAAAATAAACATTTTTCGACTAGTTCCAATAGTCTGTATGTGGTCCAATAGTCTGTACCATAATCAGTACTGCAAGGCTTCTACTGGACTAAACCATTAGAATGATACCAAAGACACTGTATACCTATTGAAGCAAACCCAGATTAATAAATACTATTGAACTATGAAAAAGAAGAAAATGAAGAAGCTTTTTAGCAGATCTGACCGCTTAATAAGACATCATATTTAAATTGAACTGATTTTAAAAGGGGTCATGTTGTGAAATTAGAAAAAGGCAAATAATTACGGGTTTCGCTTTCACGCCCATCAAACGCCTCATGAAATGAGATGCATCAGTCGTAATAATGCATTAAACTGCTCAAAATGTAACTATGAACCCTATCTATTCTCTAGCACATCATGGCTAGCACCAAATTTCTACCCTTTTCAACCATACACTAACGATTCATGCTTGTGAAATTGTCCTCAAAATAACGACATGACCCACACTAACCAATGCTAACATCTGATCTCGCTTCAGGAGAATAGTTTGAAACATATGCAAAATTGTACAGTCGATATCCGTTGGTAACGCGACATATGCAAACAATAGATAGGATGAGCAACAACACATCAAACGCATTCGCGTTTGGCATGAAAAAAAAAGCTTCAACTCCGGAAGCTGTTCATAGCTCACGAAAAAAAACATGAAAATGAACAGAATAGCCAACCCCTTTCTATCCCTTTTAACAACTTCATCTGGCTCATTGCTAAACTGCATTCATTATTCAGAGGGGGTTTGATAAACCTCTGCTTTGCTTAGGGTCTTATTGCAACGTGCGGTATAAAAATGACTACAGAACCAGACAGCACCAGCACTTTGAAAGAGAAGAGGAATATGATGGCGGTCGACATTTTTTAAAAGACAATTTAACTACGAAATAATTAACATGTTGCAATGGCAAGTGGAGTAAGTTGGAAGAAAATGAAATAGGGAGATTATTTATAACTCTTCATAACAAACTACATGCAGTACTTTTTAAATATTGACATAAGTTTTTTTAAACCTTGCTTTTCCTAAGAACATATCTAATATTCGAGAGGAAAATTGGTTGTTTGCTCCCAAATATTTGGAACTTAAAACTGTATAGCAAGATATTCAATATGTCTTATTAAAATTATCTCCTAATTTGTCAGATTGATTTTAATTGCTTAATTTGTCTGGCTTTAATTTAAATTTCTTTGCTGAAATTTTGAAATTCCTAATACTTGTATAACCCTTTGAATTACTTAACATTTCAAGGAATTTTATTGTTTGTTATTTTATAAACAATTTACAAGAAATGCTTTTTTCAGAATTCATACTATGTAAAAAAAAGTAAAATGCATGCAACAAATAAGATAGAATTCTTCATCCTATAAAAATTAATATGATTTAAATTAAACGTACCGGACAAAATAACGGTTTGAGCAATTCTAGTGTTTAAGATCCTTAAGCTATTTGTCTCTTAATAAGTTTGTTAGAAACTTTAAAACAATATAAATCAAATTTAAGTTTAAGTACAACTCAGAAGCTCAAAAACGGTCATTATCACGACTTTTCAATCAGAACAACTATTTTATATGTATATTGTGTTGGCAGGATTTTAAAAAAAGCAACAAAAAATGTAAGTTGACATTTTTGACACAAGATTCACGAGTCTTCAGAATGCTGCAAAAAATTCGAATTCACGTTATCCACTGGCTTTTCTTTACAAACATCGTAAACCGTAAACTCGGAAACTTAAAAATATGTTTAAAGACATTGTTGAGGTTGAATTTAAGACCTGTAACATTCATAGATTTGTAATTTAGTATATTTCAATAGATGATGAATGAGCCTCTGATAGCGATTATAAATCAATCGGTTCGAAGAGGTCTGCCAATAAATGTTGGATCCCATTTTGCAAAAAAATGCTTGGAAAAAAAGCGTTTTAACATTGAACATCCACGTATGACAAGGAGTTCACGCTTTAGGCCGAATCTGCGTTATTTGTTAAATTATTTGATAATTTGAAATGCCTATATGTATATCTACCGCAATCATCTATCTTAAGTCAATATGTCTACGTCAGTGATGAATATAAGTATTCATAATAGAAAAACAGTAAAAGTTTCAACTTTTTCAACAACAATATTTGCAGAAAATTCTACTAAACACAAACATAAACTTCATATTATGAGCTAAAATATCGTATTGATTACATTTTAATTAGATGAGCAAAATCTTTTATTTTAGCAGCTATCTAGCGATCGATACCAACGGGGAGAATTTCAAATTAGGTAAAATAAATACGTTATAAACAATTCACATCAAATATTCAATTAGTGTATATTGACATATGCATAGTTGATAAGCCTTCCATCCCGAACAATACTCGCGTTTGTCAATAAAAATGTTACCATTGATCGGGCTAAAGCTGGAAGGATAAAGTCTTATAATGTCTTATCGTTCGTACGAGATATTTTTATCACATCCATTGGAAGTATGTTATTTTAACGAACCCTTCGATATAACTTTACATCCTACGAAAAGTAATTTAAAACATTAAAAAAATTGGAATAACACAAGAATGCGCATCATCATTTATGAGTTGCTCAAAACATACAATCAATATTTTACAAATCATCCCAATTTTGTCTCATTGTTGAGCTGCATTAAACATGTAGTTTTAACCAAGCTGTCGATGAGATGTCCATTAGCTTACGTATGCACAACCACCATTTCGTTCGCCAGTTCTAGCGGCGAAAAGTGTTTTATGCATTTTATCATAAAGAAAAGAAGAGAAACGAAAGCAGAATTCACCATATTCTCATCCATTATCAATACACGGCGCCCGATTCGAGGGTTTGTGTATGTTAACACATGTTTTCAACGCTTCACGCTTTAATGGCCGTGGTATGGAGAGCACATACACCTTCATTTTTATCTCCCTACGCTCGTTCCGACAAACATCATTTCACAAGCAGCATAAATTGAACGTGATGAAAGGGCAGTTTCCTTTGCCCACCGACCTTCGCGATCGACGATCGCATAAAACTGTCAGCTGGTTCCGTAAAGTAACCGTAACTGATTGAGCAAATTGATTTGAAAAGCGCTGATGCACTTCCATCAGTCATTAAATTGAAGCTGGCTCTTTTTTATTGATCACTAGTAAAACTGGAACCAGCCAAACAACATAAAATATTCAAAATTATTAAATTACTATATAGAATTGCGTACCAAATCGACATGTAACCATTAAAACATATTAATTTTTCACAATCCGATGTTTTCAGTATTGCAGAACGAAAACCTCCCAATCAAAATATTGTATAGGCAGCCCCCTTTAATTCATCTGATAACTGATAGTGGTGGATTTTGAAATTTGTCATGTAAGTTAATTTATATCCCAAAATTAACCATTCATGGAGAAAGCTAATGGGAAGAACAGTGAATAATTTTATATAATATAATAAATGTATATAATAATAGTATATAATATAATAAAAATGTTTAATATATTTTTAAAAATCACTTGAATGTAATGGTAAACATGCCAAATGAACGAAACCGACTCTATAATCATCAAATGCAAACGATATTGCACCAGGATTCAAAAAGGTGAAAATTTGAGACACGCATCTACTTCTTCGGGTAACGACCTATTCGGGTATGCCTGCCATAACTGGCTTTCTAGACTTATTTTTACATGCATAGTGGGATAGGGGTGCCTCGGTGAGTTCGCCACTCAAAAGAAGAGACAAATCCTTACTACAGACTGCCAACTCACATTATATAAGATCCACAGTGTTTTACACCGAATACAGAAGTAGGAGTACGTTAAACCACACCTCTCAATTGGACTATATCTATTTCGTTATTAAATTTTATATTTTTTTTAATATTATGTAAATTATTGCTCTATAATGTAAACCAATATGTCTGTAGAAACATTTAGTTCCAATCCATGTAGCATGTTTCATCGTACAACAAGAATACTAATCAATTCCTATCGTAAATACCTTCATAACATGCAGTATGTACAGCGATATCGATTAAACGAACGGTTTTAAGTATAAGCTATGCTCAATAGTAAAACGGTTTTTAGTATGTAACAACTATACTCGTCTTACCTCAAAAGATCTGGCAGCCGTTCCGCAACCTTTCGATGTGTCGCCTGCTTCGAAGAAGGACTTGTTGGCAAAAGAGCAACTGTACAAGCCAGTATAAGCTCTGTTGAAAGTTCCACCGGAAACAAACTGTTTTTTTCTTCTGGCGTCTATTGTACAAAAGTAAAAATTAATGGAATATCATCCTATGTTATTTGTTTTGATTTTGATGCATTTCACAGGTATAAAATTAGTTGTATTTGAATACTTTGACTTTAGTTTAGTTAAACAAAATTTGATGACAATCCCAAATTGGAAAAGTATTGTAAAATAGCTTAACACTTGATTTAATAACGGTTAAACATGTTTCACTTCATTGTGAAAACATTTGTAACATTTGTTTTGTCGTGAATTTTTTTTATTAATAAAATCTCCAGTTTTACATTTTGTCTATTCCGTAAAACTTTTGGAATGCGCTTTACGGCATATAAATTAGCTAAAATGTTTGCTTTAAGCTAACATAACATTTTTTAATTTATTTTTAATTAATTCAATAGACTATCTAAAGATGGTTAGACCTTATACAAATTAGCTAAAAATATCAATATTGCTCAACAGATATACTAACACTTAGCGTACATTTAACGTACATGGAAAATGTATTGGATACCTAGGTTTGTTAACAAAACAGAATAATTTCCTTTAAATATAGATAAAACAATTCACAATACAAAACTAATTAAAACATTATATTTCATAAAAGAAAATATTGGTGTAAGCTACTTACCTTAAGAGAAATTAACAAAGCATTCAATAGCACCAAAACGGAACTTCCTAAGACAGCATGCCGCGCGATTTGTGGACATAATGTGCAAGCGTTCCGGTAAAGCTGCACCGATAGAACTACAGCCCTGTTAAGAAACGATAAACGAGCTCATTATGTATTAAATATGGTGTTGCATGAATGGAAGAATGACAAGAATGGACTGGTAAGGATGGAAAAATCAGACAAATGAAAGATACTTACTTCTTTGACACATCCGTACCCGGATTTAGACCGTTTTCAATTACGGTTGCAATCGTGCTTAAACCATCCAACAGCCACAGTGATTGAAAATCAGCCACCTCCGCTTTAGCTATCAACCTTAACAGTTGGCCGATCGGTCGTTCAACACCCAACATACCGCTTCCTCCTTTCGCGATAGTACTTAACAACCGAGGCACCTGGCTCTGTTTGCGTATCGACGGAGCCAAAGGATTAAGCTCGGTGAGATATTCTTCTGCCGCAGTTGCCAACTTTTGGCGCAACTTTTTCACTCGCTTCTTGTTCACTTTAGGCACCAAATTTGATCCACTACCCTGCGAACTTTCCTTTTCACTTACGCTAGAGTTTTCCTCATCATGCTCTTCATTTCTCAGCTCATCCGCACTGCGACTAGGAATGGTCGCCAATTCGACGGCCCGTTGGCGAATTTGCTCGATGTTTTCCTCATGTCGGCGAGCAGACTCCTGTTGCTTCTGAATAATCTTACGTTGCAATTCTTCCGCTGTGGCCAGCTTCTGTTGCTGCAGGGCTAATAATCGCTCTTCCCGGTCACGTGCCTTCTCACGAGCCAATGCTTGTCGCTGGCGTTCCTTCTGTTCCTGCATTTTGCCAACCCGTTTCTCCCGCTCACGACGGTTTTCACTCATTTGCTGCAGTTTCTTTTGGCGTTCCTGCTCGATTTCCTGCCGACGTCGCTCGACCGCCGCTTCTTTCGCCGCCTTCTCTTCTGCACGTTTCTGGCGCTCCGTTTCGAGATCCTGTAGGCGCACTTCCTGCTCTTTGCAGGATTCCAAGAAATCGAGTCGCTTATTTTGTGCCTCTAGATTTTTGATGAACGCAATCTCCCTTAGCTTTTCTTCCTCATCGTGTGCTTTTTTAATTTTGTCCTTTATATACTGGGAACGATTCTCAGCCGCTCGCTGCAATCTTTCTTCCATCCGAAGCCGTTTCTTCTCTATCAAACACTGTTTGGCAGCTTTCACATCCTCTACGCGCGCTAGTAGATGCTGAATTTTCAGCGCCTTTTCCTTCTGCAATGCTTGCCGTTTCTCTAAGGCTCGTGCCTGTTTGGCTTGATATTTTTTTAACGTTTCATGCAATGATCGCCTTCGGGAGGGACTGGACAGTTTGGCGTGAAGCTGCTGTGCACGACCGGGATGACGGGCTACGATCGCTTTCAGTGTGTCGAGAGTACGAGCTCTATCAACCCAATTCATATCGGCCAGCACGTGTTCATAACGTGCTTCCAAAGTGATCTCTTCCTCATTCTCGCCATCCATTCCCGTGCAATCGTTCTGCCGCTCTGTTCCACTTTCAACGGTGGCATCGGTGTCCTCGAAGTCTATGATCGCTTCACAATCCGTCTCATCGGTTTCGGTGTCGAAGTCAATTTCTAAAATGGCATCAACACAATATTATCGATTATCCTACATAGTATTGATTCATTCACATTAAGCAACCAAAAAACTCACCCGTATTTTCCAGTTCTCGTATTTGAGCTTCCAAACTTTCCTGTTCCTCCAACAGCTTACGCTGATCTTCATCGCTTTCGATATCATCGCGTTCTTGCTCTTCCTGGTCGTCACTGGTACATTGACTGGTAATGTCGGCGTAATGCGGGATTGTCTTTTTTCCGCTGTACATCAACTCTGCCGATTCGCCAAAACAGCTAGCGTATAAACTATCGATCGCTGTAGTACTGATGTTCGTCTGAATATTCATATCAACCATGTTTAGATGACCAAGGTTATCTCCTTCCTGCATAGTGTGGATGGTGCAGTGTGTATTATCACTCACAGACCTAACATCATTCGACGATACAGCAGGTGGTTGTTGTAGATCCGGATGTTTGGACTTCATTTTTTCACTACGTAAAAATTCCTTGTGTAATGTTTTTAGCTTTAAACCCGTTAAATCGGACTTTTGTCTTGAAACGAATGCGCGACTGGTCGCAACCATCAGCTGTTGAGTTTTTGATCCCGCGTCCGTAATTAAAGGTTTAACCAGCTGCGTTGTGGATGAGTGTGATTTAACAATTTTCGAACACGCGGGCGAAAGTGTCTGTGGCCCATTACATTTCGATACTGCGCCTCTAGTTTGTAGGGTTGCTGTTTTCGGTGACTTTTCTATCGCACGCTTTGATGCGCGTTGCGTATGATTGATTTCACTTTTGTGCTCGTTCACTTTTACGTTTTGTTTCGGGGTCTGTGCACCATTTTTCTCTACTTCTGTGATGTCATTATTGGTGTTTTCATCCAACAATGCCAATGTGGGCAAGCTTGCATAACCGGTGGGTTGGTTGAATCGTGTCGCCCAAAGCAAGCTAGACCGACGTTTCGTTTTCACCGTATACCAACCATCGTTATTCGTCGTATCGACCGTCGAGGGTAGTGATTTTGGTTCGGAACGACGTTCAGCAGCCTTCGTAGGGACGGATAACTTAGGCTTCAATGTACTACCACTTTCAACAGAGTTCCGCGAACCTAACCGATCTGTGGATGCTTTCAACGTTGAGCTAGAACTGTAGATGGCTTCCTTGGATCGGTTTGCATCGAACGAAAGTTTCGTAGTCGATCGTCGCTGTAAATCGTCGCGAGCCTTGTTTATAGAAGGAAAAGACCGATTTGTTCGACTGTTGCAAGTAACTTCTATCATTGTTTTTGAGCGAACCGATAATCTTGAAGCAACGGCTGCCATACTGTTACCCAATTGGGTTCTCGGTGCAGAACCAGACTTCAAAGCGTATGTTTGCTTGATACCATTTCTATTCCTAGCTAGTGAAGCGTGCGACGACATACTGGACACTGTTGCGCTTTTGACGGGTAAATTTGCACCAATTTTTACACTAGATTGGGACAAACTGCTCGCCGTGGCCGATTTGCGGACCAAACTCGTTTGCACCGGTGGACGAACCACGTTGCCGCGAATTCCACCTATCTTCGGTACCGTAGAAGGTTTTGACTGCAATCCTGCACGCTGTGAACCAGGTTTGGAAGCTGTCATGTTTACAACGGAAACATTCTTTGTTAAGCTTCTAGGCGCAATCGGTTCTCCCTTCGGTTCGCTTGGAAGGCTTAGCTTCTTTTCGTCAACAATAACATCGCTGCTTATACCTTCTTCTAACGGTTGAATAGTGGCTCCTTCAATTTCACCCGTAACAGTAGTTCCGTTACAATGCTGCTTATCATATTTCTCCAAATATTCTGCCAGCGTAAGATTTTCATCTTCCAAATTAGTTTGGGTGTACTGGTCGAGTTTTAGCACATAGGATGATTCAGCAACTCCATTGTCATCCGCTGCGGTGACAGCAGGTTCTTCGGAAGGTGTTGCCGAAGCATCTTTCGTATCGTAGCGGGACAATTTGGTTGAGCTTCCTTTTTTACTGAGGCTCTCTGTAGACGAATGTGGTTTCTTGGGCGAACTTATCCGACCGGATTCTTCCGCCACAGGACAGGGACTATTTTTGCCAGAAAAGCTTGGACTAGATTTACCTGACATCCCCGGGCTCGAGAGCTGCTTGCGAACTCCTGTTTTGGGAGAAAACGGGATGGTAGTAATTATTTTTAAAATCTTGCACCCTATAAATGGTACAGCATGGATACTTACGCGGCACTGGATTGCTTTTCCGCACTTCCCATGCTAATGAGTGGGGTCGCTGTGGTAAAGGAGTAGCCTCATAATCCCAGGACACCTTAAACCATTCGGCAAGGGCTTTGAAGTCACGAATATAGTTTTCCAAAACCAATATTGCTTCCTTGCATGATGATAGATTTTCGTAGCATTCGACGGTTAGATAGATTTCATTCACCTAAATTGAGGATCCAACATTTGATTGTTAACGTACAATTTTTACAAACAATAATAACTACTTACCGAGCGCTCTAAGTTGCCAAACAGAAAAGCCCAGTACCGTGCTTGTAGTTCGGATTTTTTATCGCGTCCCGTCGAGGCACTTCGTACGCGGGGTCCTGTTTTGGTTAGCGATTTTTGACGTTGCGACACATGTGATTGTATACAGCGTGGTCTTACACCAATGGGGGGTCTTTTCGGAAGACTTCCTGTAGGAACGATAGCAGCAACAACAACAAAAGTAACACATACTACTTAGCTAACTATCATGATTTATTCTTTACTTACGCTGAGATTCGCCACCACTATCCGACAGGTGGTAGAAGTTTTTCGCCTCCTTGCCTTCCTGATTGAAGTACTTTCGATTATCCATTTCGCTTTAAGGAGAGTTTCCTTCATTCCTTAAAATCATTAATCTGCGCTCGTAAAAACAGATTAAAATCCGTGTGTAAATTAAGGCACATTACCATCAAACAAAGAATCCTTCAGAACACATAAACAACTCCTAATTTGGTAATATTTGATTCTTGCGCAGGTGAATGTGATGAAAATGTTTTCAGTTCGTTTGTTAACTGTGGCAAATTGCTAGCGCAACACGTAACTGCCTCACTAATCAGAAACGTTACCTGAGAAAAGCAACGCATAAATACCATGGAAAAATTGGGAAAACTAGATTTTACACAACACAACAAAGATCGCACTTCGATGAGTTTTTTTTTTAAGTGGGAAGCCAAGGCAACAAACAACAACAACCACAATGACAACGGCTTACTATCGGACATGTTATTTGACTGGACTTGTGCGTATGAAAATCCATTTAATTCATTATTTATGTTTTACTTTATTGCAGTAACAAAATAATTCGAAATTCTTGTAACGTACAGTAATTCACTTCAAAAATATTGGTTGTTACGATATTTATGCAACAACATAAAATTAAAATATAAACCAACCCAGCGAAAATTTGATACTTGGGTCAAACTGAATATTTCGGAACTGTCATTTTTCAAGTTCAACGAGTTTTGCACGAATGTTTTTAGTTTGCTGTTTCTAGTGCTGCAGAAATTTTATTTCAATATGGCTGAAAGTAAGCATTCTATCCAAATTGCCAAAATGAAGGAACTAAAAAAGAAGATGAGCACATTGTATAAAGGTAAGACTACCGTTTAGCACTCTACAGCACTTGATTATCATACCACAATCTATCTCGTGTAGAGCAACCCGCTGAAGAGCAGCAGCAACAGGGATCGTCGCATTGGGAAACAATTTACTGCAACATTAATTGTGTGATGGAACAGCTAAAAATACATAATCTGAAAGCGCAACAACTTCAACAAACCGAACCATGGTCCGAAAAGGATATGGTAAACTTAACGAAGATTCTTGAGCTGGCATACACTTGTTTTAAGGATTGCGCTTACATCAACCAACACGCAGAGAATGTCGATGGCAATCCATGTAACTCCACAACCCAACAGCCCGTGTTTGGTGAACAAATGGCCAAACTAAAGCAGCAGCTTGATCTCCTTGCATTCGAAATAACCAAACTAACAACAGTGAAAGAGGCGCTTGATAATATCTACTCTAGCTATAATATGGAGCTGGCTGTTACATCAAGCGATCAAGATAATGAAGAAGAAGACGTCTTCGACTGATTTCAAGTTTACGTGCCGATAAAAACATTGCCATTAGTGGTACTAAATTGTAATTATTTAATAAATATTATTACTATAGCGTTCATAAATCTGTAATCTATTGCACAGACAACGGAAAGCAGTTGGGAACGTAATTTGTTGGGATGCGATAATAATGTAGATAATGCAAATCAGAAGAAATAAATAATAAATACAGACATACAGCAAGAACAACACATTTTTTAATTTGTTTATTCTATTCCGAGCTCGGAGCGAATTTGATTCGTAAGCCCTGGCCACATGAAAAGAAAACGGATAGTTTGACAACTGACGCGACCAAGATTCATATTTTCCAAGTTTCTTTAGAGAATTTTCGTACTGGTGCATGTCATAAAAGCGAATCGTTTTTAAATATTTGTAATACCTAGCAAATATTATAAGCTATAGCTATAGATATTGTAATGAACCATGCAAAAAATACGTTTTAAATCATGCAAGACTAATATGGTTAATTGTTGTATGGCATATACAGCACAAACAGGTAAAAAGAAAAAAAGACTTCATATGATTCCTTGAAATAAACATTTGAACTGTTTAAGGCCATCATACACGACACTTTTTAATATTCCTTGCAAAACAAGACAACGCCGATTATGCAGGTGCTATTTAACCGGTTGCACGTGTACACAACAGGTTCGGGTATCAAATCCCATCTGACTATCTTCCCGTAGCACGGACTTACTATCCGACTACGAGGTAAAATAAGTCTAGTTTCGAATATCATATGACAATTATTATGACTTATTCAACAATAATGTTAAATGTACCTTATTCAACAATAATGTTAAATGTACCTATTTCTTTTATATATGACATTCGTTTAATAAATTTTCTTTTATATATGACATTCTTCGACGTTTAATTTTTTCTTTAAAAATGCTAGGTGGTTCACTTGTTCCAATTGGATCAATTAATTGACCTATGCTAATTTCCACCACTTATTTCGATGACACCGTTAGTTCGCTAGGACTATTTTCATTCATTTTTTGATTTCGTACCTTTGCTAAGAACATTTGCACGTTCAACGATCCAAACTCAACGTATTTTTAATTTTTAACTTTCATTAATCTTCTAGATCGGCTATTTTGCCAAAGATGGCGCTAATTCCATCATATAAATGTCTCAAATTGACGCATAAATGACATCAGTAGAAAAAGCAATATGAAGAAAAATAAGACAACTTATGCCAGCTTATTTCAGACTGTACCAATTTGTTGTCTGGGAAAAGTTGCGTTCCGTCTCGCACTCTGCCGCGGTGGCCAGGAATTTCTAAAAGGCAAGTGTAGTCGAGAGAAAAATCAGAAGGTTTTCCTGTTTTGATATTTTTTTGGAAGCACAATACAACACTCGTGCTTTGTTTCATGTGCCCCATCATTATTGCTTCCGCGCGGCACAGTGATACAGTTTGCGATTTACGCTGGAGATCAACGCTTTCGATGTTCGGAGTGAAAATAGAAAAGAGAAACGGCCAATGTCACCTAATCGTTTGAGGTGGCACAAGTGTAACACACCTCCCAGCCGATGATAGGGGAGAAGAAAAAACAGTGCTTCTAACCCACAAATAGTGTAATGACTAGTACGGGTTTGTTTTATCGTGAGGACGCATAAAGCCAGCATTCCGCCACACCGAGAGGGCAACATTCCTTTGCGTAACTTCTTGGACGCAGTGCCTCTGGGACTGGTGCACGAAGGCCCATTTTCTGATAGAATTACCACCGAACCGAACCCCGACCGCCGTGCCTCTCCGCTGATTGCTCTACGCTCCGATCCTTTTGCGGAGAAGAGTGTTCTATCAGGAAGCCAAAAAAAGGAACACACATATAACCGAAAATGACATCATCATCAGAACTAGAAACCCTGCGGTCCGAAATCGAACGCCTGACGCGGGAGCTGGACCAGGTGAGCAGCGAGAATATTCAATCTGCCAAGTATGGTTTGGGGCTGCTGGAGGAAAAACAAAACCTGCAAGTGAAATGTGAGGAGCTGGAATCGCTGTACGAGAACACAAAACTCGAACTCGACATTACACAAGAGGTAAGTTTAGCATTTGTACATACGGCATTTGTGCTCCACGATAGCTCAATAAATAATAGGTAAGTCCATCAAAGCAAAGGGAAAACGCATCTATCGGAAGAGTGGTGTTGTTCGGTCAAAGTAACACCAGGTGCACCAGGTTGCGATACTATGGTGAAAGAAAAAAAAGCCTACTGCCACGCCATCCTCGCCATACAATTATAACAATCTAATGATTCACCGCACATTTTGGTCTCATTTCGTTTTATTTCGTTTCACATCCCCATGGCACAAGCGAAATGGGTGAAATTTTCATTCGTGTTTTCTCGCCTATGGAGCTCGATCAGAGAGGGTGGTAGCGTTGGCGGCTGAAAATAGCGGCAGGGGAATTGCTTTCTGTTATTGTAACTTCCGATGATCACTACAATTTCATTTGAAATGCAATCGAAATCGCAAACCTACGATTTGACGCTGCTCTGTACATGGTACGCACCTTTTAGCAAGGTTCAAACGGAAACGGTTGAACAATATTTTGAACATCCACACATGCAGTATGTCCGCGTGCACCCCACATGCAGCAGAATGCACACGACTGTGGCATATGTGTCGGTATTTTGGTCTCGTTCCCAGACTAACGAGACCATTCGAGGAAATTCGCGTGCTTGGATTCTTGAATTGCTTTCCAATTAGGAGATAAGTAGTGCCCATGGTACAATTCTGCTCTTTAGCTATTGATCAATTTCATAACTGTGGGCGAATGGAGTTGTGCAAATAATTGTTTTCATTCCCTCAGTTCCGTTTTCCAATCGTCCGTGGGTCATCTTCGTGCTTCAACAAGCATTGACTGTCGTCGGCAAGCGTGGTTCAGGCATTTGATGGCTCTCAACACCCATCCACAATTTTTACCCTACAAGAAAGTGTGTATTCACCTGCCTAGCTAGCACCCAATGTTCCCAATGGTCGGTGGAAATTCACAGTAAATCAAAGCGAAACGAAATAACGCGTGTAACATGTGCAACGCGTTATGGTTGAATAGTTTTTTTTCTTTAATCTTCTTTCCTTTCGCTGTTGTATTCTCGTGCAATTTTCCTTCAATTTTCTCTTACGTCGTTGCATGCCGATAGCTTCACTGATAAAACTTCACATTTGCACCGTTGGGATAATTTATCAATACCGGCTCGTTTTGAATGGTTCATTACATACAAAACGGCAGGTCTGCCACGCGGCCGGCGAATCTATTTTGAAGGTCAATAATAAGCTCGGCACAGCGAAATAATTTAAAACGGATACGATGACTGTGCGCACCTCAATAAAGAAAATTTGTTTACATCATTTAACGTAATAGTAATGGTTCCGGATATTGATCCAAGTAGGTGGGGTTGCTTAGCGAATAAAAAATAACAAATGTTAACCTTTTTCGAGTGTATTTTGCTATCGTTAGACGTGTCAATAGTTACTTTTATGCCAATGAACACGATTTCGTCAGATTATTATTTTCTGTTTAAAACTTTACTAAAATAAATGGTAAATAAATAATCTAGGCATTCTAAGGTATAATTATCCTAAACACATTTAAATGATTACAAAAAGAAACAAAAACATCAACATAATGTAATCCGAATTTCAATGGTTTATTTGTAGGCTTTACAAAAATTTCAAAAAACCCAACAAGTCACCACGAAGACAGGCATCGAACAAGAAGATGCATTGCTCAACGAATCGGCGGCGATGGAAACATCCCTCAACATGCAGATCGTGGAGCTGGAAAATGAAACCAAACAGCTACGCCACGAGCTAGACCGTGTAACGAGCGAACGGGACCGCATGCTACAGGAGAACGCTGAAATAGGCCGCGATAAATCCGGTACCGAGGCGGAACGAGCGCGGCTTAAGGCTGAGCTGAAGGATATGAAATATCGCGAAGCCCGTATGCTGGCCGACTATTCGGAACTCGAAGAAGAAAACATTTCCCTCCAAAAGCAGGTGTCCAGTTTGCGCAGCTCTCAGGTTCGTGAAGAATGCGGGAATGGGTTCTGTTTAATGAGTACAAGGATATATGATTTTTTTTGTACGGTTCTACTTCCGACAGGTGGAATTTGAAGGCGCAAAGCACGAAATTCGACGGCTCACGGAGGAAATTCAGCTGTTAAATTCGCAGGTGGAAGAATTGGCTAGTCTTAAAAAAATAGCTGAAAAACAGATGGAAGATGCCTTGACTGCACTGCAAGTAAGTAATGTGGAGTGTGTCGCGTGAAAGTTTTAAAATTCCCAACAGTAAATTCATACGGTGTGCCTTTGTTTTGTGTGTGTGTGTTGCAAGGTTGAAAGGGAGAATAAATACGCTTTGAAGAAAGAGCTTGATGCACATATCAACCGTGAATCGATGTACAACATAAGTAATCTGGCATATAGTATACGTAGTATGGAAGAAAATGCCCTGAATAGCAGTGACTGCGAAGAGGAAATACCGGCATTGAGGTAGGTCACTTTGTAAAATTGTAAAGCAATCGGAGAGTCCTAATGAATGAATTTTCTTTTCTTAAATTTCGTACAACGCAGAGATTCCACCCTAAAGCGTTTGGAAGCTACTCTCGAAGCAGAAACAGCAGATCTGAAATCGCCCGACGCCACAAAAGGTGACCTGTTCTCCGAGATCCATCTGAACGAGCTTAAAAAACTCGAGAAACAGCTGGAAACGATGGAAACTGAGAAGCTCTGCCTGACCGCAAATCTGCGTGATGCTCAACAAAATCTAGACAAAAGCCAGAACGATTTGCAAAACTTTATGGCAAAGTTGATGTTGCTCGCTGCACACGTGGATGCACTGCACACGCTTAAAAAGCAGATTCAAATCGAAGAAAATATAACGGGTGAGTGTTCATATTCTTTTCCTCCAAATCCGAGAATTACTACTGATAAGTAGCAATAATTGCACGGAGTATGTTTTGTTTGTTCCCATACAGATACATTTTATATGCGTATTAATTTCATAATGCTTCATTTTATCATTTCTCGTGTAGTGTCTGCCGCAAAGGACAAAGATGCGAATGACAAATTGAACGAAGCCATCATGCAGTACTCGAGTTGGTTTACATTGAGCTCGAAGGAAATTGATACATTAAAGGCTGATTTGGCAGAGCTACAGAAAGGATTGAACTGTTCCGACGCAATGACTGTACTGCGCAATGAAATAACGAATCTAAAGAACAAGGTAACATTAATGAATTGCATTTGCTTCTTCCTTCTGGTCATCAATCCGTCTTACTTTTGTTCCGGATTTTCTTTAGCTTTTGTCTGTTGAACAAAAATCATTGGACTTGCACAGTGACATCCAGGTGCTCACGACGCTATCGCAAACAGCCGGCCAAAGTTTGAACACGACGCGAACCAACTTGGTTGCGTTGAGCGACGATTTAGCGCAACTATATCACCTAGTATGCACGGTTAACGGGGAAACTCCCAATCGTGTACTGCTGGACCACAAAAATGACGACTTAAGGTAACAGTATATAGGGATAATGTTTTAGATAGCCCAAATCTTAATCCAACCATTTCTTTGCTTATATTTTTATTTGTATTTAGCTTTGAGAATGATTCATTGACGGCGATTCAGTCGCAGCTGAAATCGGACATACTTACCTCGAAGCCGCATGTTTTCGAAGACCTGCAAGCATTGAGCGATGCAGTTGAAATTCGTAAATACGTTGACACCGTGAGTGACCAGATTCGATACCTTAAAACTGCCGTCGAACACACGATCGAGTTGAACAAAGATAAGGTGGTAACGGATTCCTCAGTTACGTCGTCGGGCGATGTAAAGGAGGCGAAGGAAGAGATTGCCGATCTGCACGAACAAATCATCAAGCTGCGCAGCTTGCTTTCGACGAAACGGGAACAGATCGCAACGCTGCGGACTGTTCTCAAGTCAAACAAGAACACGGCCGAAGTGGCGCTGACGAATCTGAAATCCAAGTACGAAAACGAGAAGCTAGTCGTCAGCGATACTATGTCAAAGCTGCGAAACGAACTACGCATTCTGAAGGAAGATGCAGCAACGTTTTCCAGTAAGTTACGATCAATTCCCCACGTGGTGGGACCACGGGTGTTCACCATCGAAAAGTGCGTCTTATGCAATTGCAACTTATTCTGTTTACTCGCTTTAAAAACAGGTCTTCGCGCTATGTTTGCGGCTCGCTGCGAGGAGTATGTCACTCAGGTTGACGAATTAACACATCAGCTCGCAGCAGCTGAAGAGGAGAAGAAAACACTGAACCAGCTTCTTCGGTTAGCTGTGCAGCAGAAGCTAGGATTGACGCAAAAGCTAGAGGAACTTGAGATGGATCGGTAATTGCTTTATGATTTTTTCAAATACGAATAACACAATGCTAAATGTATTATTTGATGGTATGTTTCTAGTGAAATGCGCCACGTGCGTCGTCCAGCAGCTTCCCAGCGTGGTGGAGGTGGTGGTGGTGGAGGAGGAGGCGGAAAGTCGGCATTCTCGCGCGGCCAACCGGCCCGCAACAGCCTTCAGAATCCGAACAGCAACAGCAATAGTAACAATCCGAACCAAGCTTTCTTCTAACATAAGGTGAGCGTACAACGTAAAATTCTGGCGTTCCTTTACACACTGCTTAAGCTGTAAAGTGAAACATACCGGGTAAGAGTGTTGTAGTTTTAGGTAACGGTAAAGTGGAGTGATGAATTGCAACCAAAAATTATCATCGGCATATGTGAATCTTTCATCGATCTCCAGGGTTTTGATTTGGTTGTGTCTTGTTTTACGCTCTTTTTCGTAAACATAAACGTTCAGAAAACACACAGAGCTATGACCAGGTGGTCCGTCCCACCAATGAATGAATGAATGAAATCGCATAGTTGCGTTCCTGAAGCGAACGCAAATGACCACGAGTAGCTGTTTAACAAAGAAAAGCATATTTCCATCCATTAAAGAAACGAACGAGAATTGAAAAATAGTTGCAATATACAAACTCGTTGTAAAACGTACTGATCAGCGTAAGGATCGTGTGTTTCGGAGAAAGGCAGCACAGTGCGTCCAGTAAACCTGTGTAATTGTCCGAAGGACACAAACGAGCGCGCTTTAAGATATATTTATTCGCACCGAGTGTGGCAGCTGCAATAGCGTTTGAAAAGATTATTGTAACTAACGACAAGGGAAACATATGGTAGCGTTGTTTTGTGAGAAAAAAGGAGATGACTGATTGAGAGGCGCAAATTGATGAAGGTACACGTTTCTTTTCGATTATATTAACTATTGATTATTAGACAATGCTAATCACACGGTTCGGCAACCTTGTGTTGAACGGTGTCAGTGGTTGTGGTATGGATAATATTGGATGACTATAGCAGCACATGTGTGGCCGTAAATTTATTTCAAGAATTATAGATAGACGTTATTTATTGATTCACCAGCAAATACCATACCGATGCTGTAACAAAATTGTAATCGAATACTTTACTGCGACGAGACGACGGCGCGATTATCCAATTAACGGGAAGTTCTTATCTTTAACGATGCACTCATGTGACACAATTTAACGAAAGGGACCTTTTGTTCATCGGTTGTAATGGTGGCATATAAAGCACACGACGAAATCTGGACCAACATTTTTATGACTTCCACTGGTTCCTGATGTTGAATCGACACGCATCGTAGTATTTTATCTCGTATTTACTCACCGATGCTGCTATAAAGGTTCGCAACAAAAGTGAGAAGCATGAGTGGTAAAGTAAATTTGTCACACGTGCAAGTTGCACTGCATGGTGTGTATATTGATTTCAATCCTTCAAGATTACTCGACACCACTGCTTGTTGCATTTTATACGATAGCAATGGTTCGGCTCGTTTAGAGGACGGCCGCTTTTCGTGAACACTGAATTGCAAAGTTTAGTGATAGGGTTGTTAGTAGAAAATCCTAGAAGTAGGAACATGGTCCCAATCGGTGGCTAGCATCGCACTTCCTTTTATATTCAATTAGGTCTTCCTTGGATTGTTAGAAAAACAGTCGTTTAAAGTCGGGTGTCTAAAGCATTGTAACCGGTAGTTTGTTAAATATTAGGCATCCCTCACACTAGAAACACGGAAATTATTTGCATTGTATCCGTTCTTCATTGATACAGCATCTAGTAACTATCTGTCCAACATAGTACAGGTTAGGTTTTCGAAATTGTGATTTTTGTCAGTTACGATATGCAACATATTCTCAGACATGAATAGAGCAAGGTAAATTAGAAACAAAATTAGGAGAACCGTATCGAACAGTGTCAAAAGTAATGAAAACAAAAAAACAAAAACGAATTAGTAACCACTAGACGCACTCGTCGATGTAATTCAACGGGTGTGCGTGTCCTCATAGAAAAAAAACTTCTAATCGTCCAAAATTAATTATTAGAACGTTATATCCTCTAATCAATCCATTTGCCAATATTTTTGAGAAGAAACAGGTTATGTGAATAATAAAGATATTATAACAGCAAAACTGCATGGAAATTTAGTGTAGCTGTTTGTTATGTTGTTGAATCTGTTCTTGGATTAAACAATGACAAACAACAAAAAACACACAACGGCATGAATTGTGCGGGCAGAAAGAACATCGCATTACAATATGGTGAAATCTCCAATTGGATGTAAGACAAAGATATGATTAAACATACACTGTAAAAGTCTACCGAGCCATATATTTATTGTAAAATAGTGGAAAGTAAAGGAAAGCAACAAATATTTCCAAGAAGAAATGAAACAGGAAACAGCAGCTTATCGTTCTCAAAATAATGTTTAACAAAAATATTTGGAAATTCTAAATATTGAAACAGAATAATGGGTCAACTCGACTAAAGTTACTGGAAAAAAAACAAAATCGAAAAAAGGTTCATGTTAAGATTATTGTGCAATAGCAACTAAGCAGGAAAAAATCGAACCGATATTTCTTAGCCACTTAAATGGACAGCGTTGAAATTAGCACAAGAAGATTAGTACGGAATGCGATACGAAGTAACAACGTATGAACTACGAAATTAATAATAATTAATCACCGTCCCTTTTTTGAAATGAAGATGTTAAGCAGGCGAAACGAAAGAGTGTAATAATTAACTATACGAAAGTGGTATGACGCGAAAGACAGTTTTTGTACTTACGTAGTACATTTGCTATCAAATCGAAATCACACCATGTAGGGAGACAATTGTTAGAAATATTCCAGACATTGAAAGCAAATGAAAACAAAACACATTTGGATATCTCGTATATTGTATATATATATGTGTGTGTTTTCCCTTTTTATATTATAGTTATACAATGAATTTGGAAATTATATGTATCACGTTTATGAGTTGTCTTTTGCACAAAACAAACTACTCAGCAAATATCAAGCATCGTTTATTGTTTTGATTTCGTGAAATGCTGAATTGATCGTTGATTTCTTTGCTAATTAAAAGCTGGTTGCTATTATGTTTGGTTATTACGGTTAAATCGATTATACAATTTAAGGAATATACACAGCTAGTACTTTTATGTGATAGTGATGTTTCTTCTAAGTATCTTCTAATTTTGTTACAAAATCAGTGTAGAATGAAAGAGTCGTCAAAATGGAAGATACAAAAGTAACTCCCAATTCGAAAATGGTAGTCCACAACAGTAAGACTTGTACTGTAGCAAAGATTAGCATTTGATTAAATTTCAACTTTCAATGTAGATGCATTAATGGAACGAAAAAAAACACACAAACAACGCAGCATATTGTAACACCGGAAATATCAGCGATTGAAATATTGGAAAAGTTACAGTACATGAATTAATAGCACGGTATAAGTAAACCTACGGAAATTGTTTGTGCATCCTAATTTGATTTGATCCAAGAGTTGTGTTTCACGAGTACTGAACCATCGAAAAATTTGATATGTAGTGTGCAAAAATCCCTCCTTTCGTATCCATAGGCGTAAGGTTACTACCAGTACTATAACAGCATAGTGATAGCGTTCATTTAATTAGCAGTTTAGTAGGTGTAGTGATTGTAAGTAATTACCAGAAACAACAATCGTATTCCCTCCTAGCGTAGTGAAATTTATACATACTAACCATAGTTCGTTCTTAATTTACTACGACACAAGAAAACAATCAGGCGTAGGTTCCCAAATACTAAAACAAAAAGATGATAAAAACGAGTAGAAGAGAGTAGAACGAAAGAAGAAAAGTAAACGAGCAACTGTGGAAACTAGCAAGAATGATAGTACTCCACAAATGTCCATTTTGTGTCTATTCTTCGCACAGGTTTGAGTAATGTTTTGTTTCTGTTGGACAAATAGCAACCATTAAACTGGTAAACGTGGTAAAACGTTTAACATGTGTTTTATTGCCCTTGCGTTCGTTATTTTTGCTTTTTTGTTTAAATCTGTAGCCCTACCAGGCATATCTATAATGTTATCATTAGTATAATGGGTTTAAAAGTTTACGAGATCTTTCGTCTAATTTCCACATCATGCAAATCAAACAAGAAGTCATTTTCGACATGCATTACATTCTTTCTATTGATGCTACATTTTTACTTGTAGTAATATTTATTGGTACCATTTTCGCTTTTGAACGCTAATTATGATCGTTCTGTTACAGCTATGATAATATCTTTGCGAACACTCCGCTAGGAAATGTAAACGATGAACATCAATAGGTAGGCAGTGAGCATGGCACAAAAAAGGATACGATCAAGTGGCTGCACTACTTCCTGCCACTTAATCTCACATTCCTCATTCCCGCTAGAAGTCATATCATCATCCTGCTGTCGCTCACAAGCGTCCGACGTTTGTGTGTTCTGGTCCGCTTGTGTGTCATCCCAATCGTTTGACAATTTTTCCACCTGGCTGCCTCCGTTTAGATACCCGATAGAGAGAAACGATGCAAGTGGTCGATTTTTTCGCAAAAACCCAATCGTCTGCGCTACTGTTTGTGGACAATGATTAAATCGCTTCCTGGTGCCAATCTGACCCCTAACGAAATATGTCCAACCGCATGCAATGGCTCCGAAGGTAAACGACCCGAGCAATAGATGTGCCAGAGAGATGACTGGCTTCATTTTTACCGTTCCGTACCAGTAGAGAATGATAAGGAAGAGGCTTTGCATAACCGTACCCAGAACGACTGCGATCGTGCGTGCGCTAGAGTTTATGTTGAACCATAGACTGAACAAATTCAACAAGCAGAGTACTGTGAAGGAAAAAAAAATCATACTTCTAATTGGTAACACTTATTGATACGGGCAATGATCTACACGATACACTTACTGACGATCAGCACGAGAAACACTACGAGATGTGAACCGATCAATCGCTCGATGACAATATCCATGCGAAACTCCGGGCTCATCGTGCTATTGACAGTGGCCATCTGGAAGGAGGTAATTTTGTACGGCAGAAGCGGATAACTCGGGTAAGACAGACGGCGTTGGAAGTGGAACAGCGATAATTGATTGGTATCGTACTCCACGGAATAAATACGCAACGTGCAAATCTTCGTATCGAACGCCCAGTATCTTGGCTCAGTGTAACAGTCAATGGTGAAGGTGCACAGTACGGTATAGATAACTTCGCCATCGTAGCTGAGATGGGACTTGACACGAGAGCACTGTTTAGTGCTTTGGATACGAGGCGACCTGAAACGATACCAATCAACGTTAACAGATAGAAACAATTTTACTTAGTATTGGACATGAGTACGCGTCCAAGCGTGTCATACTTATGAAACGATTTAGCCGCAAACGTTGGAGTCCAAAGATCCTGTTCGGAGACGTTAATAGTTTCTATATTGCCACTGCTTCGTTTGTTCCAGTGCAGGAACGCGTCGTACCATTGCTGGAAAATACTTTCTACAACATCATGCCCTCAAGTGGTTAATTAAGAATTTGAACATACCATCAACAGCTCTAGGGTTATCTCCAGCTTCGAGTCATCGTTGCGAACCTAATTTCGAATACGAATACGATAACAAAAAAAAAATTACGATAACATAAGACAAAAACGTGCACTACGCAATTTTACATACTTTTTCAACATTGATCACTTCGGCACCGATGTACATGGCGAGACGATCTTGCTGATACTTTACTGGTCGGTAGCGTGGATTGTAACTGGTACCACAAAAAAGCGCATTTTTTAAAGCTCCTTCAGTACTATTAATTTCCATTTGATCCACACATACGAACGGTTTTGGATGCTCTGCCAAAGAAAGGTTTACATAAGAGTGACGATTTGAACGTATGAACGAATCACTCAACAACAGCAGCAAGCAAATAAATCTTCAGATGCAGCTTACCAGTCGCTACAACAACGGCTAATCCAATTAACAGCACTATTGTTCTAAACTTAACGATCATCTCGATTCTTTGCAGTAAAAAGCGTCTCTACGTATGACAAACCTAATCCACCATTCACTATCAACTGGACACTAGCAGTAGAATGCAGTTTGCCCGCTGCAGTTCATGTCCATACACTGCAGGGCACTGTACATCTCGTAGTGGAGAGAAACAGCACCATCAATCAGCACATTATTAGAATTAGTCAGCTGGATGCTGTTGGATAATGTTGGAGCGCAGAGGCTGATAAATGCATCATAAATGCACGTAAGCTTCGCATACGGCGCGGTACTGAAGGCATAGTGCGAAGCAAAACACAGGTGGTGGTAGTACTATGATCTAGGGATGGATGATGGGCAGGCCTGTTACGTCATGATGCCATGCGTATAATCATCATAAATTGGAACGGAGACAGCTGCTTAGGCAGACGGGCAATAAAATTACATGTAAGCTCGAAGATGCAAGAGACTTAGTTTTAAAGATGTGTGTTTAAGCAGAAAACTGTTGCTTCCTTGGATATTTGGCGTGTGCATTAGTAAGGGTTTTGTATTTTGTATTAACCATTCGCAACTCTCGCCCATGGTTAAAGGATACACATAGGTAGCATATATCGATTTAAACATTTCCACAATAATCAAATCGATTTAAACACTTTTCAAAACTGAAAATCAACCACTGTCCAGATGTTCACCATGGAACCGATTTTGGAGAAATTAGCGAAGAGAAATCAAGATCGGATATGAAATACGTACAACGGATTGAAACTGCCCAACCATACTTGATTTGTATTCTTCAACCTCGTACTATAGTGGGATATCAGGAACTGCTAAGGACAATATTGTATCATTCAATCCAACTCCTGCGGCCATGGACATAATCATCCGACGGTCAAAGAGGTAGAGGATAGTGTGACTATAGATTAACGAGGCTAACATTGAAATTATGGTAGCGCCAACAGCGGACACTGTCTATAAATTGAACGCAGGATCGCACTTGAAGACGTGTAAAATTCAGCAATCTTGAGCAATCTTGAGATAACCACCATATCACTGCCTAAGGTAAGTTATCCGCTCAAAACACCTTAAGCGACAGTTAAAGCTAGGACTACTATAGGACGTTTATATAGGACTTTCTGCTCTGAGAAGGTTGTCTCTTTTGGACGTTAGTTGACCTACACCTTACGGAACGGAAACAGGCGTTGTTGCTACCGCTGATGTTATCGTAACTTCTGTCCTTGATGTTGCTGTTACTGATGCCGTTATTGTTGAGACCTCTTTCTTTCCCTCTTTCTGCATTGCGTCTAATTGTGTTGAAGCCACTTCTGCTGCTAGTTTGTAGGTGCAGACGTTACCCACTTCGTAGATGACACTGTAGCGAACTGGACTACTTAAGAGATGTCTGAGGATTATTCGCTACAATGTCCTCACGTCGGAGAATCGCGAGCTATCGAACGGCTCATGCCATGTGCGGACGAAGTGAATCCACGCGAATCAAATGCATATATTCTTAAAAGGATCCGTTTCCCGAGAGCACCTGCGAAAGGTAGAAAGGCTGAGTTTTACCCTTAGAACTATATCCGCGTCAGATACGTTTCTCAGACATGTACTCTGTTCAAAGTTGAAGTATATCTCTTATCAATTTTCAAGCGGTACGTTGTCGACGCCGTATGTGTCTTAAGGACTCCTGCAGCGGACATAAACTATTGCTAAAGCGGATTGCAAGTGTTTGTAAAGTAAGTAATTGACACATTTTATTAATCTCTTACAACATTGTACAGTATATTTATAACAAAAAAGCCACTATTTACAAAAATGTTAGTACATCATACACGAAAAACACCAGTCACAAATTAATACTTTAGCTACTGATACATCATGGTACTCTAGCAGTACATATCAAACATATTTCGCTACAATTTCCATACATCTTGCTAACATTTTCTACACATTCCATAGCAATCAGAATATTGCTTATAAAAATTGCAATATATTGTTGATTTCAATCTATAGTATCTCTGTTCTTTTTGTTTTTTGGTAATGTGACGGTGGTTGTTGCAATAATTATATTCTTGTCTTGTCAGTATTGCGATTTAAGTATGGATTTATAGTAGTTACATGATGGTTGAACGCGTCAATCAAACTATGTCCCTGTGCTCTAAATTGATTGTTTTTCAATGACAATGACTAGAGTGCGATGGGGTGAAAATTGCGACCTCAACTATTGTTAAGCAGTTTCGGTCGGTCACACACGATTTGGCGCATTTAAATTCGACCAAACGACATGTAGCACAAAACGTGGTTCCAGCTGAATACAGCTTCAGACTAGAGAAGGCAGCGTGCAGTCGAGGCGAAATTTAACGTAGCTGGAAACACCAACAAACAATAATACCATCGGGTTTGGAATTATTGTTGATACCGTAGCGGATAAAGTCCGTGTACCGACAGTTTAATGAGCTAAGGAAGAATGTTTCGGCTCAGAAGACGACCAAACAGCTGTTGCGGACCGTAGACATTTTTCCGGAATGTAGCGTGATTGGTACCACAGAATCAAATTCAACACTATTGACCATGCCCGAAGTGGTGTAATGATGAATGCCAGCAAACCGTACGAATTCCAAAATATGGCCGCCAACAGTACCTCCACGGTCATGATAAGAATAAATGCAGAATTTTTCCAGCACGCCATCATCCAGCCGTAGTTCTTTTCTCCCGATCGACGATAAAAGCTGTAAAACGAATGAATGAAAAATTTGTAAGATGCTATTGGCAAGGCTTTGATAATAGCTCGTTCTCACCGTCGTACAACGTTGTTGGCAAATATGATAGTCAACGGTAGCTGGCAGAGCATCAATTGAAAGAACCCGTACAGATAGGTAAGTGTACCGGGAAGAAAGGCATTATTCACAAAAATACCCCATACAAAAACCACTCCCACGTGACCATCGATAACTTCTCCGATGGACCATGGTCCGCAGGTTAGGTACAGACAGTACCCCACAATGGGAAACATTAGGCGGTCCACGGTCGATAGAATCCACATCTTTCGAATCCATCCGCCGCAGCACATTGCACGGAGACGTGGCCTTGATAAAGTACCTTCTACAGAAAGGGAGTAAAAAATGGCTATCAATAGCTGTAGAATAGTTGTTACGATATTTCAAACATACTTCTTACGAGCGTGTGCCATATTCGAAAAACACACAACGGTACCAAATAGATGATCAACGCCACACTGAAGAACGTCTGGAAAACCTTGTTCGTGTCGTACATCAGCACCAGTTTGGCGAGGAAATCGAATTGTAACCGTGACCCGTCTAGGGTAAACTGTTGCTCCACTACACGACTTCTCCCATCCGCGTCCAGCACGTAAATCAACAGCTTGTGAAGTCCTCGCTTGTAGTGGCTCGGTTCCCAGGGCACTACGAACAGTTGGTGGCTAGCGCGTTTACAATCTTGCCAGCTACCACCATCTATTTTTGCCTGGCATTCTACAACCTTGGCTGGCGAAAAGATAAGCATGCGTATGTGGGTAGACTCCATTATCGTGCGAAGATCTTCCTTGCCTGGAATGTTAAACAAAGCATCCTTTGGATTTGTCACCAGCACCACCGGCCACTGGTTATGATGGATGTCGACAAACGAGAAGAGACCGTGATCGAACGCTGCCAAACGGTACCGTCGGTTGCGCATCCAATCGCCTAGCTCCAGCTCGAGAAAGCCTTCCTCCTGCAGTGTGTACATACGCGGTACAGCTCCTCCGAGCGTATGGAAATGTCCGGAAAGATACGCGTAAGCCTCCCGGTACCGACCGATTAGGTTGCGTATTCCACCCGTACCTAATCCCGGTGTAAGAATGCACGAAGTAGGATAGTGTCCGAACCAGACGGTGTAATTTGTTTCGAGTTCACGCGAACGCTCGGCAAGATTTATTAGATGCTGCGTTTCATTGCGTGAGAGCATTCCGACGAAGTTGAATGGGCGCTTAGGGCCGGGATCCAAACAAGCATCAACCGCTATAAATGTGTACCGTTCACCTCCTGCCATCAGGTGATGCATGTACGATCGGGTATGATGTTTGCCCTGGGCCGAATAGTTCGTAAACAGATCCTGGTGCGCCTGCAGAGCGGGCACATTAAAATTATCATGATTGCCCCGGATGTCCAGCCAAACCGTTTTATTCAACACGTTTGTATCGCGCAACACTTCGTGATACCAGCGCCATTCCTGTTCGTGCTGCTGGGAACCGAGAAAGTTGGACGTTTTTGCATCGGTAAGATCACCGGATGCCAACACTACCGATGGTGCAATAATGTCCACGGTACGGTTGCAGAACTCAATCAGCTGAGGCACACGCGACGGATCCAGATACATACTGATATGTATATCGGACACCTAAAAGAACGCACAAAAGCGATAAGTTTGATATTATTTCGGATTAAAGAGCTAACGCCTACGTGTACGTATACGTACCTGCAAAAACCACATCAAATGGTTGTGCTGATCGTCCAGCTTCAGCTGTTTAGGTTGCCGCTGCTGCCCATCGTTCGATGCGGCATCAAGCCGGTTACTTAGCTGCTTGTCGATGCCGATCAAATTGGCAAGGTTCGCAACAAATATCGAAAATACTACGATAAACACGATCAAAGCAAAAGCAACCGTAGTGAACCGCATCGTGTACACACTGCTATCAATCCACCGTTTCGCTTCAGTAATTTGGCCGCGTAATCACTGAATCCTGTATGCGTGTGTTCTACGCAACGATTTCAAAGAAATACATCACATTTCACACCGTTCTACAGTCACTTTCGCAATAAGTCAGCTTATTTTGCAAAGTTGTTAACAAACATATGTGATTGAGAGGGAAGTGGGGGATTTTTTTTATCGAATTCGTAGCAATACTCTTATCACTCTCGACGGGATGACGGTTTAATTTTTTCATTTGATTGTTGTGTTATGAAAACAACAAGGCTGACCTTGAGGAAATGGATTTTTGACAGTTGTTCGCGCCGGCGCACAACTTTCTGTTTACAAAATATTCTCTCTCTCGAGCGGAAGTGATGGGAAAAAGTAGGCTTGTGGCTCTGGACCAGTAGCAACAGCATTTGCAGACCGCGTAATTAGTGGCAGGGCACAGCTACATAAATCACTGCGTCGTCGTCAGAAGTCAAAGTAGAAAAAACGCAGTAATATTCGCTGCAAAGCGTGGATCAGAGAACGACACAATTCCTGAAATACCACAGCAGCCTAGGACGTCCGCGCTTCGTAATAAAAAAAAGATGAGCAGTGATGAAGAAATCGGTGAATTGAAAGTTGTGTACGATTTCATTGCACAGGGCAAGTTCAAGAAGGCTTTTGCCAGTGCCACGAAAGTTCTCGACCAGCGGTCGCCCCCATCACCGGCGGCCGAAGAGGAGGATCCGCTGCGGGAATTGTTTCTGTTCGTCGTGACCAAGTACGCGGAGCAGCTGGAGCAGGAGGGCAAAATCGAACAAGTGTTTGAAATCATCGAGCAAGGATTGGAATACTTCCCCGAGCATCCGGAACTGCTGAACGAGACGGGTGTGCGGTTGCAAAGGTAGGCGCAAAAACATCCCCTAGCCATTGTGCGCCTCCTGCAGGTGGCAGTAAACGCGCGCTATACGCATCGAGTGAGGTCAAGAGCGTGCTGCCGTCCGTGCTACTCACGGCTAACTGTCTAATGAAGGACATTTATCGCTACCTGTCTCGTTGCCTGAGGGCTAAAATAAGGGTAAAACGCAAGATCAAAGAAATTGCCGTCCAACTGTACACGATCGATAAAGGATATAAGCGAGGCTTCTTGTGGGACGTTGGCTGCTTGTCGATGGATGAAGTGAGGCATTTGCTTGATTCGTTAAAGAAGGTCAATCTGTTACAAAACTCGCTAGCAATTGTTCAGATTGGGCATGAATCGGGGGCCGATTTTGGTGTATGCGATGTGACTCGATGGTACGTATTGGGTCAACAATCGCGGCCCATCTTTGTCGATGTGTCTGCAGGACACTCCACACCGCGTACAGCGGACGTGCGTGTGATTACTTTACACAACGATTTGGTCGATTTGTTGCAAACTCGGCTAGCAGCTATCACTCACAGCAGTTGTCAGCATAGTCCCCAACCATTAACGCAAATCGTGCAGTGGCCACTTGGTGACGATGTTTGTCTCACAAGTGCATACGGTTTGTTTATTGGCTATCCTATAATTTATTGGTATGAGACGGCAACCACACAGGAGAACTGTTTATCACAGATACCTTTGACCATATTTCAAGCAGGGCTTAAATCCCACGTAGTTGAACCATTTGAACCATTTATCTCATTCAGCATACCAGCCGTATTATTAGACGAACCGGCAGTAAAAGCTGCCATTACTTCATGGAAAGAATCTGTTGAAGGGAACAATTTGGAATACGTTACATTTTCTAAGGTTTTTAATATTGTGATTATGTAAGAAATAAGCTGATTATAATGTGAACCATTGTTTTATGCTATCCTGCGAACTGTATGCCTGTGCGTGCAGTTACTCTGGAAGAGAAAGTATGCACCGTTAGCAATATTATTGGATGTTTTTTAAGAAACTTTTTTAATAAAGCTTAAACGCTCGTTGGCATTGTAAAAATGTGTATAAGTTACTAGCATTAATCAATAATAAAATAAGCAAACTATTTACGGTAATACACAGGGATCTTAACGTTAGCGTACGAAGCCAGAGATTGAAAAGGAAATAAAACAATTGCACATTGATGAACAACACATGAGATGAACTGTGATGAAAACGAAACGCAAAACAAATGCAACTGAGAAAAGAAGAAAAGTGAAAGAAATCAGGATAAGATGAGCTACATTATCGTACATTTGTAGTTTTGCTTTATTTTATCACTGTATCTTACCTTTCAGATATGGACGCTCGTTGGAGGCTTCCATCTGCTTCGAACGTGTGCTGTTGCAGGACTCCCGTTACCTGAAAGCTTACCAAAATCTGCAAAACACCAAGTGCGAACTTGTAGAACGATGGCACTTTCGTATGCTGAACGACGTTGTACGCAATGCAGCGTTTCGAGCCGCGATCGAAAGCCAGATTGCCGAAGGTTACAACGAGGTGCTGGATATCGGTACCGGCACTGGATTACTGTCGATGTATGCGCTGCGATGTGAGGGGATCCGTAAGGCAGCCGCTTGCGATGGGTCGGAAATTATGGTGCAGATTGCACGAGATGTGTTCGGTGCTAATGGGCTTAGCGATCGGATCTGTCTGTTTCAGAGCTATTCGCAAGATCTAAAGATCGGTGAACGGTTCTCCCTGATAGTGACCGAAACGCTCGATTCCGGTGCGTTTGGCGAAGGAATTCTCGAAACGTTAATTCACGCTAAACGGCATCTGCTGCTACCGGAAGGGAAAATTATTCCGGCCAAGGTAACGCTGTACGCATCCGGTTATCAATCGCGCGCCTTAACAGCAAGCAATATTTTGATCAACGAAACATTTATAGAGGATTTCTCATTGCCCAGCAATTGTTTGCTTTCGAAGGAAGGAACAAAGTGTTACGATGCGGAGGATATTGGGCGGATTCAGGCGAACGATGACTTTGAGTTTGTGACCGATACCGTAATCTCGATGGTGGTGGATTTTAACGATCTTGACAGTTTGGTGCGCTATCAGAATGGTACCGAGGAGGGCGAGGTAGAGCTAACCTGTTTAGACGATGGTCTCCTGTTGGATGGTTTTGTCGTATGGTTCGATCTGCAGCTCGATGAGCACCAAGCCATCAGTACGGATCCGACTACCAGCACGTGCTGGAATCAGGCCATCTTTCGATTAAACCAGCGCCTTCCGGTTGCAAAGGATCAACGATTGAAGCTAACGATGTCCTGCAAAGATGGTGCGCTCTCAATAGCGCACAATCTGAACTCGGTGGAAAATCAAATCAGTGTACACGAACACGTGCTGGAGTTTCTCAACGACAATGAGTACTACAACAGTCTAACGGAGGCTACCGAAGCGCTCGACGATATGGAAAAGGTACTCGATCTATCGCTCTTTCCCTACGCAGGATTAAAGCTGTTGAAAGAGGGCAAAGCACGAATGCTGTTCTGTCTCGATCAGGCGGAAGATTTGATTGAGTTTGTTGCGAATCAAAACGACATTCCAATGGGTAGCATTATGCTAGTCAACTCACTCCAGGAGATATTTCTACTGAATGACTATACGCTTGATTTGATCATTCTGCAACCGGTAGATGTTTTTGGACAAATCAACAGTGAACATTTTTGCCTTTATCAATCATTACTGGCCAAGCTAAAACCCATCGGTACGGTTGTACCATCGTCGCTAGAGTTGCACGGTAGCATTATCGAGTCGGATTGGATCGTGAAATGCAGCCGTGTAGAAAATCAAGAACTGGAGCAATTCCAGATCGATAAGTATCTCGCTTCGCTGGAAACAGAAAATCATCTGGACCTGGGTCCATTTTCCTACCGAAATCTTTCCCCTACGGTTAAGCTTGCGGATGTACAGTTTGATGGTAAGCTGCACGAAACTGCCCTGGAATTGGCGCTTACCGAACCGACCGACCCAACGCGGGTGCATGCCATACTGTACCACTATCAAATCGGATTTACACCTGAGCGACCACTGCTCGGTACAGATCGTGCTCAGTCCTTCGCTAAACGATCTGCCTTCATCATTCCTAAGTCTACATTCCACGGATCGTCAGGAGACGACGAACCGACCGATGCTCAAGCACAGATTGAGCAGCTATACATTACCGTACTTCAAAATCATGGAGTCATTAAATGTGATATTGCTTCCGTTGGACAGTAAAGCAAACAATGGTCTGCAAGGCAAATGCCACAACCTGCAATATACCATACACAATTCTTATACTAACAATTCCTAGCCACGTGAGAAGCAACCAATAACCTCTGATATAACACCCACCCACTTAAATGAAAAGAAATCATCTACATATGTAGCCAGTGGAAGTGTTGAGAAGGATTTTAACGTAGCAACTTAGCTTTAGCAGTGCAGTATTAGCCATCACAAGTAGATCGTACACAGTACACAGCATTCCTGTTGAAGCAAAAGCAATGTAACCCATCATTCACTCTGTGAGTATGACACATACAAAAATGTACGGAATACCCAAATACTAATCATAGTGAAAGCAATCTTAGTAGTGAGTTTTAGTGAATCAGTCAATGGATCAAGAGAAATGAAAAATTCGTCACATTACACCCGCCCTATGGGAAGGATCAGGAGTAGGCGTATTAGCATGGATAGCAAAAGCAATAAAAGCAAGTAGAATAATATTCTCACCATACCACGCACCATGATTCAGAGGAAACTATCATTACCAACAAATTGTGATTGGATGTTTGCAAATACACATATCAGCATTTACCGTTGATGCGATAGTGTGTTCCGATGCGCAATTGCTGTAATTCCAATTAAATGTACTAGTTTTATCATCACAATAAAATAGGATCATTTCAGTCAATGTGAGATTTCGATCGCGATATTTGTTTTTTTTACCTGTCCGATTCAACATTATTTACATAATGGTATAGTTATATTAGATTGACATTGTGCCCAATTTCATGTTTTTTTTTCATTTATTTTGTGTTATCTTAGTTATTTGTTACCTAGTGTAGTTATTTAGTTGGTGTAGCGATAGAGCCAACAGCGTTTTGCACATAACAACCGATACTGAATCCACTGAAAATCATTTCCCCATATATAAAACGAGGTTTACTAATAGCTAATAACAGGATGAACGACCTCCGACGCTGTAGTACCTGAAAGATGGATAAAGTATTTGTTTGTTCTTAGGATCCCCAAGAACCCTATTAGTAAAGCTTTTAGTAAAGCACAATAGGAAATTGCTACCAATCATCCGTGCTCTACACCAATTCTCGTCTGAATAATGTTGATATTTGCGATTATGTCTTGTTTGGCACTTATGGTTCCCATAGTACATCATGTAAATCATGTGTATTGTGATGTAAATATAGTAAGCTGTAACCGTCATGCTTCTACTAGATCGCATCATGTGTGTACCTACTTTTAAATTAACCGCTTCTCGCGATCCCGATGACAGTTCACTGCCTGCTTTGTGGCAGGGTTGCCATATTTTCTTGTTCTGCCAGTGCCATCGTTAACGATCAAGGTTTATAGTTGGAGCTCTCAATTTTTTGGTAAGGTAGCGGTCTCATTCTCAATAATGACACAAATAGTACTGATGAGCGTTAAAAAGCGGTAAACAATATGAAACATGAGCAAATGTGCTGAAGCACACATCGTGCGAATATTAAACAAATATACAAGGTTTCAATTGCTCAAATTATCGCATTTCGCAACCGAATTTATCTGTCGCTTGTCACTTTTGACATTGCGGTCATGGTGAGCAGTGCTGTCAGCGTATCTCATCCGCACGCAACGCGTATGTAACCACCTTCTCTATACACACTTAACTTCGCGCTTTCGAGTGAAAGATATTTTTTACCAGCGCGTTTTTGTATTTTTCTCCCTCTCGATACAAGCTGCAAGGTGCACGCACGAAAACAATAGCGCCAAACGTTGCGTAGGAAAAGATTAATCCATTCGGAGACAACTCGCACAGACGTAGCATTTACAGCGCTGCCGGATGAACAGATAGCCAAAACGGCTTGGGAAGCGAGAAATTCATACGGTGCTGCTGCTTCTCCGCCGAGACGAGAAAAACGCAAGCTCGATATGTCGTGCTAGTGTTCAAATATGAATGGTAAGTATGTTTTTCGGGCGGATAGAGTTGCGTAGAAGAAGTATGCTAGTGTTCCGGTACCTAAAACGATGAGATTATTGAACAGGAATAAACGGAAAAGCCTTCCGTTTCATTTAGCCAAACAGGAAGAAAGGAAGAAAGGAAGAAGGAACCGTATGACAGGCACGGTGTCGAAGTTTGTGTTGTGTTTGTGTGTCGTATGCGAGTGTGTGTGTGTACTGTGCACCGTTTCCTTTGCAAGCTTGCTAATGAGCATCCTTAAAATGTGTGTTTTTTTCTCTCTTTTTCCCAATAGTGAAGTGCGTTTAAATGGCTGGCCGTAAATCCGTAGCGGTAAGATAATGCATTGCTCTGATGCGTTTTGTATGCTTCGGGTTTCATTTACCTAGCGCCAGGATGGTGATCCAAACATTAGATTTTAGTTTAATTGTAAACGATAGGTTGAAATCATTGCTACATATTTACCATGCGCTTCACTTATTTGGATCAGTGTAATAATTTTCTTTGCAATACATTGTGAAAAGGAACTAATACATGTTTTTAAACATCTGATGCTCGTAGAAAGGAATCGTGCAATTATCGTCATACTTTAGAATGCAGCCGTGATGTGAGTGTGTGTATGTGTGTGGGTTTAACGCACGCATTTTGTTTGTGTATCTGCGGTTTAGCTAAGCAGTAATAATTTTTCTATTACAAGCTCAATAGCTGAACGATTTAGTTCTAGAAAATTTAGATCACAAGTGCTATTACATCCCACCTCGTTCCTGTTTTATTTTGATTACTTGCTCACTCCAGCCATGCACAATACATTTAAATGTACTACTGTCAACCAACACATGCATATACAAACGTACGCACACACACGCACACATACTCGTACGAACGAATGCTCATGCGGCATTCCCTGTGCAATGAAATATCGTATGTTTATTCGGTAACTAAACGTAATTTATCTTGTTTCTTTCTTTTTAGTTTTCAATCGAGCGTTGCCTAGTATGAATCCACAGGAGTTTGGTACTATGGTTTGGATGGGACAGCTTGCATCACCGCTTGATGAGAATTTAACAAATTACTACGGACCACCGCCGGTTTCAAGCGTCATGGAAGATATCACACAACAGACCCAAACTATGGTAGGCAATAGCAATGATTTTAATATACATGTCCTTCCCCTTCAACGAGATATGTTTATATGTGTTTCAAGTATGCTTAATATTCCTGCTTTCTAATGCAGAACACACAGTGATAACAGTTCCATTTATGCTACCAAGAAGAAGAATTGTTTTCTGTTTAAGCAAACATAAACAAAACAAAACACTCGTTTGCATTACAACATTATTTTTTTCACACAGCCATCACAAACAGCTATCTAGTGCTTCAGTTGCTGTATTATGTTTTAGTTTGTTCATCTTGTCTAATTTCCATTTCTTTTTTCTTCTATTTTCCCCTTTTTATGCTTGTTTGGTTTTGTCTTACGATTATGTTACACACACACAATGGATCTGATGCACACCACCCGCGCCATCCTTCATCATTGTAATTGTTGTCACCGTTGAATCGAAAATGTCTCCTGAACAAATGAAATTGGTATAAACTGTACCTGCATTCGTATTGCGAATATAAAAACACTCGTGACCTCCCGTGCTTTCAATCGATGCTGGACGTAATGTTGAACTACGATCGAAACTGTGGCCTTAAAATCTCTTTTCCACCTTAACGTCACTAAAAACACAATAATATTACCGTGCAATGTTTATGTTTTACATCCATCAACTTATGCGTGTGCATTCTGGTGTTAATAATTGTTGACGTTAATCATTGTTAATTAATCTATGTATGCATGTGTGTATACACACGAATGCGTGTCGCATTGCTGGATGTTGTTGGGCGTAACGAAACGTCTTAATTTGGACGGCCGAAACTTTAACCATCATTGGATCTGGCTCTTTGTTGGTAACGAGCAGGACATGAATCCAGCTGCCATTAGTTCGCTCATAAGCGAATACAGCGGACACTTGACGGCTATTCCCACACCGTCCGGAATGGCCGCAGTGCCGAATGCTGCCGAGGCCCTGGCACTGACTAATCCGGAATTGTTCAATATTCAGCAGCAGCAGCAGCAGCAGGCGCAACATCATCAGCAGCTACTGCAACAACAGCTTGCACTGAGTGGATATGGATTTTTGGATCAAACCGGTGCACTGGCCGCTGCAAACAACGTTCCAACGCATGGCAACACACCGGCAACAGCGGCAGGCATTGGACCACCAAACCTGGCCGCTGTTGGCATGCGTCTTATGGACGGGAGTGGGAAACTTGCAGTCAACAGCAGGGTACTGGCAGCGGCAGGTGCAGTAGCTGCAGCAGCATCATCGTCGGTCTCAGATGATGATGGAAATAACGAAGGATTGGAGGCTCCTGGAGAAGATGAAGATCATCCCACATTGCAAAATTACGAGCAGTATCAACAGATGATAAACAATGGGACAGGAAGCGATTACCTTTCCGTGTCCGGCCAGGACAATTTGCTTCCGTACAAGTTTATGAACGATCCACACTTGATGCAGCATCACTTCCTTGACTATGACGTCATGGCAGATGCTTCGAACAGCAACAGCAGTAACAGCAATAGCCAATGCAGTCCTGGCGCAACGGAAACAATGGACGTAGACCATCAGAGTGGTGTATCGAACCAAGCGGTTTCACGATTTCAACAGCAGCAGGCACGGCAACAAGAAGCCCTTAGCGGTGGAGTATCTTATCCTGCGACGCTCTATGGTGGCCCAATGCCTGTTGAACGATATCCGAGTAAAAAAATTAGACCAGTGAAGAGACCTGGCCTGGTACTAAAAACCCCCATAGCTTACAAAGGTGACATAGATCCGTCGGTGATTCCCATACAACGCGATGGCATGGGTAGGTTTTCTTAAGTTGTTATGTTTTTATTTGAAATAATTTGATATTTATTTGCCGCCATATCGGTTCGTTTCGCTATGAGTTCACTGTGTGCTGGTAGTACTAATTCGTTTTTTCTTACGTATAAAATAATTTTCTACCTACATTTACACATCATCCTACATTACACATCTGTGCACTTCATTACAAAATGCATATGGAAAGACAGCTGATTTAGTATAGTAACTATTACGAGTTGTATGAAGCTATCAAGATATGGAATGGAACGGAGTTGTGTGTGAAATGATGAAAGATCCTTTTAAAACTTGATTTATTAAAGAATATTTTATGGTTTCATTTGAAGACCTCCTTTTTACACACTAAATATACAGAGCACAGAAGTGTTTCTTTGTCGTGTAATGATCCCTAAGTTACTTAATTCACTCTCCCCTTGTTTGCACAGCGATCAGTGATAAGACGTTTTAATGCTTGACTTATCCTCTCTTGTTTTGTTTTTGTAGCTATCTGCGAAAAATGCGGTGCCATCGGAGTAAAACATTCGTTCTACACAAAGCAACGGAGGTTTTGTAGTTTGGCATGCGCCCGCTCATTCGAATCACTTCGTGTGTACAGTGCACCGTTCCGAACAGGATCTGGAAACAACAAAGTAAGTACGGCAAACGACGACAACAGCAGCAGACCACTAGCCACGTCCTCGACGAACGACAACACATCCTCCAGCATCGGGTTGTTGTCGACACCGCCCGATCAGTTAATAGATGATTCGAATTTGTCCACGGGGGACGAGGATAGCAAACGTGTGCCGTTACAGCAACTGCATCAGCATCAGGAACAAGTACAAACAATCGGCTATCGCTTCAAGATGTCCGGAACATCGCAAACTCAGCCGAACTCTGGGAGTGGCGGAGGTATCCATAGCAATAGCAATAGTCACGATGGTAGCAATAACGCCACCAATGGTATGTTTGGTGGTAAGATGATTGGAGGAACGGGCATGATACAGGAGCTATTGCCCCAGGAGGAAATTCCTCAGCTACCGAAGGGAAACCGTTTACCGTCCCCGTGTCCACAGGACGACCGTATCAACAGCATTCGTCGGAAACCTAACGAGTTTCACAACTCTTACGATTGGACGCAAGCGCTAGCGGAGCCAAAGTTTTACGCCGCACCGGTCACCTGTTTCAAGCACGCGCCCGGTTACGATATGTGGCCTAACGTAGTGATTGGGATGAAGGTGGAGGTGGAAAACACGGACTGTGATGTTCCGCAGGCCCTAATTGGAGGTATACCGCATAGCTTCTGGGTGGCGACAGTGTTGCGCATCTGTGGTTACAAGGCATTACTTCGCTACGAAGGCTTCGACGGGGATGCTTCGAAGGATTTCTGGGTTAATCTGTGCTCGGCCGAAGTTCACCCGGTGGGTTGGTGTGCTACACGCGGCAAACCACTGATTCCACCAAAGAGCATCGAGAAACCGTCCCCGGATTGGAAGGAATTTCTCGTGGCAAGGCTTTCGAATGCGCGCACCCTTCCCTCGACGTTCTACAATAAAATTAGTGATAGTTTTAAGTCTCGGTTTCGCGTTGGTTTGAATCTGGAAGTGGTGGATAAAAATCGTATCTCGCAAGTGAAACTAGCGACCATCAGTAAGATCATCGGCAAACGATTATACGTACGGTACTACGACAGCTTACCAGATGACTATGGTTTCTGGTGTCACGAGGACTCCCCACTGATACATCCCGTCGGTTGGGCAACGACGGTGGGACACAACTTAGCCGCGCCGGAGGAATACATGGACAGGATGAATGGTATTGTACTACGTTCGCTGTTACATTCAACACAGTCATGTGTGGTGTTAATGTTAATTGTCTTTCGTTGCAGCGGCAAGTGATCAAATTTTAGAACCACACGAAGACGACGCTACGATGGACCTGTTTAAGACCAACTTTCAGTTCGAAGAGTACTGCTACGATGGTAAGCAAACAGGGTTCGAGGAAAACATGAAGCTGGAAGCTGTCGATCCACTAAACCTTTCCTCGATCTGTGTTGCCACGGTCATGACGGTGCTGAAGTTTGGCTACATCATGGTACGCATCGATTCGTACGATCCGGACATTAATGGGGCAGATTGGTTTTGCTATCACGAAAAATCGCCTTGCATTTTTCCGGTCGGGTTCTGTGCAAAGAACAACATAACCCTGACGCCACCGAAAGGATACGATCATAGCACCTTTACCTGGGAACAATATCTGCTCGATACCAAGTGTAAACCGGCAACAGAGGATATCTTTCATCGAGACCAAATTCGGCAACGGTTTAAGGTAAGCATTGCTTCTCAATGACGAAGATGCCGCCCTTGTACGATGTACGAACCACGCTAATGTAATTGAAATGCTGTGATAGGTTGGAATGAAATTGGAATCTGCCGATCTAATGGACCCAAGACTGATCTGTGTTGCAACGATTGCACGGGTGGTTGGACGTTTGCTAAAGGTACACTTTGATGGTTGGGAAGATGAGTATGACCAGTGGCTGGATAGTGAAAGTCCCGATATCTACCCTATTGGATGGTGTGTGCTAGTGGGTCACAAATTGGAGGGTCCACGTATTCTGCCAAAGGTAGTGCCGACACAAAAAATTTCACCCAAAACGACCAAAAAAGGTAAAAGAAAGAAAAAGCTGAAACTGGAACCTCCACAAGATGATGGTGAGTTAAAAACGACAATGAAATCAAAATAGATGTTAAGAAAACACGTTTTGATTTTAGTGAGAATATTATGTTGATGTGGTGTAGAGTAGAGATGAGAGTAAATGGAGTTTTTAGTTAATCTTTTTGCTGGAAATTACAGACCACTCGAATAATCGCTTTGATCGCTGTAACGGTACGAACATGTAGTTAGTGTAAATAGTCGTACATAAATAGGTTAACATTATTTCCATTGTACATTCTTCAACAATATAACCATCATACACACGATTAACACATTTGAACTTTTCCTTTAATCGATCTCAACCATTTATCTCGTTCAGAAATAATGGGTTGTACACATTATATCGATAATTTTGCAGCCCAACCAGCGCCCACGACACGAACGGCGAGAATAAAAAAGGAACAAGAACACTTTGAGCAGCAGAAACTGTTGTCCGCAAATCCAGGACAATTCGACTACAGTTCTCTCAGTCACATGGTTACGACCGAACTGGGAGGTCAACTATCGCAACAGTATTCGAGTGACAGTGGCACCTCAATGCTAATGGGGAATCAACTGCAAATGCAACATAATCACCAACCTCCAGAGCTGGGTATTGCGTTGAGTGGTAGCGACATCACCAGTGCATCGACAGCTTTACACACATTCATCAAACACGAAACAAACCACGACACAACAGCATCGCTGCTCAGCGGAACGAGCTCACTCGGACCAATCTTCGATCACTCGTCTAGTGGTACCACTGGGCCAGCATCCGCCACAGCGGGCAATGCGATCGATACGGACGATGTAGATATGCGTACGGAGGACGAAGATGGTGAGTCTAGTTCCGCTACCGGTCTTCCGTCTACAGCACCGTCGTCGGAGATTGCAGACAACGAGATAGATAAGACGATACCTCGATTGATTCACCACGATTCAGCACACAGTGGCGGATCACCGGACTCGGCCGGTGGTGGTACAGCTGGTGGTCTTAGCAACTCGAACGGAAGTAACTCCGGTTTGGTCGGTGTCGGTGGCATACTGAACTCGTCTTCCACTTTCGGTATGACGGTTTCGAACAGTGGGCAAATCATGCCAGATAGCTGGGAAGTGAAGGACGTGGCTACCTTTCTTACAATCAACGATTGTGCCGTACATGCAGAACAGTTTGTGCAGAACGATATCGATGGCAAACGTTTGCTGGATCTCAGCAAGGACGATATTATTACGTTGCTTAATCTGAAGGTAGGCCCGGCACTCAAAATTTTCGATCTCATTCAGCAACTAAAGTGTAAAATCGATCCGACCAAATTGCGCCACCTTTCTAAAGGGACCGGTAAAAAGTTTCTTTAGTAGCTATCATTTTGCAGGGTGCAGCTTTCTAAAGAAACAACTCAGAACGGACAGTTTTGTGATGTGGAGTTTACCATATTCAGGTTTTTTTTCCATTGTATTTTTTCTTAGCCTAATTTTTTCGCCTTTGGCCTAGCACGTGTCACTGGAAATAGTACTACATGCGCGCAGCTAACTAGTACGAGCTGTTTTCAATAGTCACTTTTTTAATGTGCAATCCAAAGTATCTCCTTTTTCTTACCGATCCATACGCTGGTCTTCTTTAAATATGAACTTTGCTATATTAACAGAATTACACATGTAGAAATTTGATTTCAGTTTTGAGTCAGTAATCATATCAATGTAATAGTTAAAATTACATGATTATGCTAAATTTTTAATGGGAAGTATGAAACTTTAACATTGGGGTTTCATCGCAATACGAAACCATTTCTCCGTAATTTGAGGGAGACATTTCGGTTAGAGTAATATATATTTTGTTTTGGAAAATTTGTTGAAACAGTTACAAAGATTCAACACAAAACAAGGCAATAATTTTTCAAAATGTTGCAGCAAACATTACACTGTTGGTACCCTAACATTTCTATCTACCTTTTTTGTCTAACAACACACAGTTTTTGTACCAGGATGTGTTAATCCTATTCCTTTGAAATACACAGATTTTTTTTTCAACCTGGATTATGAAGTTCATTTTATAACCTACCAACAATAAATATTAGCAATTTTTTAACGTCAAAGCATCATATTATTCCTATTTAGGGTCACTTTTTTACGGACTTGATGAAATTGATTTACAAGGCAGGCCCCAGTTTCATGAATACATGTTGTGTTAACTTATCCGTTTAGGGATATGATATTCGTTTAAAGGAAGCATATAGAATGAAAATAAAATGTAAAGCTAAGGAATGCACGACCAGTTTCACAACTTTGAATGGCAAAATCAGAAGAAGAAAAATTACAAATCATATTATCAGTAGGGTACAAGAAACACGTACAATAGAGCATACCATAATGAAAACACATATGTTAACACGACTGGAACACACGAATCAGGGATTAATATCCAGTAAAGCAGCAGCATAAAAACACAGTGATCAAGACTTTTTAAAAAATAAATCTGTCATCCACCAGAAGGGTATTGCACAACCCGTCTAGTAAAATTTATGAATATTTCAGCATAAGCCTAACAACACTTTGATACAACAACAAAACTGATCTTGATAGATACAGCGCAGAAAATAACAAATTTGATTATTTAATGTTCACAACTCTTTTGTACAATAATTGCTTTGTTGTTTTAAGGAATTTATTTCTAGTAAAATACTGGAACATAGCACGAAAATATTAAACTAAAAATTAAATAGTGAAATACACCATCGTTTCCGATTACTTTGAACGTTCGATATATATACTAATAAGTAAAAAATCTATCCCGGCCATAGAAGGATCGGTCTATGCGAGACAGTTTGGTTTTGGTATCAAAAAAAACAAGTCCGATTTTTGATCGAATTCTACGCTTACTTTTGTTTACTCATTTTATACCTTGTTCGTCAGGGTATTGACAAAGTATTGAGGGTCAAATAGCATGATGGATAGTGCAACACTCCAAAACGCCTTGTTTGAACTACAATCATGACAGAGCAGATTCATACACTGAGCTTTTCATTATTAGACGATTATGGGTACTACTTAAAAAAACAAAAAAATGATTATTTGTACTACCGTTAAGAAACAGAGTAATCCTTTCCACAATTGGGTATTTGATCATTGCGACAAATGCAAATGACAAACACCCAGCAATATTATTGGTCATTTGTTTGATTGGCCCATGGCGAAAGGCACTTTCTAAATTTCGTTGGATACTCCTTTTATCGAATTGCAGTCAAAAACATGAGTTCAACATGAGTTACGCAGAATACTAAATTATTAGTTAATGCAACGAAAGTTTCACAATGGCATTATTATAAGATTGCGCTACATGTTTCTGTATTACGTCACATCAGACTTTTCCTTCCAAACTAAAGCAAAACAGCTAAAGCAGAAGAAAAACGTAACAAATCAAAACGCTTCAAACTCTACCAAATGTCAGGTTTAGTCTTCATAATAATTTTCACATCATAAGCTGGATAGAAAACTGCACAGAGAAATACGGTTGTTTATCGGCTTATCGGAATGACTGCTACTGCGCTTCTTCATTATGTGGATAGTTGACAAAAGAGTGTTGCCGCAAACAAATGGAGCATGTTAGTAGATTAAAGCGTAATTTGCGTTCATTCTAGAGCATAAAGCTACCTTTTGTTCGAATACATACTGTAAAAAGCGATATCATTTTAAGAACGGTTGCCCTGGTTAAGTTGTCGCCAGACCAAAATGTCTGAAGTAGATATTATAATTCGTGAACGTACTGCAGTTGTGGATGCTGGTAAATGCGATAATGCAGTGAATCTGAGTGAATGGAATTTAAAGTTAAGCGTTGATACAAAAGAAAAGCAAAATTGTACAGTTTATATTAGAGAGCGTAAGTCAATAGGATGAACAGTACACAGCACGTATGAGTTTAGAGTATGTATAACACGTTAAGATGAGATAATTCCAATCAACCGGATACGCGGGAATTTGGAGTTTGTGCGTGGAAAACGCATAACCGAGTAATTATTTTATTAAAAAATATATCTACACACAAAGATAGTAATGTGTTGTTTGCATTTCAAATTTGTAACCGAAACTGTAGTATAAGCTGTTTATGATTTTTATTGTTATTTTAAATCCACTGATCTTTCGTGTGTTCCATTTGGAACGGTATTGGAGTCACGAATAAGCAGAGATTTTTATACAGATTTCTGGAAAGTGTTTAGTAATGTCATACCAATTACTTAAAGGGAAAACTATTTGATTGACCCCCTACTACTACTAATACTAATTAATTAATTAACTAATACTACTTATTGATCGGAGCTATCGTACCAAAGTGCAACATAAACGGACTACACGATGGTAATTATTTAGTTCTACAAAAATAGACAACTTTTCTTTGTTGTGTTCAACGGGTAATAGAATCTTCTGTCTTCTTTTCACCATAGCTTTTAGTGATCATATTTTGAATTTTTATATAGCATTTCATCATATATCTCAATGCGTGATAGCAGTATTTCATACGAAAGAAACGAAGGAAAAGGTATAAGGGAAAACACGTAATCAACTCAAGAATTTGCGTATGCTATGTAATGTAAAATATTTGCATGGCAATACAATGTTTAATGAACATATAATATGTATGAAGAGCGACGGTATCCACGTGTTTCATATTTTTTAGTACTTCACAGTGATTAATCAACGGTCGATTTGAGTTTGGTCGAAATTAAGTTGCTTGGGTAGTTTTTCGTTAAAGGCAGGGGTGGTAAATCAAAACAAGTTTTACACAGGTGCTTCATTTGAAATTTATATTTTTTTGGCTACAGAGTTTGAATTGATTTTCATCCTAGCTTAATCGTATTTTTGTAATAATCGAACTAAATCCGTGAAAACGTTTGCCATATTTCAAGTTTTTCCAATTTGTATGGTAGTAGTAGTTGATTTGGACTTACCAGAGAAAAGGTAATTCATTGCAATGAAATTCCTTGCAATAAAGGTCTGTTGAATTTAAACGGGTTATTTGGTAAGGAGCTTTTCCAAAATGATCCATGTTATATTGTCTGCAAAACTTCAACAGATTTCGTGAAACCATGACCGTAATACGACTTCGTGAGATTATCTTTCAGGTTTATTTAATTGTACCTCTAGTAATTGTAAATCTCAATTTTTTTAATTTACTTCTGAAGGTGCAGGTTTGCTAGTAAACTTTTGCTAGCAAAGGTTTGCTAGTAAAGTGAATTGCCTTCAGTCAAATCACGGTCGGTCTTGTCTAATTCTAAATCTAATTACTAACTATGGGTTGAAATAGTCTTTGCTGAATTACACAGTCAAGATGAATATCCGAGAGTTGAGGTTTAATTTCACTTTAACGTGCTTCTGAACCACCCAAGGTACTATTTTACTAGTCCAAATACTATTAGGCTAAATCAATTTTAACACTTTGTTGACGGGAGACGGACATGTCCGTCCTCGCTCAGCCGAACGTTGTTGACGGGTGGACGGACATGTCCGTCCTAGCTTAGCCGAACTTTTCTGATTCGGGACGGACTATTTTGACCTGAATGTTTTTAATGTAATGTAATGTTTCTATGTGTGTGACAGATTTCAAGTAACTAATAACATCGTGCGGCGGGACACGCTATACTCTCCAGCGCTGAAGACAACAAATGTATGCGGTGATACCAGCACGTTCCTTCTAAAAATCGCCCGTCAACAAAGTGTTAAACTTAACGCTTATTACCTTAATCACAAATCACATACATTGTTATACAGCGATTTTCTATGCCATCATTTAACGCCTTAAGCGACGCGTAACTGACAATAGAATTTGTTAATTGGGATTGTTACTTTTTGATACACGCACACATCTAGAGCTGCATCGATATTTTATTTTCATACGCCCTAGCGTTTTTTCCCAGCAACTACACACTTCTACCCATATCCCACACAGGCGCAAAACGTCTGGGGTCGTGACTGCCGTTTGTGTTTCAATATTATTTATTTCATCTAATTATGTACAATGCATCATGCACAATTGCTCAAAACTTCGCAAGAAACCAAAAACCACTATTTTACTGTTGCAAAGCGTTGATTCTATCCGAAAATTCAAACCATGTGAAACCCCTCTACGCACACTGCCGCGCGCAGAAAAAATCAACAGTGTGTGCGTGGATATGTGCGAGAGAGGGCGAGCGATAGAAAGAGAGGATTTTCCTAGGCAATTGTACACGTTATATATGCACCCGGCATACGCGAGCTGGTCGGAAACGTGTAAAAACACCGTCTTATATTATTTACCGGCGCTGCGTTAGTATGTGTCTGAGCAAATATCGAAGCGTTCGACTCAGCTGTTTCCCGCCACCTAGAATTCCCAGAAATCGACGGAGAGCCATCAAAGCGTGTTGTGCGTTCGGTTCGCTCGCTCAGGGGACGCTTGTTCGTTCGTTCGTGCTTGTTTTTCTGGTGAGCCTGTTTGTTTCGCGCATTCTACGTTCGATCGACGGAGCATAGGAAGTGGTTTCGATGGCGTTTCTTCGATGAAATTGCCCGATGATACGGAAGCAGTGCCGGAGAGTGAATTAACTGCGAATTAGTGATTCGGATACTAACCAGATAGTGAGCAATGTTATCACTGCTTCAGAAGTAAGACGAATGTAACTGTAGACGCAAAGTATTTGTCCGTTTGGAAGCCACCACATCGGGCTAAACAAGCGGGTAAAGCGCAATATCCAGATTCGTGGAAAGGATTATATGTTAAACTGTGTATGATAATGGTGTGCATTTTGTATCACTAGATTCGTGGAAAAGATTATAAGTTAAACTGTGCATGAAAATGGTATGTATTTTGTACCAGTAAGTAGCAAGCCGTGGCAGCCAAAAGTTGTTCTTCAGTGTCGTTTTCACTATCAAACCAAACAGAAGCCGATTAATATTGTAATCATCGATGTACCTACGGCTGGAATTGTCAACCCAGTGTGAAGAAAGGATTTGTTAGCTACTGTGATTAGTAGTTCTTCCATTGAAAACGACGACAGTATGGTGTCAGGAGTGCACTGTCAAGAAACATCTCATTTGTGATTTTTGTACTTAGTAGACCATGGTGCACAAAAGAATAAATTTGCGTGTGTGTAAATTTGAGCGAGTGTAAGTGTGATTAGTTCAGCTGATTTGTTTTGATTCCCTTCGCCCGTAGTGAAAGGAATGGGATGCAAATCAGCAACTAATCGATACGTAAATAAAAATTTCACAGGAATTGGAATTAATGTATTTGATTATGTGTACATTTTTCTAGAAAACGAATATAATTTATCATCATTTGCGAGTGGTATAAACGCGCGTGATTGAATATTTACCTGGAAATTTGTGTGACCGTGTGTATAAGTGTGTGTGTGTCGCAGGAAAGGAAGCGAGCCAACGGGTTCTGTGTTTGATTTGGTGTTGGAATAAGAGCGAAAAGGAAAATAATTCCGCCGTGTTAACACTGCAAAACAATAGTTTCGCGCCTGTGCCCTCGTGTGGGAAGGGCATGTTACTCGCGTGTGGTGCGTGCAGAAAGTGAAGCGGTGCAACCGTCTATGTGTTGTGTTTGCGAATATCGCACCACGGATGATGTCGTTGGTGGACGTTTGGAACAGAAACGAAGAATCTCCAACGAAGAGTGATTACCATAAGCAAACTCACTACACCCCATTGCACCATATGCAACTAGACACGATGCAGGATATCATATGTGAGGACGATACAGTGAGGTGAGTTTTACTCGTCAAAGCAAGCTTCTTAGCCATAGCATTTTTCATCAGCCTACAAGCACCGACAGCGAATTTCAGAAGGAAAAATTGTAACCCACCGAAAATCGATATTTTCTTTGCATGATTCACACGGATACATTCGTTTTGTGGTGTTTGTGGTCTAGCAGCACGTACAAAGCCATATCAGCGCACACACATGTACACGCAAGCGCCTATGTATGTTCTGCCGAACTGTACAAATATGGTCCAATGTATATTGGCGTGGTTACCCTAGCTTCTTGATGTACGAAAAATAATAGCACTCGGGCATAAGAGCTTAAGTGGAAATAATTCTTTTTGTTAACTACGCGAAACTTTTTTTTCTCAATTTTTTTAAAAAGGAAAAAAAAAACATTGAAAAAGCCCATCACACTTGGTGAAGCATCCTTTCACAGCAAAACTTTGCCTACTGCGATACGTGGGATGACGCGCGAAGGCGTCGTCTACTGTAAAAGGTGCGTGAACGCGGACGCTTGACTTGGCGGTGTTTGCTGGTAAAATGTATTATTTTTGTATGTATGTGTGTGTGTGGGTGTAAACATTTAAAAGGGAAAAGGTGTTTTCTCCTTCAATGACTGAGGATGATGATCGGCTCAGCTGTATTTGAATGGTACACAGGTTTATTCTCTGCTTAACATAACACACAGAAGAGAGAATGCAGGAAAGAGAGAGAGAGAGGTAAAGCATGATGAACTTACGTGGAATACTGCGTCATACAGCTATATACTATGCTTGTAATCAAATTTAGGAGCATGGGAAAACAGTTTCAACATGATGCATGTGTATTGGAAAGCAATGCACGACAGACCGATTTAATGAGAAATGTTTTTTTTGTCGCTCCCTCTTGGAACTGCCTATTCCAGGGAAATTCCACATTGCAAAGGTATTGGTCAACGTGAAATTTCCATCAGCGTTTGTCCAGGGGTATATAGAACAGAGCGGTATGATAAAAACCTTGCCTCTCTTTCTCGCATTTAAAGCATTTGCAGGGTTTGTATCGTAGCTTCTCCTGCCCACTGGTATTATCCTCGACCAGAGCAGAGTATGATGCGTGGCTTGCATGAAACGATTAAAAGGGAGCGTCGAATGGTAGAGAAAAAAAATGCTGCAACTCAAGCGTAAAAGATGGTGCGAGAGCATTATTCATCCACCTGAGTGGATGAAAAGAACACGAAAAGAACGATTTCTCCCTTGCACAAGCTTCCCCCTTGGGTGTACAGATGTGTGTTTTTATGTTGCAACGCATTCTCATTTTACTCCTGTTTCGTCTGTCCCGTTTCCCTCCCGTTTTCGTTTGTCGTCATCCTTATTTTGTTAGCGTGGTTGTTATTCTCGCCGCTAGGGGAACGGGACGCATTTTTTACGCCGATTTTCCAGTCAAAACATAGGGATGCCATACGCTGTATATATGCACGCTACGATGCTAAGGCTGATCATTTTATTTGCACCAGTATTGGTGTATCCTGTGGGAAGCGTCGACTCAGAGCGTACCTACTGTAGCATTGACAGGAACACGATTACTTTCGATTGTGTGCGGTTACCAAAGCGACCAAGCGAGGAGCAAAAGAACACTGAAATACATACATTTCTCCTAGACACACAATAATACCATATGAAAGTGTATTTGTGTGTGTGTGTGTGTGTTTGATGGTTAAACATACCTTCTAGAGACGCGCTGTATGTGCATCGTGTAGGAAGCGTGTTCTATGATCAGATGTTACCAGAACCATATGTTAGTGTAATGTAATGTACTACTTTTTGCACACCTTATTTGTTTTGCTTCTATAGTTTTTTCCCCTTTCATGTGCTAGCCTGCTGTGTGTATCATATGTAATCTTTTTCTAATTTGATTATGTTTCCACTGCAAAAGTGGATTCGTTGTTAGGTTTTTTCAAAGTCCTATTAAATTAAAACTTTCGTTAACTAACACAAAGTAAAACCGAACCTGACAGGCTTAATAACAGCGGCATAGCGCATTAATGAGGGTGGAATGTTGGGTCAGATTTGGCGCGCGCTTATCATATCTCGCTGAGTTCCCGATTGCGCTAAGTTAGGAGTTGCGCACCGATTGCATAACCCCATTTTACGCGATTGCACATCATCATCTGATTTGCACGCATGCAGTATTGAATGGAAAGAAAATGAAGCAGGAAAGCCGAAAGAAAGAGTGTTTTGTGTAGTATTGCAAGTGTTTCCGAGAGCGCAACTTGCTTGCTTGTTTCCTCCTGACGCATTCACCAGCTGTACGGAGCGTATCTCTTTCCGATTTGTTGTTTCCCTTTCTCTAACGCACATATTTTGGTAGATCTTGCCCACCCTTCAACAACAGCTGTACATTGAGCCCAGGCTCGCGGGGTGTGTTTTGTGTTGTTTTATTGCCTTTTGGTGAATGCGATGCGTCCCCCGCCGCTTCACAGCGCCTGCAAAGCCTCTGCCGTTTCGGGTACCCTCACGAGCCACAAATACAATCACTCACTGAGTGTTACCGTCCGTACACCGCCACACACACCGCGCACCGAACAGTGACGACGGCGACGTTGTTTTGGTAACGAAATTACGCAGTAATT